>NW_012107386.1:40660-42233 GCF_000951045.1 Mandrillus leucophaeus | reverse complement strand
GGATCACTTGAGGTCAGGAGTTCCAGACCAGCCTGGCAAACATGGTGAAACCCTGTCTCTACCAAAAATACAAAAATTGGCCAGGCGCGGTGGCACATGCCTATACTCACAGCTACTCGGGAGGCTGAGGTAGGAGAATCACTTGAACCTGGGAGGCAGAGGCTGCAGTGAGTCAAGATTGCACCACTGCACTCCAGCCTGGACAACAAAGCGAGACTCTGTCTCAAAAGGAAAAAAAAAAGTTTATATCTGTAATGAGATGAGAAGTTCAGATTTTCTGGTGTGTGTTGTATAAATGAAGGATGCAATTTTCTCAGATAGAAGATAAAAGGAGTTGAGGTTCGTAATGAGGTGATTTGAAGGATGGATCATAGAATCATCAAGCCAGGAAGGAGAGAGTGAAATCAGGGAGAAGGCGACGGATGGGAGAAAGGACCCTGACTTACTATAACAGAGTCCAAGAGTCAGAGAGCTGCACAGATGGGGTGTGGCATGCCGGTCAAGGGAAGAGCCATGGGAGTGGGAGCCTGATGCGGAGAGGAGGAAAAGAGGTCAGCAAGGAGGTAAAGAGCCTAGGCACAGTCATGTTGGTGGATTTTACAGTTACACAAGAAGAGACAGGACGGAAGATGGTGAACCAGAAAGTAAGTCATTAATAATGGCTGAAAGGTGGTTTTATGGGGGATGTGGATTTTTTCGGAGAGAAAGAGAAAACTGATTAGGAAGTAGCATCAAAGAGGAACAAAGTTGACACACAACTTATCTCTAGATCTTGAAGGTCTTATAGAATATTGTTTCTAAGTCAGAAGTATGATGATGAATGGTCATTTTCCTTAAAATAAAATCATATATCCATACTTACTGACTTACACCTATATGCACTTCTGGGAAATTTAGCCAGCATGTATTTCCACAAGGGCAGGGATAGTTTTTGTTCTGTGGACTGCTGAATGATCACAGCCTAATGTATTGCCTTCTCAGTAAGCACACATTGACTTAAATCAGTTGGGTAAATTGTAAACTTAATTCCTTACTTTGACTTTAATTTGCAAATTAAGAATAGTGTACTTTTCTTATTTTCAGGCCTTATTTATAATTTCTAATGCTATACGCTATTATGTTACAGCATGCACTTGTATTTTGACACTTTCTAATTATTGTCAAATTATAAATATTACTAATTAATATATCCTTGATTGTTCATAATATTCTATTAACCAGCACTTAACACCTTTTTCATAAAACACTTTTCAGGATATATTTATAGTTAGGGCTTGTTGACACTATTTCATCTTGGTTTCAATTTACACAGTCCAAATTTTCAAGTAAAACCTTATGGAATTATCAGATTCATTGCTAACTTTCAAAACTTTTATAAAACATCTGCTGAGTTTTCAGACATTTATTCTGGAAAGAAAAGACATGCTGGAAAGAAAAATTTTACTTACTCTAATATGTTTTATTTTAAATAAAATAGAAACACTTTTACACTGTTGGTGGGATTGTAAACTAGTTCAACCATTATGGAAAACAGTATGGCGATTCCTCAAGGATCTAGAACTAGATGTACCAT
>NW_012107386.1:36541-39115 GCF_000951045.1 Mandrillus leucophaeus | reverse complement strand
CTATGTGTGGGAATGCTAGTGGGATAGAATCTGATACAGTTAGTGTCTGAAACACTTTGAGTTCCTTATGGTACTTTGAATCAATATTTAGTTGAGTACTTGTTGTTCATTTCTTTGTATTATCCTCATTAGATTGAACCTGTATAGGTTTATATTTGAAACTAAAGATTAAATTGAAAGTAAGTTCTACTGCATATTTTATCAAGATTATTTTTAAAATAGCTTTTATTACAAGAATCCTGAGTACATGTCTACTGCTATCCTCTACTGCATAGAAATTTAGAGATGATGAAGAAGTATGCTCCTGGGTTTGGTTTTCTGGGCAAAGAAAATTAAAAACTTTAAACAGGTATCACATAGAATAATATACTCAACAGAAATTATTTTGTGGGTGACAATTTTCATAGGCATTATATGTCAGATGAAATAGCTAATTAACATTAATTCTATTATGTTTAGCATAATACCATATATACCTGGGTGAATAGAGAAGATTTCTAAAGGATGAGTTTGAGAGGTATTTATAAGGACCAGATATTTAGTAAAGAAATCCCATGATTCCTTAGATTTGTGACTCTTCAGTGACACATTTAATTAGTTAATGCTTTGTGAATCCCAAAATTCTTTGTAAATATTGTGATATACCATATTTTTGTCATATGAATAACAATGTAATTCTGATTCTCCTATAGATGAATCTCTGTGTTCTATCTTTCATGCTACTTTGAATTCAGTTTTTAAAAGTGAATTTAAACATCACAGTACTTATCATATGATATTCAACAACCTGACTGGTTTGTTTTCCATTTTATTTTATTTTATCAACTTTTATCTTAGAATCAGGGGGTATATGTGCAGGTATATATCACACAAGATATATTGTGTGATGCTGAGGTTTGGAGTACAAATGAATCTATCATCCAGGTAGTGGGTATAGTACCCCATAGGTAGTTTTGTTTTCAGACAAAATCTCACTCTGTAACTCTGGCTGGAGTGCAGTGGCGCGATCTTGGCTCACTGCAACCTCCACCTCCTGGGTTCAAGCACTTCTCCTGCCTCAGTCTCCATAGTAGCTGGTATTGCAGCCACCTGCCACCACGCCTGGCTAATTTTTTTGTATTTTCAGTAGAGACGGGATTTTCACCATGTTAGCCAGGCTGGCCTTGAACTCCTTACCTCAGGTGATCCACCTGCCTTGACCTCCCAAAGTGTTGGGATTACAGGCATGAGCCACTGCACCTGGACCCAATAGGTGGTTTTAAATCCTTTCTCCTTCTCTCTCTCCCCTCTCTTGTATTCCCCAGTGTCTGTTGTTCCCACTTTTATGACCATGTATTTTTCTTTTTTAAATCAGTAATTTTTTAGTTGTTAAAATCAATTTTTGCATAGATGACAATTTAGCCTAATTTCTCATTCTTAAGTAAAACAAAATAAGGACATAATTAATAGACTTGATATATACTGATTTTTTGGTATAGATTACTCAATAAGTACTGAACTTTTTTCTTTAGGACGTTTAGAGTTTTTGACAGGTATATAGTCAAGTTCTACTCTCTTTTACTTCCTTTTTATTCTCTCTGATTATTTGTGTACGAATTCATTCTTTATTGATAATATCAAAATGACAAAACATACAAGGTCTTTGTCCTAATGGATCTTATAAATCTGATGCAGGAGGCAGACAGTAAGTAACTAAACAATAAAATTGTATATGTGGTAAGTGCTATGAAGGAATTAAACAAGGTGACACAACAGAAAGTAGTTGTGTTGGGCAATTTTAGATAGAATGGTGAGTGAATGCTGTGCATGGAAGTGACATCTTGCCAGAGACAGGAGGATGAGAAAGAGCTTGGCATGTGAAGATCGGGGAAATGAGCACATTGGGCAGAGTGAGGCAAATATGAAAAAGGCATGATGGTGGGGAGTGTTTAGTGAGTAAGAGGAACTATCATCAGAGTAACAGGCAACCTACAGAATGGGAGAAAATTTTTGCAATCTATCCATCTGACAAAGGGCTAATATCCAGAATCTACAAGGAACTTAAACAAATTTACAAGAAAAAGCAACCCCATCGAAAAATGGGCAAAGGATATGAGCAGACACTTCTCAAAAGAAGACATTTATGCGGCCAAAAAACATATTAAAAAAGCTCATCATCACTGTAATTAGAGAAATGCAAATCAAAACCACAATGAGATACCATCTCATGCCAGTTAGAATGACGATCATTAAAAAGTCAGAAAACAACAGATACTGGAGAGGATGTGGAGAAATAGGAACGCTTTTACACTGTTGGTGGGAGTGTAAATTAGTTCAAACATTGCAGAAGACAGTGTGGTGATTCCTCAAGGATCTAGAACCAGAAATACCATTTGACCCAGCAATCCCATTACTGGGTATTTACCCAAAGGATTATAAATCATTCTACTGTAAAGACACATGCACACGTATGTTTACTGCAGCACTATTCACAATATCATAGACTTGAAACCAACCCAAATGCCCATCAATGATAGACTGGATAAAGAAAATGTGGCACATACACACCATGGAACACTATGCAGCCATGAAAAA
>NW_012107386.1:5859-30676 GCF_000951045.1 Mandrillus leucophaeus | reverse complement strand
AAATTAAAAAAAGTCCTATAGGTTATGATTTTACTGTCTTCTTTTTTTTCTGAAAAACATTAAGGTTTCTTTCCCAAAGCTTATTAGTTAATTGTCAGGTTTTGTATAAGCCCATGAGGTTAGATTTGTATAAGGCAGTAATTTTAAATTCTCCCTCTCTTCCCACCCTTCCTTTTTTCCCTTTCTCCTTATTTTCTTTCTTCTTCTTTATTAATTTTTAAATATGCATATCTCTTTTTATAGGAGAAAGGATGGATAATGATGGCAACATTCTCTGACCATTCTAATATCTCATCCTAGAAATTTTAATAAATGATTTACTAACATTCTCATCAGGCTTTTTATTATGAAATAATATCAAAGAAAATTTGCTTTTTGAAAAAATATCTTGATACTAGTATTTTACCAAATTCATGGGTATCGATAACTTTTGATTTCTCATTACTTTCAAGTATCTTCTTATTGTAAAATTTTAATCAAATTTCCGATCCCATGCTTAACACATAAAAATGAAGAAATTGATGTTGAGGGACTATCACATTATTTTATTCTGAAAAGTTGTTCAATTATTCTAAAGTTCTATATATTAATCCAAAGCTGTCTCTACTTGGGGGAAAAATGTGTGTGTGTGTATGTGTGTGTAAAATTTTTTGGAGAGATATATATATATATATGAGGATGACTGCCTTATTATAAGTTTCAGTACAATTGATATATATATAGGTTATATCTGCATCTTCGGTTATATATATTTATATATATAAATGCTTGGCCATTTTGTCTCTTTATTTACCTATCTACCTATAAACTTCAGCATTTTTTGTTTGGGTAATTAATATTTTGAAGTTTTCTCTCTTGTTATCCTTGTTTGGAATGATCTGTTTGAGACTTACTGTGTTTTTAACAAAAGTACATGTAAGTGTGATATACTTAACTTTATTTTTTGCTAAACAACAACCAAAAAGACCCCCTAATTTTGAAAAGTGTCCATCAGTATCACTGTTTGGCATTTTATCATAAAGATTCAATCAGTATTCAATAAATCTATAATTGAATAAATAATGTTAGCAGCAAATATCACAGGCTAGGATCAGCTTAAGAAATCTTCAAAATGTGAGCCTACGTAATTGAGACCAAGTGACATTTCATTTGGTGTTAATTAACATATACTGTGTAAAAATGGTGTTATTCTTTGCACAACAATATTTTCAGCATTTTGTGAATTTTAACATGCTTTCTGATAGTTTAATATCTTTTAACTTGTGCCAATAGATTTTTTTTAGTGAGAAATGAGTGATAATCTTAATTTTATTTTACCTGATTCAAACATTCTTGCCTTGATCTTAGAGGCCGGGGAATAGGCAACATGACCTCTCATCTCTTCCTCTTTCCTCAGTCTTAGTGAAGAGTATCCTATTCACCCATTGGTCCACACCATGAGCCATACTGTGGATCATCCACTCAGCCACCAAGTCCTGCATGTACTGCCTCTTTCCAGTTACAGCTACTGCCTTCATTTGGAATCTAAATATTTCTGCCCTTGATTTCTGAACTGCATCTGCAGTTAGTCATCTGCTGCCTTCTCCTCATTCCTTTCATCTTCCTGTCATTCCTGCTTAATACTTTCCTAAGGATCTCCATGGTATCCGATATGAAATTGTACTGAGACTTGTAATCAGGCAGGCATCCCCTTTATAATCAGATCTCCATCATCAGTCCAACCTGGTCTTTGACCTCTTCTCACTGACACTCTATGCTCCTGTCATGCTGGACTGTGCAGTTGCTGGGCAGTGTACCTGCATGCTTTCCTGCAGGCTATCCCATCTGACTCTCTTCTCCTAAATCTCACCATATTTGCATGGGTAACATGTCCTCACCTCTTAAGAATTTCCTGAAGTTCTCCCTGACATCCTGATTCCTGAACAACCACCCCTTTGTGTTCACAAAGGTCTTTGTAGATATATCATTTATCATACAGTATTTCCACTGAGAGTTTAAGTGCCTGTTCCCCATCGTGGCTCCTGAGTAGCTATGCAGAAGGCGTAGGGGAAGCAATCTGGTGGAATTGGGCCAAGGAGACTTGTCTCTAAGCTACATTGGCAGAGCAGTGTTTTACTTAGATTATATCTATTTAAGATGGATTTAGGGAGGCTCAGGGAGATTATTGGAGAGAGGGGAAATATGAGAGACCCTAAGCACCTCTTGGCAGCACTGCAGTGTTTCCTCTACTGTGGAGTGAGCTCCTGGAAAACAGGGACTCTGTCTGTCATCTGTGTGCTCCCTGAGCACCACATGGTGTGTGCCAAATAGATTGTATGCCTGCTACATAGTAGGCTCTTAATAAATAAGAAGTGAATTGAGGATTGTAGATGCTATTCATGTTCCCATATTAATTTGCTTTCAAAAAGTAAATCCTCTGTGGCACTGAAGTCTATTAAAAATACACTCTTCTTCCAAATAAAATGTCTGCTCCAGGCGATTTGAGGAAGACATGTGGCTCAAATAAGATTAAACCAAACCATTGTCATGTACATGTAAATATTGCATGAGTAACTAGTCTTACATTTTCTCCACTAATGGGGATTTATTCTAAAGAACTTTTTTGTTCAGTATTTTTTGATGAAGGAATAGTCAGAAATATCAAAAGCCTTCTTACTCCATTTTAGGCTGCCATTTTTTTCCTAAGAGCTGTTACACATCAAGCATACCTAAATTGCCTTTCTGAAATACAGGAACACAGTGTATTGTCAGTAAAATGGTCTGTGTTGATTAGTTTGTCTTTGGGGTGTACTTGATTCATCAGATGATGGAGATCCTGCTGGCATTTCATGCAATCTGCTATGGTATGTGGGCTTTATTGGCTTCCCAGCAGTGACACTGACACAAATTGTCAGATTTTATGGGCAGTTTTAAACCTAATGAAATACATCCTTGAGAAGCTTCCTTCACCATTTTAGTAGCTGTGCAATTTGAAAGAAAAAAGTCAGTGTACACCACACAGGGTAGTTCACTATTGAAATCATGGAGGACAATGACAGCATGCTTATTTTGCTCTTGAACATGCTGTCATTAACTGCACGATGGGATACTGATGCTGCCTCAGAGGCTGGTATTAATCTTTGTGCCAAACCTTGCAGAAATCCTGCGTGCATCCACTGACGTAAGCATTGCTCTCCATCTCTTTGATCTTAAGATTACTCCTTTGGGGATAGAAGGTAATATAAGGCTGCTGAACTTAAAAAAAAAAATGCTCAAAGTGAGTGAAGGTAAAAGATGTTCATTTTCTTCCAGTACTGAAAATTACTTAAGAGTACAGACCCACATATTATTATACAAGAGAAAGTAGTCCTATGACTGCCGGATAATTTACATACATTATCTAATTTAATCATAACCCTGGGAGAGTGGAAATAGTGCTATTCCTGTTTTATTAGTGAGAGACTAGGTGATTTGCTGGTTTTTGATCCCAGGGCTACATGAATACAAAGATAAAGCTTTAATTCGTTCTGTATAGGGTCTCAAAGCATTTTACTAAATTTTTGATCTTTATTAAACATAGACGCAAAAGTAATAATAATATTTCCACATGTAAAGGGATGATGACAAAAATTAATGTTCAAGACTCATTTCAGTGTTTTTCTACCTCTTTAAATATTCCAGAAATGGTGATACAGTCAGGAGCAATATATTGCCAGGAACTTTGGCAGGATGAGAGATCACTTTTTGGATAGAATCAGTTGCAGGAATTTTCCAAATGATTCACACAGAATCAACTTAATCTTCTGGAAAACATTTTAGGGACCACAAATACATATTGTACCCAGGATGTAGTGTACTTACTGCAGTGTGGTCTATGATTTTTCTTGGCATGCGTAATTCAAAGACCCAGATAGAAATGACTGATTTTAGCACTTCCAGCAATAAAACAAAAGCTCTTCTACAGGAGAATATCTTCATGCATGTTAAACATATCGATATCTCAAGTAAATATAATGAATTTTGAGATAGGGATCATGCCATTGGGGTCCCATCTGGTGGCCATGGGGAAATGGTCCTCTTTCCTGGGTTTCTTTGGAGAGTATACTATTTGACTCTTTAGTCAAACTGGGGATCAGTATTTTAAAAGTCTATAAAATACTTAAGCCATCTTGTAGAAATAAATAGTCTTCCCATCCAGACCATAATCTCTCGAATAATTATTAGGAATTTTCTTTTTTCTTTTAAGCACTTTGGAATTATAACTTAGATTCTTTAAAAACTGAGTTTTATGACTGATTTTTCAAAAAAAGCCTCAAAATTTTGACAAATGTTGCATTTATTTTTCTAATTAGGATAAGTATTTTTAAAAGTCACAACATGCTTCAGCCAAAAATCCAGTGTGAAAATAGAAATTAGAAATGATCTTTTGAAAAAATTAAGAAATCATTTTTTGAAAAAGTGTGGAGTCATTAATTAAGTGTTTGACCTTTTGTGGCTTCTTAAATGTCCATTTTCAACAAGATAGAAGCAGTTAGAAGGAAAAGACTATGAATGTAGGTTCAGGGCCAGAGGACAAAAACTGTTGAAATTGCCTTGATATAGAGTCATAGATTGCAAACGAGCACTTTTTAAAATTTAAACCCTTGAATATGATATCTCAGGCACAGAGTGAGTTCTTTATATATACAAAACGTGATTCTTACCGCCTGCCAGCTGTCTTCCGATTTCACAAGATGACCTTGCCTCTAAGTTTGACACGTAACTCATAAAATGCATGGCTCTGGAGAACAATTATCATGACGGGAGTATGCTTTCTTGATTATATGGTGGGATCCTCTTTCCCACCTCTGCTTTTGAAGGATATTAAAGGTGAGATTAAAAATGCTCCAGTTGTTCTGCTTGTCTGATTGTAACAGTGAAGGAGGCAAAATTGATTCTAGCTTATGGCTCAGTGTTTCAATGTTATTCCGCAGCACTTGTTTGCCAGCAGCTGTTAGGGATTATTGCAGGTTTCTTTGTCAGGAACAGTGTGGCAACAATAATAAATCAGATTTAAACTGGCTACTGAAGGGGTTTGTTTAAAAGATTTAAAAGTCTCTTTAGAGTCAAAGGTGTTAATTCTACCTGGGGAACCAGAATGATCATGCATGTATCTTGGGACTGACATATTTTCTAAATATGGGTAATGGTCATACATGCACTGAAAAGAGGACCATCTTCTCCCAGAAATATACAACACCAAAAGATTCTCTACCAGACATGCACGAAAAGATAGAAAAGTACAATATTTCTTTAATCATTTTCTTTCCTCTTTGGTTTAGGTGAAATAGAGGATACAGCTCTGATCATTAGAATTTCATATGGAAAACGCTCACACACATAGTGGATTTGAGGAAATCAATTTTCACTAATCTAGAAAATTCTCTCCTCAAGAGAAAAGGGATTTGAAAACTTTCATGATGTATTTAAATTCAACATATCTTTCGCCTACTTTAAATAGGGAAAAAGTGACTCTAAGGTCATAACGTGGAATTGACTTTACCCTTCCTGGTATAGAATGGGATTTCACATTGAGAAAAACTAGGGAGAAGCACTGAAGAATGAATGGGCAGTGGGGAGAATAATGTAGTTCATTATTTCATTATTTGTCATGGTAGCACCTACTTTATACAATCTATCACTCCTACTTGTCCAAATATGTGTTTCTCCTAAGGTAAAATTTCAAAAATTCTCGATGATGTTTTGGAGGTTCTGTAGAGAAGGTGAATGGTATAGAGCTAAAGCAAACCTTGTATGACTTTTTATTTAATATATTTATTTCCTATACCTATACCTTTACTGTGTATACATATACACCCATATCCCTATATATTCACGTGGTCACATTTGATTTCAAATTTTATTTGTGAAAAAAGCAGATTTATTATTTTTTCTCTTTGAGATGGAGTCTCGCTCTGTCACCCCCCTGGCTGGAGTGCAGTGGCTCCATCTCGGCTCACTGCAACTTCCGCCTCCCAGATTCAAGTGATTCTCCTGCCTCAGCCTCCCGAGTAGCTGGGACTAGATTTATTCTTAATCCCATTTATCCATGTGGAGAATATGTCACCCTGCTCATTTCACTTTGCAAACCGACTCACTATTTTTTTTTTTTTTTTTACCTCTTTCCTTCTATTTCTTTTTGCTCTGTCACTAATAGAGCTTTCAGCTACTAAGACACACAGGAGTGCTTTCTAGAGAGTAACTGAAATTAACCACATACATCGTTTTGGTGGCAAACCTTACAGTCACCAGTCATTTATAGTACCAAGTCCCTGCTCTTTGGGTAACAGTGGAAAAGAAATGCTACCAACCTCCTTATGTGGAGAAAAGACTGTTCTCCCATTTGGAAGTCTTATGCCCACATCTGTGCCCTTTGCACATTTATAAAATAACCGTGACTTGTCCTTTATGTTTTTTCAAGCATTCATACCATTAGGCAAGGCCCTGCTTAATGGAAGAGAAGTACTCTTATTCTGTGCCCAGGTGGCTCACCCGTCTCTGGGTATTTTCCAGCATCGGAGGTGGCAATAGTGTGCTTAGTCTCATGACTGAGCAAAGAAAATAACTTTCCAGAGATTACTCTTAAAATCTCCCATTACGAGAGCACATGTTTCTCTTAGTACTGTTTACTCAGGACTTTCAGGGTCAGTAGGCAAACTTTTCAACAAATTTGGTTTCTTTTAAAACTTATTTTTGGTAGTTTTGTTAAATGTGCCTGGTAATTCATTTTAAGTGGAAAAGGGATGGAGATAAAGGGTAGGTAGAATTCTAAATGTTCTAAGGCTGTTTTATCATCCTATGGTTTTAATAAGTTTTATCTGGTAACAGACAAACATTGTAAAAACAAGAATGGGTTTAATGTAGTTAAATAAAGAAAATGTATTAAAAGAGAAAAATGAGGCACTGGGCTCTTCTAAACTCTTGTTCATATTCTTCACCTTTGTGTTCCTTCTGCTCAGGCCTCCATTGTAAATGCTCAGGATTAATTTTTTGTTACTTGATGCAATTCTATACTGTACCTTGTCTTTCTGCAAAGCAAAGATAATATTGTAGTTTAAAACTTGGCTATACACCACCATGAGGGAATATGCTTCCATTATTTTTCTGCAGAAACATTTAAAATTTCTTCAGCTATATTTTGTACTTACCTGAATTCTTAAAAATAGAATATAGATAATACATTTCCCTATTTTTGTGACTCACGCCCTGTTAATAGTTACTGTTCTAATTTGAATAATATTACGCTTTGTTAAGTTATTTAGAACCACTTACCTCTATCTGTAAATAACCCCGAGTTCCTATACTATCATCACCGTTGTTTCTTCTAACATGCTGTAATGTAAAATCAAAATTAGTAAGTTGTTATAATTATTTATGATATAAGAAGTATTCTCCTGTGGATAAAGTACACATTTATTTTGGACATTTATAATACTTTTTGTTTGTTTTGGCATAATTCCTTTTTCTTGACTATTTACAGGAAATAGCTGGTTATAGTTTTTACCTAAGTCTCATTTGAGATAATGGATTATGCAAATAAAGTTTGCTCACTGAAGGACAAGAATATTCTGTATGTTTTTTTCTGGTTCTTCAAGATGATAGTTCATAAAGAATATGTTCCATTGACAAAGTTACTTATGTATTTTAGCTTATTAAATGAATTTAAGGACAAAGAAGAGAAAATAATTTTCAAACCCACTGTGCTTGGCCCTCACTAATTATGTTTTTGCCTATGGGATATGGATTTTGGAGGTTATATTTACGATAAGTGACACACCATTTATAAATGATAAAATATAAAATATTTGTCTTAAATAGGGAGATGCTGTAATGTCTCTTTCCCCTCTTCAACATAATCATGTTACAGTGATTCCTCAATGAGCAGCTGAATTTCCACCTCTTCTTGAGCCTAACACCATCATGCTGCTTTATGAAACTCACTTTTAGAGATAAAGCAAATGTCCAAATGTCACCATTTATTGAATCTAAATGTGGGCATACAGGTTTTATTTGAAGCAGTCTTTCAGCTTTTCTATATGATTACATTTTTATTTAAAAATTTTGAATAAGCAGAATAAAGTGATAGCAAATAGCTAGGCAGCTATTACGGTGGTCAAGCAAAACCCACTAAAAGAAACCAGCATAGTATTTTGTATGAGCACAGAAGGTGTGGGTTAGAGAAATCCAATGTCTCTATTTTAGAAAGAAATGTCATCAAGGTGGACAGAGACCAGAACATGTAGCACTTTGTAAGCCATGAAAGGCATTTTCATTTTATTCTTGTAGATTTTAAGTAGAGATGCAGCTTAATTCTCATGCATTTTAGAAATATTTCTTTGGTTACCATATAGAGCCAGTTCTCATATAGGGAGTTTATTATTGGGGTGCAAGATCTAAAATAGAAAGACAGGATATGAGGCTGTTGGATCCCCGTTATAATGGTAGCTTGGATGAGATAGATTTCACGAAAATGGGAAAAAGCAGACATGTGTGGGATGTTTTCGGCAGGTGGAATCAATAGTACTTATTAACGGACTAGAGATCTTAGTAGTAAAGCAAAGAAGAGAAACTTTAGATAAGGCAGTTAGAGAAGGAAAATCAAGGATAGACTCTACATTTTGGTCTGGAGCAATTGCATGGATGGTGATATCATTGAATGTAATGGAATAGATTGGGAGTGGTGCAAGATTTTTCATGGAGGGAAGTCCAGAGAAGAGAGTTCTGCTTTAGCCATACTGAAGTTTAGACCCCTTTTTAGACATCTAAATAGAACTATTGATTTACTATTTGGACATGGAAGTCTCGTCTGTATGCCATCTCTTCTGGCTATCTTCCATTTGGATCCTGTGTATTTTTGACACTGGCCTGGAAAAGCTGGCAAAACCTAGAACTGCACTTGTCCCCTCTGCATTTATACCGTTTCAGTTAACAGGTCTAATTTTAAGTTTCACCTTTTCATAATTGATTATTCATTTGTACGCAAGTATGTATTGAGTACCAGAAATAGCATTTAGTCCTTTCAAGCTTTAGTCTTTCATAATCCTATTGTCCAGATTTCAGCAGCATCAGAAGAAGCCATATAAACACTGCCTTGGGATGGCCCTTAGATGGCCACCAAGATCCCCTAGTGACATTTTCTGAGTACAAAGCAGAAGAAAGATGTCCTTCATTCTGTACACAGTGTGCTACATTGTGGTTTAGTTTATTATTAAAGAGCATAATTAAAAAGAAAACGTATGCTTTTTAGGTTTGGATTTCTAATTTTAAGATTAAATGCCTTTATGCCATATTTCTTTGAAGCTAAACATGTACTCAAACTCAGCTCCCCAATAATTAGATATTTGAACATGGTGGAAATAATGAACCTATCATCTTTAAAACAAATAATATAAAATCTGATAGAGTGGGTAACATTATTATAACAAAGTAAAGATTTAAAGATTATAAAATATTAAAAGTTCAATATTGTCATTAGACTCTAATCAATAATGAGTATATCAGGTATTATATTCTGACACGAAGAACTATCTAGCCTTAGAGCTTTGAAATATAACTAAGAAATCCATTAAAATAAATTAAACAGAATATATTCCAAAGTAACTAATGTTTTTCCATATTAACTCAGAACAACTTTGTCTGAAATTAAACTCAATATAGATCATTTATAGGTATAAGCATAGAGTTTAAATTCAGGTAATCTTATTTGCATGTACAAACCATGAATATAGACATTAAGGAAAAGTAGCCATAATTAATTATATCAAATCTTCAGAGTTCACACCTTTCCTCTTCCTAAAAACACATACAAGTTTAGGCTGGTCAAGATATCAATGTCTGCTCTGAGATCATCAAAGTAATGCATCCATTCTAAGAAGCACTCGTGGCATAGAGGATCATGGTAAAAGAGCAAGAAAAGGAGCCCTCACTTAGAACCCCATAAGACAGGAAAGATACAGCATCAGCCTGTCCTCCCCAGTTTATCTGTATTATGGATGTAAGAGCGTTTTGAAATAATATTTTACTTAGTAAAGTAATATCCACAAGCATTTCACCATGAAAAAATTAAACATTTTAAGTATATAATATGAAATGTACCATCTCTGATGATTATTTTTATTGACGATATTCTTGCCAACTCTAAAGTACTCTAACACTAGAATTTTAAACTTGTTATATTTTTTACTTTTGGTATGAATATCAAAGAAAGGTATTACCTGTAAGAATTAGATTCCTCATTGTTCCTAAACAAAGAATTTCTTTTTATGTAGTCTGCACTAGGAATTGGAAATGATGCACACAAAATACATCCTTTTAACCTGCGAGATTGTTTATGCATCTTAGGTTTGCATAGTTTTGCAAATGCGTGCATTTAAAAATCACCATTTGTATTTTGTACTCTTCTGGCTTTTGACTGCAGTGGAAATTTGGATTGAAGACAATGGAAACTGTGAAGTACAATATATAAACTTGCATCCAACGGAGAAAAACCACTACTCTTATCTGCACTTCAATCAGCAGGAGGTTCTTTTTCAGTTTGTTTAGAAAAAGTAGGGCCTGTCATCTGCATGGCATACAATCTTTGACAGAGAAATTTTCTTTTGCCCTTTATATCTTAACTACTAAGTTCTGCAGAAACTTCTGTCTAACTGCAAAACAGTTTAAGGTATCATCTATGACAACGTTAAAAGTAAAACCCAATCAAATTTTATGTTATCATGCATAATAGACCAAGCACAATTATCTGATTACCAAACAGGGCCAAATATTTCTCTATGATTCCGATGAGACATAAAAGCGTTTTAAAAACAAATATGTGCTATGAATCACTTTGGAAAACCTTTGGCATTATCTACTGAAATTAATATGTTCATACTCTGTGATGCTGCAATTCAACTTGTAAGCATATACTCAAGAGAAATAGGTGTGCATGTGTACCAAGACATATTCAAGAATGCTCATAACAGCACTATTAATAATATCTAAAGCTGGAAATAACTAAATGACATTGCTATTGGCAAGAATAAATATTTTGTAGTATCATCATATTAAGAATACTATAAAGCAGTAAAAATGAACAAGCAACTGTTATACCCAACAGCATGGGTGAATCCATAAACATAATCTTAAGGAAAAGAAATTATACATAAAACAGGATACAGTGCCTGATTCCATTGACATAACATTCAAAAACAGATGCAATTCAACTTTCATGTTAGATAGAAGTCAGGATACTAATTATCTCTGGAAAGGGTAGAGATAGGGAAGATTCTTAGTATGGGCAATATGCTTTTTTGATCTATATGATGGCTACATAGGTTTTTATATGTAGGTTATTAAAATATAGTGATAATATTATGATCATACATTGAGGCTTTTATTTATTATAATCAGTTGGGATTATACAAAGAGTACATTTGTTCATTTTTCTATATGTATATATACAATATATATTACATATACATATATATATACATCAATTTTTTAAAATGTTCTAAGAGAAAGAAGAAAAGCTCAGTAAACAAAAACAACCCATTTCCTTTTCACTAGAGATGAATTACTATTATATTCAAATCATATATACAGCATATTTTATATATATAACTCTTAAAATATGCTGAATAAACAAATCAACAACTACATCTAGACTTTCTTCTGCATCGCAAAGCAGAATTACAGTTAAATGCATTTTATTTCACACTTAAAGAATTAAAATGAAACTCTTTTCTGAACAATCTTCCAATATATTGACCATAAGTAAATTTAATATGAGTCAATTATTTTAACGGCTTTGTAACTCAATGTCTGTTGTATTTATCTTGATTTTTATCAAGTTCAGCAATTCGATTTCCACATTTACTTTTGTTTCTATTTTTGTGAGGCACTATACTTTTTATATCATAAATGTTACTGATATGACCACCTAGTTAGAAAATTTTGTTCATGAGAGTATATTGATTTTAGCAAAATTTACATATTTACATATATACATCCACATGTTTGCATATGTAAAAATATAGGTTATTTACTTACTATTGAAGTGTATTATGGAAGATAAAAGGTTTTCATCCCTGGCATATGACAGCTTTGGTAACATAAGTTCTAGCAAACTTTCATTACTCCTACATATATATATATTTAATTGTTTTTCATAATTTCCTGGGATGCATCATCCAAGAGAATGATTGAGCTGATGCTAAGGCACCTGCCACATGCCAGACACATGGTGACTTGACTGATGATACATGTGATAGGTGTTTCCCAAGAGAGTCCCTTTAAACAAGGTTTTTTCTATCCCTTCATATTGATGAAGTGTTTTTTCTAAAGCCATTATTTCATTTATTCTACAAAAGACAAAATTGGCATTTTCAAAGTAGAACACGGTCTTTTGATACCTGTCATCTGAGATACTTACAAGATTTTTTATTTTTTTCACAAGTTAGCATCAAGGGGAAATAATAACAAATGCAGTTATTTTGTGTTAGATCTTGTAGGTCTAAATATATGCACAGCAATATTTAACATCCTGAAATCAGGAGTTTTGTTTCTGATGGCATCTTTTTCCATTATGTGATTTGAAACATTTTAGGGATATTTTCCTGTCTACTTTGCATGGAAAAAACTACAGACTTTGTCAAATCTAGTTGCCTTGGAAGAAGAATGAAAAAGAGGAGATGTGTTAACCATTATAAAATTTTAGGATATGTTAAAAGTAATATGAAAGTCAAAGGAAAGACTGATGAGACTTACTATTATGAAATGAGGTTTCTTCAATAAATATATAAGTACAAAAAAGTTAAATTGTATTAAGAAGCTTGAGAATAAAAAAGAAAAAAAAAGCAAAGTATTTAAACCACCCCTCTTGAGCTCCCAGCCACGTTCCTCTTAGTTGTCTAACAATAACACTTCTTGGCTATTTCACTGGATATTTCTAAATGATAGGGTCCTATTCATATATCTCAACTTGTCAATTTTTGATATCATCAATTGACATTCTTTTTTAGAAATTATGATTTAGCTTTCTTATACTCCATGTTCAGTGCTTATCCTTTGAATGTAATAATATCATAATTTTATTTAAATACTATGTGTCTTTTATGATGTAAATATTGTGTAATACTAAAACATCTACTGTTCCATATTTACGTGTTTTATCTTAAGAGGTTTTTTTTGTTTGTTTATTTTTTCTGGATTTTTAGTTTTTCTCGTACTTCTTGTCCTATTTGCCATTATTATATTATTTTCCTTTTTGTTTGTTTATTTTTTCTGGATTTTTAGTTTTTCTCGTACTTCTTGTCCTATTTGCCATTATTATATTATTTTCCCACTAACATTTCAAAATATTAGTTTTTCTAAATAGTATGACTTTTCTTTAGAGTTCTTCACCCAAAGTCCTCTGTGTTCTGCCTGAACTAGGACTGATTATTCCCTACACCCACTGTACTCTTTTTTCTACATTGGATCTACCTTGTCAGGGATCCACACATTCCTGTTTCTTGGTTTACTTTCTCATTTTGCTGGAGCACATCCTCAAATGTCTTCTTCAGAGATATTCCATGGGCAGTGAATTTTCTGAGTCCTTCTATGTTTAACTCATTGCAATATACAAAATGGTAGGCTTGATCCATTTTATATACTTATTCCTTCAAGTTTTGGTAATTTATCTGCATTGTTATTAAATAATAAAATAATATATTAATATATTACTTAAAATATAAATTCAAATATAAATTCCTTCTAATTTCTCTATTCTATTTTTTTGAAACTCCCATGAGTCAAATTTTGACCTTTTTGTGTTGGTAATTGATAGTATCATTTCTCTCATATTTTAAATATTTTTTTGTTTCTCTTTTGTGGGTGATGTCTCCAACTTTTTCATCCAAGAGTTATATTAAAACTTTATTTTAAAAGATTTGTATTTTCCCTTTTTAATATTATCCAATTTTTCCTCTTGAATCTCTTCAAAAATATTAATTAGCAGTTTGCTTTTAAAAATATTTTCAGTTTCTTTTTTTTATAAGTATTTGTCTTCCAGATTTGTTCCCCTGTTTAATCTTGATTCTTCTTTTCCATGAGAGACTGTTTACTCAACAATCTACATACTCTTTATTCCCTATTGACATTTAACTGTGATATACTAAAATGGCCTGATTGAGGAACTGATTGAGATGATTAAGAGCTCTGTAGCAGGGCACGGTGGCTCACGCCTGTAATCCCAGCACTTTGGGCATCCGAGATAGGCAGATCACCTGAGGTCAGGAGTTCGAGACCAGTCTGGCCAACATGGCGAAATTCCGGTCTCTACTAAAAGTACAAAAATTAGCTGGGTGTGGTGGCGGGTGCCTGTAATCCCAGCTACTCAGGAGGCTGAGGCAGGAGAATCGCTTGAACCTGGGAGGCAGGGGTTGCAGTGAGCCGAGATCACCACTGCACTCCAGCCTGGGTGACAAGAGCCAGACTCCGTCTCAAAAAGGATTTAAAAAAAAAAAGGAAGAAGAAGAAGTCTGTGTATAGGGCAGGACAAAAGGTGATTTGGTAGAAAGTTAGCTGTTTTGCCAGGCAGCATCAAATGTAAGAATGTGCAGATTTTTTCCTCTGGGATCCTATCATTTCTCCAGAATGGTAATCTCCATACTTATCCCTGGAGGAGAGGTGGTTACAAGTATTCTGGGGCCACAGCTGTTCTTGATCTTTTGTCTACCCTTGAAGGTTCCATCACTGGAATAAACCGGACAGTTAGACAGATTAACAGGAGAAAAGGCATACACATTCATTACACGCACATGTACCTGGAAGGCAACAAAGTATGAGACTTAAAGAGGGGCCAAATGATTGAAATTTAGATAGCATCTGGAGCTATGGAAGGAAATAAGGACTTAAAATCTCATAGTAGGTGGTGGCGACAAGCTGTGGGAGTGTGAAGAGAGGAACTGCATGGCAAGCAAAGGCTGTCATATCATGAAGATAAAGTCTCTAAGGTAACAATCCTCAGAAGAATACGTGAAAAGGTGTCCCAGGCATGGTGTCCTGGGAGTTTCCTCTCCTGAGATAGGATTTAGTCTTCTCTGGTTCATGTAGATTCCAAGGGAGGGGTTCATGTCAATTACATTCCTTCTGGAGGAACTTCCCTTAGATAAGGGGGAACTTCAGAGAAAGCCTCTCTCTGTGCTTGAGGAGAGGCAGAGGGGTGAGAGACAGGAGTGGAAGACGAGTCAGAGAGACCTTGGTTCTAAGTCGGTTTCTTTAGTCCAAGTGCTCAGCTCATGAAAGCGCCATACTTCTGAGTACTATTTGCTGAGCCCTAACAGCCACAAATGGAAGAAGTATTCCCCTGTACTTCTTGACAAGTTTGCATTACTTTGTCAGATTATGTCTCTTAATATAATCACATTTTATGAATAAGTTTCATTTCACATAACTGATTTATTTATTTTTTAAAACCACAACTTCAATTCCCAAGTGACTCTTAGAAGTTTCTCCTTTTTGGATTTTCATTTTGATATTTAGTAGGCTTAAATTCCAGTGTTTGACAAAACCCCTGGGTTTGAGTCACAGTTTATTTCATTATAGTAGACCCCTAATTGCCAAATTACGATATGTTATGAACTGGGAAAAATGTTGACTTATTTAGGACATTATGTTACCTATTTATTCCAAAATATTTCATTTGAAAATCAACTTCATTCCCATGTAGACTTTTCTTTGTACAAAAATTAAAATAATTATGGAAAGGTAAATTACTCTGATGCTAAAATTAGCCTTTCATTGATTTCAAGTGGATTGTAATTGGCTAGGATCAAATACATGCTTTATGTAATACAGTTTATTTCTCAAAATGACACAGAAAGTGCACATAATTCTGGAAGTAAAAATGTTCAAAAGCTAAGAAGCTCTCCTGTTATTTTTCTTCCATTTGCTACAAACATATATAGAGTGCAGTTACTTCTCTAGCCATAAGAATTAGCAGAAGCTTTGGAGAGAAAAGGTAGGAGACTGAATGCCCTGAGCATCCCTTTGAATAGCTCAGGCAAGAACAGGTGCTATTATCCCAGGAGGAGACTGTAAGTGACTTTTGTGTAATTGGAAGTATGTCCTGCCCTGATAAGGACTTGTGGGTAAGGAAACAAGAGACTAGTAAATAGCCAAAGGGAAGAAATCAGAAAAGCTTGCTGTGTTCCTCCACTTAAATATATGTTATTTCTTTAGGGTCTGCAGGTTTTACAAGGAGATGAAGACTAATTTGGAATGCTACTTACCTCTGTTTCCGAAAGAAAAAGACTCCTCCAGAATGTGGTTTTAAGTAGGCCATGGACCAAAAGTAGGCCATAAGGCATGGCAGGCAGCTTTATGAACTTCAAGGTTCTAGGAAATTTCATCCTTTGGAGAGTTCCCCAGTGCTTTAAACAGTATTAGAAAGAACACAGCAGTACAAATCAACCATCCTAGTAAAAATCTCTCCTGCAAGACATTACTGAGTGGTGAAGACGAAGTGGTTTTGCCATTGTTGTTTTGTACTGTTGGTTGGATGGTTTGCTTTGGATATTTGCTTGCTTCTTTGCTTGTTGATTTTTAGCATATAAATAAAATTTACAAGGCTAACAAAAGAAAATAAAGCAACCTTTCAAGAGGCTTTAAGATAACATCATACATTTTTGAGGTTTTTAAGGCTGAAATTCTATTTTGTTTTACTTAAAAGGAATGTTACAATGCTGTTAACATTTTTGCTTATTCTACATTTTTACTTATTCATGAAACTCAGAAGAAATTCTGTCTATTGACAGGCTCTCATTGTGTATTCATCACCACACTAAACACTCATTTACTCCAAAATTAAGTGCTCAGTGATATGCATGTTATAAATTCATTCTCAGTTGCAAAATTTTCTTGGTGCTTAAGAAATTGTACTTTAATCGCTTTTAGCCAAAAAGTTTAGCAAAAATTGTAGTTTAACATAGTACTGACTGCCTGTGCTTAGATTTTGATAAATGTGGACAAAATCAATGGATAGATGTATGAGGAGTGCCCAGATAAAATCATCGTACTTCAAAAGCTTTTTCTAACATAACTCACAGCTGTAGACTTTTCCTTTCAATAATACGCAAAAACAGTTTTCATAACTAGAAACCACCGACTTTCTATTCAAAGAGGACTTCTTTGCAGGAGGCAGAGTAATAACTCAACAAAATAAATAGAATCTCTAATTTCAAGATACTATTATACCCAAAATTAATGCGAATTTTAAAAAATATTTAGTGTTTTCAGTTTAGATATTTAAGAGCACCACTCACATCTACATGCCAAATAAATTGACTCCACCCTCCACTCGTAATATCAGGACCCCATTTCGTCCATTGTCTTTTTTCTTAGTTATATCTTGATATGTCACCCTATTAGTTTTTTCCTTGCAGCATTTCACTTGCTAACTTCTTACCTTTTTTAAACAAAAATTTATACACTACCCTGCCTGCGTCCGTGTTCCTGCTGCCTCATATTCATTCATTCTTCAGCTGGTGGCAATCAGCATTCAGTTTCTCTCTATAAAACTGTTATTAAATTCAATAAGCTTTTCATTTCTGAAACAAGTGAAGATTTTTCTCTATCTTTCCTGAATGCTTTATGGCATTTAACATATCTTTTCTAAATAAATTAACATTATGATGGTAATGGTATATCCAAATAGCTATCCAGTTTTTGATTAGGCAGAAGTATGCTTATGGTCAGTCAGAATAAAAAGTCAGACCAACATGGTGGCATGCACATGTAGTCCCAGCTACTTGGGAGGTGGAGACAGGAGGACCCTTTGAGCTTAGGAGTCCGAGGCTATAGTGCACTATGATTGTACCTATGAATAACCGTTGCACTCTAGCCTGGGCAGTGTAGCAAGACCCTATCTCTGAAAAAAAAATCAAAGGCCTTAAGAAATATTTTATTTTTAACTCAGAAAATTTAAAAATTAACTTAGAGCTAAATAGTTTGGAGTTCATAGTGTGTAGAAATGAATCTTGCAACAGTAACAGTTTCCCCTTACACATAATAGATGTCTGCTTTGAGTAAATTTGTTGAGGAGTCTAATTTAGTTT
Organism: Mandrillus leucophaeus; assembly: GCF_000951045.1. NCBI lineage: Eukaryota > Metazoa > Chordata > Mammalia > Primates > Cercopithecidae > Mandrillus > Mandrillus leucophaeus. The sequence goes on along the minus strand of NW_012107386.1, from coordinate 12,581 downwards.
GAATCACCAGGAAAAGACACAACTGAGGTTTTATAAAATGTAAAAAATCAAATGAACTCTGTACTTCCACTTTTTTACATAAAGTAGATCTTCCACTTCCAGTTACAAAAATGTCTTTTTTTCTCACTCTTGAGTTGTTCATCTGCAGTAAGTAAGTTTGGGAAAAGTGCAAGTATCCATATATACATTGTTTTGCATTTAAAAGAAAAGTGATAATGTTCAAACCCATGGTATGTACAAAAATCAAAAGCTCAAATCATGAATTTTGTTTGTGTTAAGGATTTTAACAAATAGTGGCATGAGAATAGTTATTGCTCTTTAATAAAGATAGAGATACCATATTTTGCTTTAACATACCTAGAGGCACCTTTTTCATCAATAGCTTTGTTAGTAGGTCAAGGAGAAATCATACCTAAGTAGAAAGGTCCATGGAGAAAAGAGACAAACCATGTCGGAGTTAAAATTAAATTGAAAAAATTTAAATCAAGGAAACCATTTTTGCTTCTTTTGATATGATGTGCAAAATCATGCATTTTAAATGGGAAATGGGAAATTTCATAGCCTCTTAGCAGTGATATGAGCTTTGTGGTCTGAGTGGATACAGGGCATGTGGGTGCTTTGCTCATTTAAGGAAATTGCATTAGAAACATTCTCACTACATTATGGAGCCACAAGAAAATTTATAGTGATTTCTTTTTGGTGGAACAAAGTACACGCTCTTTTCCAGCTCAGGATCCTTTTCCAGTCTTCCTACGCTTAACAGCCAGTACAAACTTAGTCCATAGAATGTATTTGTTGTGCACAGACCTGCACAAACACACACACACGCAAGGTTTCACGAATCAGGTATGTATTTTGTGTATGTGTCAATCTTAGCCATCAACTGGAATTTGTGTTTCAGTTTGGATGCTAAGTTGCCTCATCAATAAAATGCCCTTCACTTACTCTCTCTAGATGTAGACTATTTTCCATCAAATATGTTAGTGATTTCGTATTTAATGTGATATAGAATAGAGTGAAAGGTTGTGTGAAATTAAAGTCATGATATCAGTTATTTATCTGTCATGGGGAATAAAATAAGTGCTTTGACCAGATATAAAAAGTATTTATAGTAATTAAGTACATTCATACTGTATCAACTAAATTTGTAGAATATTGATTTTTGTATTAAATTATGTAACATTTTAATTAAAGCAAATGTATTGTCAATTGTGAGCAGCACAGTGGTAAGAATACTTTGTATGAAGATCGTTGCATAACAGTGCACTAAAATTGAGTCTAACTGCAAAAAAATGAGCACAGTAGCTACACATTTAGAAAGAAGTTCTAAGAATAAAGCAGTTTACATGCAAATAGTATATATACATGTATGTGCTTCGTTAGAAGAAAGAGAATTTATTGTGAGTGGGATACTTTCACTCTTTCAGACTTAAGGATTCTATTTCCCAAATAACTTCATTCATGTAAGCAGCATACTTCATGTGAGTCAGGTTTTATTTTCTAGGTGTTTTCTAATGTGGGAAAGTGAAATACTAGGGTTTGAAATGGTTCTGGGGATGCAGTCTTTCCTGTCAGATTCCAGCAGATGCTGATATAATTTAATATTCATGGAAGACAGGGCAAATATAGAATAGCATCAAATTGATTTTGCAGAGTTTTCAAGCCAGATGTCCCTTGGCATTTACATGGAAGAAGTCTACTGTGTACCAAGTTGCATATTTTTTTGTGTAAGTTCTCAGCCATGGTATGTAGTCATTGGTGTTTTGACAGCCATCTGCTCAGACCTTTCTTTCTCCGTTCGGCCATAACTAAAATTGAATATTTTTCAAATGTCCCAGGTAGTTTCGATTTTAAGATAACAGAAAATTAATATTCAATGTTAAAAAGAAAAAAAAGCAATACCTATCTTTGGCTTAGTAATAACCCCTAAATTGAAAGATAATTTCTTATAAATAGCAATGCAAAATGAATAAACTTTGAGAACAGAGGCCTCACCTTATTATCAAATGGGTTTGTTTTAATCATTTGGAAGGCTCTCAGCTAGACACTGAGGAAGTTATAGAAATGAGTAATTCCAAGGTGACTGTTCCAAGGATAGCCTTGTTATACATAACAAGCACTTCGTCAACATTTGCTGAATGAATGTGTATGTTAGAACCCATATGTAATAACTTGTCCATTTGAACATATTTTCACCCCACTAATAGCTTTTAATACGTGGAGGTACACATACACATTTCTGTGTTTTTCGTGGGTGAGATATGTAGGCTTACATGTTGTAAGTGAATGAAACTGTGTTTGATAAGAACTGTTGAGCATTGACTGTGCACTTATTGATGTTCTAAACATTCTGAAGATTCAGAAGTATACAACATTATTTCCGATGTTATGGTTACATCTACAGACAAAGAATTAAACAATGATTCTTTTTAATGGTAAGTTGTGATTTTTTAATGGCAAAGATAGGGACCAAATGATACAAAATAGGAAAGGATGAGTTTTTTCTCTGTCAGAAGGATAGATTTTGAGCTAATCTTGAAACAAATACTAAATTTAGACTTATGGAGAATAATTGAGGAAAGTAAATGAGCACTACCCAGGGGAGGTGGGAAGTGAGATGCTGTGTTCAGAGTGAGATAAGGAAATAATTTGACCAGAGCATGGGATTTTAATTGAGAATATTAAGAGAGAAAATTATAATAAATGTAGGGAAGGTGTATCAGAGTGAGATTATCATATACTATACTTGAAATATCTAAATGAAGTATTTATGTTTACTCTAAAAGTCAAGTGAGAGAGATTCTGGAGTGAAACAAGAATGTGAGGAATGGGGACTTCTGTGGAGTTTAATCTACAGTAATGCACATGAATCTGATAAGTTATTATAATCTTTGTTTTTAATAGAAATGGAGATTTAGAGTACATCATTACAGGTGGAGAAAAATGTGAATTTAAAGCATATTTTGAAAAACAAGGATAAGAATTAGTGTTTAAAACGGAAAGGAGAAGAATTTGTGTCAGATAACTCCAAAATAAAGTAAATGCACATACACGTACACTACATACATGCTCCTAATTTAAATTACGAACTATTTTATCACACTCTGCTGTGTAACTTTTTCTAACTCATATTGTATATCATCCATATTGTATTCTTGCATTAATTAATGTATTCATTAAATATGTCTTCAGTACTTTTTTGGGTCCAGTATTACATTAAGCAGATATATTATTAAGCAAGTTTAGTTTCAGAAATTTAGTTCAGAAAAAGAGGGTTGATAAATAAATATTCTTATGAGTGTTTAGAAATACTAAGACCCTGAATCCATCTATCAGTTTCCCCTGAATCCATCTATCAGTTTCATAACAATGATTTTCAAGCTTGTTTCATTTCTCACAGGGTAGACAAAGACAAAATATATATCTCATAAAAATAATAATTTACCAGGCATGCTTGTTGTAGCCAAGCAAATATATTGAATTCTAAAAATATTGTTTATAGTGCTTGTTTCAACATGCTTGGGACAAGTTAATGTTTACAGTTTTATGAGTGAATAAATCTATATACTGAAAACATTTCATTCAATAAGTTGACCTTCTTGAGGTTTGAATAAATTTTGGAGCCTGAGGGAATCAATATGGTTCTTAAGTTGATCTCCTAGGTATGTCTAAGTTTAAGCTCTTAATATAATTATCAACTCTTTATTATTTTAATATTTCATTGCATTAATTGTCTTTTGGAATATTTTCGCTGATCAGTAACTTCTAGTCATAAACCATTCTGGTACCAATCATCAAATTTCATATTTGTAAGAAAAAATGAATAGCCTTTGGCTGTCTTGACGTGCCCAAATCTACCAAGTATATATCTCACTTCCAAAATAGTCTCAGGATATGTTTTCTAGATATGATCTTAGATGATGGAGAGTATTGTTAAATTAACAAGTAGGACAAAATAAACAAAATATTATTAAAAAAACAAGGAGAAAGGAGTATGTTAGAAACGAGTAAGAAGTTCCATATGGAAAACTGAGAAGCAATTTTTTAGAAGCAAAAATCTCATGACGCTAAAACAAGATGATGAAGAAATTACTCTGTGTGCAAGTGTGGAGAAAAAATAGCTGGTGATACCATAGTGATCTTACAGCTCATTATACATCAGCAGTGAAGAGCTTTAACTACCATGCAATTAAAATACTAGAGAATATAAATAAGAGTATACCATGTGTATGTGGCAGCATATAAAAACTCAGAAGTGGAAGGAATTTTAGTCAAGTGCTACTCTTGAAAAAGCAAATTGATTAGGAATATTTAATTGGAGAACAACATAGACACCTTCTGTAATATCATTCAAGTAAGAATGTCTCATTTTGGACATCTTACTTATAGTCAGATTGATTCTCAAAACACTTTTTAAATGTCTAGAAATATTTACAATGGTATTTATCCTGAGAAACGCTAAAAAAAAATTAGAAAACATAAAGGTGACTGAAGTTAGGAAATAACATAAAATTGGTGATGATGAGCAATTTTCTTAATGGCTGTTCATAATTGGAAAAGAACAGATATGCTCCCAAATATATGAATTGTGAGATAAACTGCAGTAAAAGACCCCAAGAAATTGAGGGAAACTATGGAAATGATTTTAGCAAGTGGTAGCAAGCTATTTTTGGTTGCATTTTGAAAGCTGTTTTTAGGAATTTCTAATTTTGAAAATCTTAAATTGATTCTTATGAATTCTGGGGCTCCTTCTTTCTCAGACCTCTAGGGCAACCAATTGTAGAGACTTCTCCCTTCTGTTAATTGACTAAGATCTGCTTACATATCAAAGGTTACCTCTGGTTCTCAGCTGGAAAAAAGAGTTCCTCCCTTTTGAAGCAATTGACTCAGAATCAGGTCCTTCTTTTAAGATCCTTACATTTAATTACTTTGTCTTCAAACCTGGGGTCCTAATCTTTGCCTAGGAATTTAAAGTAAAGATTGGCTGACTCTTATTTCTCTTGACTTGTATCTACCCTTACTTTAGCTCACCCTCTGGGCTTGACCTCTAGCCAGTCTCACTTTGAGTATCTTTGAAACTCTCTTCTTATTGTCAACCCCTACTTTGATTTTTTTTTTTTTTTTACATTTACTCTTTGCAGTGTAGAAATGTATCTTAAAAATTATGCAGAAATTCTATCATATAGTGTGCTTGCAAGGGTTTGAAGCTCTTTGAAGGCAACAGACTTTGCCTGCATTGTTCATTGTTGTGTAATTACTGCCTAGACAAGTGCTTGGAAAGGTGGAGGGATTCAATGAATATGTGTTGCATATAGTTTAAGAAGAACTGGGGCTGGAATTAGAAACACATGGTCCATCTTTAGCAAATCACCCATCATCACTAATCTTCCATTATTTTATCTGTGATATTGAGCAAGTAATGCCTATCCCATCTATGTTGTAACTTTGTTGGAAGAATCAAGGGATAAAGTGAAAATACTTTGTAGAGTTCAGTGCTACACATTTATTATGGTCAATGAACTGCATTACCCAAACCAACATTAATTGTACATAACATGTGACAAAGAAAGGCTTACGGTTTTGGAGTTTGTTTGTTTGTTTTAGAAGACCAGATAAACTAAAACAAATATTTTCCGTGAATAATTTTTTTTCATGTTAGAACTCATATGATTCAATTGATTCACAAAATTTGAGGTCATTTATTAATTTTATGAATATTTTACTGAGCACTTATTTGATGTCAGTGACTCTAATTGTCTCTGAAAATAAAAAGATTAATGAATCATGGCTTCTGCCTTCAAGGAACTTAGAGTTTAATGGTTATAGAATGTTGGTAAAAAAAAAAAGGCAAAAATAAAATTCTGACAAAAACTCATTATATCTGAGAGTTTATATGTGCTTGCTAAATAAAAAGAATTATTACCAATACTATGCTGAATGACTGTAAAATGCTGACTTTTTACTTAAAATATTTACAAGAGGAAACAGAATATTTGTGGGTTTTCCTGCATATTTATGTGTGTGTTCAAACAGCTGCTAGAGAACAAAGTGTTTTGCTATAAACACTGTCAAATCTCACTTTGAAAAAATTTGTCTATAAAACAAGTATTTTCATAGATATACTAAAGCTGCATAGAATTTGCTTTTATAGCATAAAACAGAATTAGATGCTTGAGTCAGCTCTGAAGTACTTTTTCATGCAACACTCATTCTAATTCTTTACTCTATGCATTAGGCTGAGGCCTGGTGTAATTTGAAAGTGATAATGCAATATAGAAATTCCAGAAGCTGGGGGTGGGGGGAATAGACTGGAATACTGCAAAATGCATCATTTAAGCAATCAAACTCCTATTTCATCAACCAAAGCAACCTAATCCCATAGAGAATTCAAAGTGACTGAGAAAAAGACAAACAAAAGATGAAATGTTTTGTTTATTTTCCAGATGGAATGTGTAAACTATCCAGAGGGTAGTGGTATGGGTTTAGAAAGACAATTCACACAATAAATTTTAAGGAAATAATGGTTTTAGTCTTTGATGCTAACATTATTTCTGGGCTTCCAAGTCACTAAAACAATACATGCATCGTTTTTTAAACGTTATTTTTATTGTGTTGTTTGGTTTCGTGTTTTAGTCTTTTTATTTTCTGACAAAAGAAAGTTTGCCATGTCTCCAGAACAGGCACACAATTTATGTACTAAATCTTGATATGAATTTCTTTTC
>NW_012107386.1:0-4798 GCF_000951045.1 Mandrillus leucophaeus | reverse complement strand
TGTTAGCCAGGATGGTCTCGATCTCCTGACCTCATGATCCGCCCGCCTCGACCTCCCAAAGTGCTCGGATTACAGGCGTGAGCCACCGCACCCGGCCTCTGATAGGAATTTCTTATTGGAGAATCCCTTTATGTGTCCAGCCCGGTGGTAGGCTCTGAGAATACAGTGATGAACAAGGTAAACAAAACATACATAGTCTCTCCCATCATGAAGCTTACATTCCAGGAAGGAAGCTAGACCTTCGATAGATAATTATCATTTAAAATTAAACCTTGTAATCAGTGCTATGCAAGAAAAATAAGGCAGAATTAGGGGCTGTAATGAAGGACCTGTTTACAAAGCGTTAGGAAAGCCCTCATGGAGGAAATAAGACAAGGAAGAAACACTTGTGAACAATAGGAAGGTATGTGGAGTGAGGGAGAGTTAAGGAACAGAGATTTCTAGACAAGCCCTAAGGAAGGGAAAAGCAGAGCCTTATTGTAGAAATGGACTAAAGGTAGTATTCTTTGAATGTGATGAGAGGCTATTGTAAGCCAGGATAATCGTTTTGAATTTTAACCTAGGTACAATTGGGATCTACTTTTAAGAAGACTGACTTGATCAGATTTGAATCTTAAGAAAACTCGTTATGTTAAAAAAAAAAAAAAAGGCGGGGGGGCGGCTAAAGAAAGGATAAGGGTAGTCAGCAGGCCATTAGGAGGCTATTGCAGACGTCCAGATGTTACAAACGCTTGTGACTTGGCCCCAAGTATTGGCAGTGACCCTGGAGAGAAGCAGATGGATCTGAAATTTATTTTGGAGTTAGCATAACATTAAATGATGCAATGGCATCAGTAATGACTCCCAGTTTTCTCTACGAGACACTGGGTGGGTAAAGTAAAATGTGTTGAGCTTGAGAGAATTCAGGAGTAGCTAATCCTGGGTGTCCCTTCGGGTGGGGATTGGAACACTGAAAACCATAAAACTCTACTTTGGAGAGTAATATTGAATTTGTGATGTTCCTGAGACATCTAAAAAAGTGGAGATTTAACCAGGCATTTGGATATATAGGTCTATACTTTCAGAAAGATATCTGGTCTGGAGATATACCTTGGGAGTTATTGACTCTACAGATGGTGTGTAAGTAGGTTGGAAGTGGATAAGATTTGGGGAAGAGAAGAATGAAATAATAAAATGATCCAGGATTAAGCCCTGAGGAATGCTAATAGTTACTAGTAAAAAAAAAAAAAAAAAAAAGAAAAGAATAAAGTAAATGAATGTGACTTTTCTGTTTCATTTTGTCTAAGTCTTTTAAGCCAGAGAAAACATAATGTGGAACTGTGTTTTTATGTGTGTTTTATCACTAGAGATAGGAAATTGTCAAGCTGTACTTAAGGAGCAGGGAGGGTCCATGGGGAACAGCATCTTTCCTGATGCTGTTGCATTCATCAAAGCGTACATGAATCTCTTCTGATATTTTTGTTTGAGGAACATGAATATAAGCTCATGCTCCTAGCATAGCAATTAGTTTAGAGATTTATCATTGTTTTGTTTTTACTTTTGAATTATTAACTGTAGACACAGCCCTAAATTTTTTTGGTTTTCTATATCACAAATACCTTTTTTTGGTTTAAGGTTCTAAATTTCATTTTCCGTGGCTTGAAACTGTTTTGCACTTCCTCTCCTTGCTTTATATTTTGAGTTTACACACTAACCTGCCAAAGAGACATCTAGTTTATAGGCTTGATTTTGGAAAGCAGACAGAAGAGAGCAGATACTGAACATATGTTCCACTGATATTGATGAAGTGAGGTTGGAAGAAGCTTGGAAGCAGTCTATTTCTCTCCAACTGCCACCCCCTCAATGAATATTTTGGGTACCCTTATGCTGGAACATTCCAAATAAGTGCCCCAGCTATGTTTTCTTTTTTTTTCTTTTTCTCATAATGATTCTGAAAGACTTTAGGATGATTTAGAATTGTTCTACAAGTGGAACATAAACCAAAACAAAGCAATTCAAGGACTCTAATTTTAAATGGGTGATGGATGAGATTTCAATGCAAATTGTAAAGACTGAAAATGGTGTGACCAGAGAAGTGCCCTCTAGATAGTAAGTACTCAATAAACGACAGAAGCAGGGTGTAGTACGAACCTGTTTCTTGGGAAAATAGATTTGAAGTTAGACAAAAATCTGTTTAATCACAGTCTAGATATGATCTTTTGCTAACTTTTGTGTTTTGTTGCTTTGGTTTTTTGGAGTTTTTTTGCACTTCAAGGTGTCTTTTTGATCTGAGGTAGGGTAGTCAATTCTAATTTATTAAGCATAAAGTGATTGGTTACAGGTGTTTTAACAAATACTTGGAGGAGTTTCGGTAAGTTGAAGTACGAACATGTTATTTGAAGTCACTGTTATAGAGGTGCACTATTATGTCCTTCCTGATGTAGCCATTAATGTTCCTACAAGAAATCTGAATTATCATGACAGCTTTTTTTTTTCTTTTTTCTTTTTTTAATTTTAGATTCAGGGGATACATGTGCAGGTTTGTGACATGGGTATATTGTATAATGGTGAGGTTTAGGCTTCTAGTGAACCCATCACCCAAATGGTGAACAATATATTCTGTCAGTAATTTTTCAGTCCTCATTCCTCTCTCAGCTTCTTCTCCTTTGTATTCCTAGGTGTCTATGTTTTCCATCTTCATTTCCATGTGTATCCACTGGTTAGCTCCCACTTTCAAGTGAAAATGTGGTATTCAATTTTCTGCTTCTGAGTTATTTCATTTAGGATAATAGCCTCCAGCTCCATCCATGTTGCTGCAAAGGATGTGATTTCATTCTTTTTTGTGGCTGCTTAGTAGTCCATGGTGTTCATACACCGCACTTTCTTTGTCCAACCAACACATAGATTGTTGACCACATAGACTGATTCCATGACTTTGCTATTGTGAATAGTGCTGCAACAAACACACAAATGTAGGTGTCTTTTTGATATAGTTATTTATTTTCCTTTGGGTAGATACCCAGTAGTGGGATTTCTATATCAAATAGTAGTTCTCTTTTTCATTCTTTAAGAAATCTCTATACTGATTTCCGTAGGGGTTGAACTAATTTACATTCCCACCAACAGTGTACAAGCATTCCCTTTTCTCTGCAACCTCACCAACATCTAATATTTTTTGACTTTTTAATACTAGCTATTCTAATTTGTGTGAGGTATCTCACATGGTTTTAATTTGCATCTCCCTGATGATTAGTGATACTGAGCATTTTTTCATTTGCTTTTTGGCCACTTGTATGTCTTTACTTCTTCTTTTTTTTTTTTTTAGAAGTGTCTGTTAATTTCCTTTGCCCACTTTTAATGGAGCTATTTGTTTTTTTTTATTGTTGATTTGTTTAAGTTTCTTATAGTTTCTGGATATTAGTCATTTGTCAGATGCACAGTTTACAAGTATTTTCTCCCATTCTGCAGTTGTCTGTATATTTTTGTTAATTGTTTCTTTGCTGTGCAAAAGCTCTTTACTTTAATTAAGTCCCATTTGTTCATTTTTGTTTCTGTTGCATTTGCTTTTGCAATTAGTCTTAGTCATTAATTCTTTACCTAGGCCAATGTCCAGAAGAATTGCTCCCAGGTTTTCTTTTTATGGTTTCAGGTCTTGCATTTAAGTCTTTAATTGATCTTGAGTTAATTTTTGTATATAGTGACACATAGGGTCCAGTTTCATTCTTCCACATAGTGCTAGCCAGTCATTAAATAGGGAGTCCTTTCCCCATTGCTTATTTGTATTGACTTTGTCAAAGATTAGTTATAGGAATATGGATTTATCTTTGCATTCTCTATTTTGTCTCATTGCCTTATGTGCCATTTTTATACCATTACCATGCTTTTTTGATTACTATAGCCTCATAGTCTCAGAGCATAGTGTGAAGTCAGGTAATGTGATGCCCCCAGCATTGATCTTTTTGCTTAGAATCTTTTTGCTTTGGCTATTTGGGCTCTTTTTTGTTTCCATATTAATTTTAGAATTGTTTATTCTAATTCTGTGAAAAATGACATTGGAAGTTTGATAGGGATTGCATTGAATCTGTAGATTCTTTTGGGTAGCGTAGTCACTTTAATGATATTGATTCTTTCTATCCATGAGCATGGAAAGTTTTTCCACTTGTCCATGTCATTTATGATTTCTTTCATCAGTGTTTTGAAGAAATAATAATCAATTCCTGGTAGAGATCTTTTACCTCCTTGGTTAAATGTATTCCTAGGTATTTCACTTTTACTAGTTATTTTCTTATGTATGTCTAAATTTTAATCACAGCAAATTTATGGTGTAATTCTATCTTAATTAGATGAATGGTGTCCTTTGTTGGGGATTTAATAAAATCTAATACTGCTTAGCTGGACCAAGTGGCTAAGATGACGTTTGAGTCCACAGTGGACCTTGTAGCCTTTCTTTTATTTGGGGTATCTACTACACAGAGAAAACACTGGTATTCTATAAACATGCCTAAGATCCATTGAAGTATGTATGGTTAGCTCTGTTGGTTTTCTCTTTGGTTAAAATAAAAATATGTAACATTTTCACTGTAATCTGTTTGGAAGGAAGACAGTAAACAATTTTAAAAATTAATTCCACAGAGAAGCATGTACTACTTTTTCTGATTAAAGAAAAAAAGAAGAAGAAAAGAGCCCATAGCAGCTCAGAAGCCTCTAAAAATACTGTTTTATTTTGGAAGCTGAAAAGGGCATATCTAACCAACAGTACAAGACAAACTGAAAATCCTATAAACAGGAATAGAATACATGCTCTCTTTGGTTTTGTTTG
>NW_012107385.1:0-1435 GCF_000951045.1 Mandrillus leucophaeus | reverse complement strand
CACCACCACACCCAGCTAAGTTTTTGTATTTTTAGTAGACACGGGGTTTCACCATGTTAGCCAGGATGGTCTCGATCTCCTGACCTTGTGATCTGCCTGCCTCGGCCTCCCAAAGTGCTGAGATTACAGGCGTGAGCCACTGCACCCGGCCAAAATGGACAAAATTTTAAAGTAAACTACTATGGGCTTGAAAAGACCAAAAAAGAAAAAGATAATAAATTTTACAAATATGGTAAAACTTTTTTTAAATATTTATTTTTTATTTATTTTTATTTATTTATTTATTTATTTTTTTCCAGACAGGGCCTGCTGTCACCCAGGCTGGAGTGCAGTGGTGCGATAATGGCTTACTGCAGCCTCACACTCCAGGGCTCAATTGATCCTCGCGCCTCAGCCTCCTGGGTAGCTGGGACTGCAGATATGCACCACTATGGCTGGCTAATTTTTTTAATTTTTTTTTTTTTTTTTAGAGACCAAATCTAGCTGTGTTGTCCAGGCTGGCCTTGAATTCCTGGGCTCAAGCAATCCTTCTGCCTGAGCCTCGGGGTTACAGGCAGGAGCCCCGATGCCTGGCCTGCTTAAATATATAAAGTTCGGGTTAGTAACTAGGTCGCTTGTTCTATTAACCAGCCAAAGACCAGATAAACAAAAGCCTTTGGGCTCTAGAAGTCTTTGGGAAGTTACCTCGACAGGGGCTCTGGTTTCTGTGTTCTCCCTCAGGAACATCATGAAACTATCTAGAACGCTCCCTACTCTTCATTCCTTGTCTATTGTTTTTCTATAAGTTCTCATCTTTGGCTATTTCGTGGTGTAGAGACACAGTCGTTAGGTTCCAGGACTCCAGTGGACTTGGTGTGGTTCATCCACTTTGCTTCCTGGGGACTGGAGCTTGCCATGAGTCATGTTCCATCTGATTTACATTGGATCCAGCTGTGGTGCCATGACTCACATGGGCTGCAGGCCTAGCTGCCCGGCTCATCTTCTGACGCATAGACGACGGGGCCAGGGCTCATGTCCTGACACCTTTTTCCTTCTTTCCTCTTGCCCTGTCAGGATCTAAAGGGAGCATCGTTACTGACAGCAGGCAGGTGTGCCTTGCCACAGGCATCTTCCCTGTTATCAGCCTCCTGAACCACTCCTGCAGCCCCAACACCAGCGTGTCCTTCGTTAGCACTGTCGCCACCATCCGGGCATCACAGCGGATTGGAAAGGGGCAAGAGATTCTCCACTGCTATGGTGAGCCATCCCTCCGCACTGCTGTCCCGCCCTTCTCCAACAGAAAAGGACGGGTGGATGCAAGTCAGCAAGCCCCCGGGCATGTGACTTCACCTGTCTACTGTCTGCTTCCTGGAAGAGGCAGAGAACACTTAGGCCTAAAACAAGGAAGGGAGGAAGGAAGGGAGGAAGGAAGGGAGGGAGGAAGGAAGGGAGGGAG
>NW_012107384.1:0-1662 GCF_000951045.1 Mandrillus leucophaeus | reverse complement strand
CACCACACCCGGCTAATTTTTTTTGTATTTTTAGTAGAGACGGGGTTTCACCATGTTAGCCAGGATGGTCTTGATCTCCTGACTTCATGATCCGCCCACCTTGGCCTCCCAAAATGCTGGGATTACAGGCTTGAGCTACCACTCCTGGCCACAACTCTTTGTATTTTTTATTTTTTGAGGTAGAGGCTCACTCTGTCGCCCAGGCTGGAGTGCAATGGCATAATCTCAGCTCACTGCAACCTCTGCCTCCTGGGTTCAAGCAATTCTTTTGCCTTAGCCTCCTGAGTAGCTGGGATTACAGGTGCCCACCAGCACACCCAGCTAATTTCTGTACTTTTAGTAGAGATGGGGTTTTGCCATGTTGGCTAGGCTGGTCTTGAACTCCTGACCTCAAGTGATCCGCCCACTTCAGCCTCCCAAAGTGCTGGAACTACAAACATGAGCCACCGCGCCCGGCTGTTGTTATGACTCTTTAAAAATGTGAAAGCCACAAAAAAAGGATACAGGTGATAATTTGCCCACTCCTGAAGTAGAGCATCTATTTTAGGTTTGAATTTTATTTTCATTTTATTTTATTATTATTTTTGAGGTGGAATTCCACTCTTACTGCCCAGCCTGGAGTGCAATGGTGTGATCTCACCTCACCGCAGCCTCTGCCTCCCAGGTTCAAGCGATTCTTCTGCCTCAGCCTCCCCAGTAGCTGAGATTACAGGCATGTGCCACCATGCCTGGCTAATTTTGTATTTTTAGTAGAGACAGGGTTTCTCCATGTTGATCAGGCTGGTCTCGAACTCCTGACCTTAGGTGACCCACCTGCCTCAGTCTTCCAAAGTGAGCCGCCATGCCCCGCCCTTATTTTTAATTAGTTTATATAATTGAAACATTAAGGTATTGATGATTTTTAAATGGGATATAGTTTATTAGAAAAATACATTTAAAAGCATGGGCTTGAAAGAAAATTACATTTTTTTTTTTTAAATTTAAAAAAATATTTTATTGCCCGGGTATGTGGTGGCTCATGCTTGTAATCCTAGCACTTTGGAGGCCGAGGCGGGTGGATCACTTGAGGTCAGTTTGAGACCAGCCTGACTAACATGGAGAAACCCCTTCTCTACTAAAAATACAAAAAATTCGCCAGGTGTGGTGGCGCATCCCTATAATCCCAGCTACGTGGGAGGCTGAGGCAGGAGAATTGCTTGAACTCGGGAAACAGGCTGCGGTGAGCCGAGATCGCATCATAGCACTCCAGCCTGGGCAAGAAGAGCAAAACTCCGTCTGAAAGAAAATATATGTATATATTTTATTTTTATTGATTATTATTAACTAGTATTTTTTTAAAAAATAGAGACAGGATCAGGCCTGGCACGGTGGCTCACGCCTGTAATCCCAACACTTTGGGGGACTGAGGCTGGGGGATCACCTGAGGTCAGGAGTTTGAGACCAGCCTGACTAACATGGTGAAACCCTGTCTCTACCAAAATTAGCTGAGCCTGATGGCTATGGGAGGCAGAGGTTGCAGTGAGCCGAGATCGTGCTACTGCCCTCCAGCCTGGGCGACAGAGCAAAACTCTGCCTCAAAAAAAAACAGAAGAAAAAACAGAGAAGGGCGGGCGTGGCGGATAACGCCTGTAATGCCAGCACTTTGGGAGGCCGAGGCAAGTG
>NW_012107383.1:0-1273 GCF_000951045.1 Mandrillus leucophaeus | reverse complement strand
AGCCTGACCAACATGGAGAAACCTCTTCTCTACTGAAAATACAAAAATTAGCTGGGTGTGGTGGCACATGCCTGTAATCCCAGCTACTTGGATGGCAGAGGCAGAAGAATCACTTGAACCTGGGAGGCAGAGGTTGTGGTGAGCCAAGATCGCGCCATTGCACTCCGGCCTGGGAAACAAGAGCGAAACTCCGTCTCAAAAAAAAAAAAAAATCCATGCCATGCCAACCTACAGTACTGAAAGGGCAAGGAAATAATATTCTATCACAGAAAGCAAGCCAAAGGGGCTGGGCCTGTTTCTCATAATCTCAGTAGGCTATATAGATTCTTATTGGACGATGGGCAGCCACTCCCTTTACTGGGAATAACCCCTGAACCCCCATTCACGTTATAATATAACACAGGGGGGCCCCAGGCAGTCTTTTTGCCCCTGTCGATAATCTGTAAGCTCTACTACCACCAGACCAGATAACTAGACAAGGGGAGAGCATTTGACCCATAACAAACTGTTTCCCCTCTGGCCACAGGTGACTGTTCCAAAAACTAATATCTGATCTAAATTTGGCTGGAATTCCTTACTCAGAAATTTAGAATTGGGACTAAGATTCTGACCTTGGTCTACCTAGTCTCTCGAACACAAAAATGTAAAATTGGGGCAAGGCCAAAGGTGACCATTTTTCATTTTCCAAGAAAATAAGCAAGGAATAAAATCAAAAAGAACCAAAAGGACTCCAGAGTAGCAGGAAACAAGGCAGACAAAGGCCCTCAAGATGGAATTCCAGGTTCTGAGCCTGAAGGCAGCCCTGCCTCTGAGTCCTGGGACCCAGTCTATTTCCCAACAATATTTGTACTTGCCCCTAAAAAAAACCCTAACCAATATAACCATGACTTTTAAAATTTCAGGTTCCCAAGCCAGTTGGGCAGCTGTCAAGACACCCAGGGAACTTGTGACACCCTTAGGAGTCAGCCAGCCAGCGCCACCTCTCCCAGAGCTGCGATTTACAGACAAGGGCCAGGGCAGGTAGGTGCTGGCCAGGCATGGTTTCCCCAAGCAGGTAAGGAGGTCCCGCCCACCACAGGCACATCTCAGAGATAGAGACGACAGACGCAAATGTCAGGAAAATAAAGAAAAAGAAACATAGAAGTTATAAAGCCAGCCTGCATGATCACAAAGACAATTTACCTCGGCCGGGCGCGGTGGCTCACGCCTGTAATCCCAGCACTTTGGGAGGCCGAGGTGGGCGGATCACAAGGTCAGGAGATCGAGACCATGG
>NW_012107382.1:0-1390 GCF_000951045.1 Mandrillus leucophaeus | reverse complement strand
GGTTTAACTGGTATTCTCGGTCTTATCATCAGATTGTACGTTTAAAAAATATATTTAAGTCACAGGGTTTATTAGGATCTAAAAAATAAGCATTCTTACATATCTCCTTGGGAATGTAAACAGATAGAAATTCTTTGAAAGGCAATTTGGCAAAATTTTTACTCAAGTAGCAATTGATTCTAAATATATACTTTGACATCTATGTATAGATGTATGTATAGATTATAAATGTTTCTTATGCTATCAGTTTTAATAGCAAAATATACAAACAATCTAAGTGCCCATTATAGATATATTTCTACCATGAATTATTATGTAGGCCTCAATAAAACTGAAATAAAGATTATTTGCTACTATGTGAAGGTATTCAAAGTGTATTTTAAGTGGAAAAAAATACAAAAATATGCATAACGTTTATTCTATTTGTCAACAAAATAAAAACACGTACATGCAGATGTGCAAATATCTGGTGACTGAAATTTTCTCAGAGAGAAATAAACTATTATGATAGTAGTCTTAATGAATGCCAATAGGATCCTCAATGAGGTGTTTTATTTACTTTATTTATTTTTGTGAACATTTATATGTGTGTGTATATATATATATACACTTCTAAAATCAGATATACTTTTCATAATTAAATAGTTCCAATTATCAAAATAATTTTAAAAAATCGAAACAGACCAAGAGCCTCTGAGGTGAATACAGCTGAAATTTCCAACTTGTGTATCTTAAAATACACACTTATAAAGCAGGTTGGCTCATATTATAGGAGCATGAGCACTGAAATGCAGCCATATTCAGTTGCTCTAAAGAGTGAGTTTTTACTATATCTCATAAAATAGATTGCAGGGTTAAATATTTATAAGGCACTGTTAGAAAAATACTCTGTCTATTGCTATTCAAATTTCTTTTCAATAGTATCTATCTTAATTGCAAGAACATGTGAGTTTGAGCAACATTAAACTAGCAATAAAGTCTTAAGCTGAAGAGCACTTTATTTGTGAAACTAGGTATAACCTAAATTGCTGTAGCTACAGCTACAGCAACATACATGTCTAGAACTTTCTTTGAATTACCATAAAAAATACTCTACTAGGAATAGTAAGTGGTCTTTTAAATTCCTTTTGAGTAGTAATAGCATTTTGAGTGTTGGAGCAACATGGAAACAAAATAGAAACTGATCTGGATAAAATAAATTCCCAGGAATTGTTAACAGTGTCATGTTGTTACATTAAATAGTACAGAAGCTGGAGAGGTGAGTGATTTCAGCTAGATACCAATAATTATCATTTTGAACAAGTGTCTTGTCATCATATGTTATCAGTATGTAAGATAATCACATGGTCAACAAAAAGATAATTTGATTGCACAGATATGTGCCAAGAAG
>NW_012107381.1:0-1318 GCF_000951045.1 Mandrillus leucophaeus | reverse complement strand
GTTTCAGCATTCCTTGTGCCTCAACCTCCCAAGTAGCTGGGATTACAGGCCCGCACCACCACACCTGGCTAATTTTTGTAATTTTAGTAGAGACGAGGTTTCATCGTGTTGCCCAGGCTGGTATCAAACTCCTGGCCTCAAGCAATCCACCTGCCTCGGCCTCCTAAAGTGTGGATTACAGGCGTGAGCCACTGGGCCCTACATTTTCTTATATAATTTTTGTAGTTTTAGTTCTCACATTTAGGTCTGTGATCCATTCTGAGTTAATTTTTGTGTGGGGTAAGGGTCTAACTTCCTTTTTTGCATATGGAGAGCCAATTGTTCTAGTACCATTTATGTTGATCTTTAGTTTCTTTCAGTCATGTTTTGTGGTTTTCAGTGTACTGGTGTTATATTTTTGTTAAATTGATTTTAAGTCTTTTTATTATTGTTGATGCTATTTTTGGTGGAATTGTTTTCTTTGATTTTTGAATTTGTAATTGATAATATGTAGAGATACAGTTGCATCTGATATCATATCATGTATGAATAGGTGCAGTTTGACTTCTTTCTTTCAAATCTGTGTACCTTGAAGTTTTTTGCTTTGCCTTATTGCCTTGATTGAACCCCCTGGTACACAGTTGAAGCGGCGCGAGCAGCCATCCTTGCCGGGTTCCCTGGTTCCCTGGTTTAGGCGGAAAGCAGTCGGTCTTTCACCATGGGGTGTGATGTTAGCCGTGAGATTTTGTGGACGTCCTTTCTCAGGCTGAGGAAGTTCCCCTTTTGCACCTAGTGTGTTGAGGGTTTGGGTCATGCGTGGAATAGGTTTGTGGTTCCAGACAAGATGGTATAGATGCACTTCTCCCTGTTTCTCTTGCTAAGGACAGCTGAACACCTTGGACTTTATCTAGAAGCAAACAGAAAGAGCCTCTGAAAAGCAGAGAAAAGGAGGAGGATAGACTACCGATCTTGGGACCTGAGGAGCAATATGGTGTTGAATGCCCGGGTGTTTCTTTTTGTTCCTTATATCCTGGAACCACCAGTGGGCTCAGACATACAGACACACACACACACATACACACACGCGGGCGTGCGCCAGCATGTGTGCACCTCAACAAGAGCCTGTCCTCACTTGCAAGGAACTAGGATAAGGACAGCATAGTAAGAAAGAAAACTTGTAAATAACAACCCCCAACCGGGTGTGGTGGCTCATGTCTGTAATCCCAGCACTTTGGGAGGCTGAGGTAGCCAGATCGCTTGAGCTCAGGAATTTGAGATCAGCCTGGGGAATACGGTGAAACCCCATCTCTACCAAAAATACAAAAAAAAAAAAAAAAAA
>NW_012107380.1:0-2359 GCF_000951045.1 Mandrillus leucophaeus | reverse complement strand
GGTACTTCACACAGAGCCGGCTGTGTGGGACGTGGAATTTTATTAGTACTGCAATCAGTCTCCCCAAGAATCTGGGGGTGGGAGTTTTTAGGATAATTTGGTGGGCGGGTGGGGTCAGTGAATCACGCGTTCTGATTGGTAAGGTCAGAGGTGAGATCATCAGGAGTCGAAGCTGTCCTTTTGTGCTGAGTCAGTCCCTGGGTGGGGGCCGCAGGACCAGCTGAACCAGTTTGTTGATGGGGTGGGGTACCAGCTGATCCCTTCAGTGCAGGGTCTGCAAAGTATCGGAAGCACTGATCTTAGCTTTTACAATAGTGGTGTTATCCCCAGGAGCAATTTTGGGTGGAGGGGGACGGGGATGGTCAGAAGCTTGTAGCCTCCGGCTACGTTACTCCTAAGCCATAATTCCTAATCTGAGCTGATTTGTAGGTCTTACAAAGGCAGTCTAGCCCCCAGGCAAGGAGGGGCTTTGTTTTGGGAAAGGGTTGTTACCATCTTTGTTTCAAAGTTGAACTATAAACTAAGTTTCTCCTAAGGTCGTTTGGCCTCAGCCCAGGAATGAAAAGGACAGCTTGGAGGTTAGAAGCAAGATAGAGTCGGTTAGGCCAGGTTTCTTTCACTGTCTCAGTTGTAATTTTGCAATGGCTGTTTCACCGGGACATTTCTCCCGTGTCAAAACCCTGCAGTGCTCTCATGAGGAGGGACATGGTAACTTCTTTAAAACATTTCCTGTTTTTATAGCTCTGGTAAAAATAATGAATAATAGATTTTATGGTAAACTTTATTTTCAGTCATTTCTTCATCTCTTTTTGGAGATTGTTTTATTCATATTGTTTTCCAAGTGGTTCTCTTTTTTCTATAAACATTCAGTGAAATGGCCACGAAGAGTAAAGTGTTAACAGTCTGGCTTTGGGCTGAACTCTTAATTCAATACCTGTTCCTAATAACAGTTAAATATATCACGGCTCATTTCCTCCCACCTTGAATTTGGTTTGTATGTGCGTGTGTGTGAGCCCCAAACATCTGAGGCAGGTCTCAATTAATTTAGAAAGTTTATTTTGCGCAGGTTGAGAACGGGCACCCTGATGACATGTGCCTGAGGTGGTCGGAGCCCAGTTTGGTTTTATACATTCTAGGGAGACATGAGACATCAATCGACATACATGAGATGAACATCGCTTCGTCTGGAAAGGTGGGACAACTTGAAGCAAAGGCAGGAAGACACAAATCAGGGAGGGGACCTCCAGGTCCTGGGCAGATAAGGGACAAATGGTTGCCTTCTTTTGCGTTTCTGATGAGCCTCTGCAAAGGAGACAATCAGATATGCATTTCTCTCAGTGAGCAGAGGGGTGACTTTGAATAGGATGAGAGGCAGGTTGGCCCTAAGCAGTTCCCAGCTTGACTTTTCCCTTTAGCTTATGATGTGGGGGCCTGGAGATTTATTTTCGTTTCATGATGTGTATGTATGTTCATGTTTATGTTCCTGTGTGTGAATGCCTGTGTGTGTGCATATGTATATATGTGAATACGTGTGTGTGTATATGCGTGAATGCATGTGTGGGTATGTATATGTATGCATGCATGTGTGTATGTATATGTGTGTATGTGTATGTATATGTGTGAATATGTGTGTATGTATATGCATGAATGCATGTGTGTATGTATATGCATGTGTGCATATGTATATATGTGTGTGTATGTATATGTGTGAATATGTGTGTATGAAGGGGTGGCCTGCCCCTCCACACCTGTGGGTGTTTCTCATAAGGTGGAACGAGAGACTTGAGAAAAGAAATAGGACACAGAGACAAAGTATAGAGAAAGAAAAGCGGGGCCCAGGGAACCGGCACTCAGCTTACAGAGGACCCACGCCGGCCCCGTCTCTGAGTTCCCTTAGTATTTATTGATAATTATCTTTACCATCTTAAAGACGGGAGTGGCAGGACAATAGGATCAAAGAAAAAAGAGGAAATCGGCAGTAAGACATATGAACAAAAACCTCTGTGACATGAATAAGTTCAAAGGAAAATGCTGTGCCTTGAGATGCATATGCAAACATCTCCATAAACCTTTTAGCAGCATAGTTTCAGCCTATCACATGGGGAGAAATCTTGGACAATACCTAACTTTCCTAGGCAGAGGTCCCTGCGACCTTTGGCTGTGTATGTGTCCCTGGGTAGTTGAAATTAAGAGAATGGTGATAACCTTTAACCAGCAAGCTACCTTCAGGCATTTGTTTAACAAAGACACCTCCTGCACAGCCCAAAATCCATTAAACCTTGAGTCACCGCAACACATGTCTCTTGCAAAGGACAAGGTTGGGGGTAGGGTCACAGATTAACAGCATCTCAAATACAGA
>NW_012107379.1:0-1211 GCF_000951045.1 Mandrillus leucophaeus | reverse complement strand
TGGTGGTGGGCACCTGTAATCCCGGCTACTCAGGAGACTGAGACAGGAGAATCACCTGAACCCAGGAGGAAGAGGTTGCAGTGAGCCAAGATTGCACCACTGCACTCCAGCCTGGACAATAGAGAGAGACTCTGTCTCAAAATAAATAAATAAATAAGTACAAAAATAAAAAATAAAAAAGACTGTGAAGAAATGTACCAGACTGCTATTTCTTAGTTGAAAAATTTTGAATGGTTTTCGGTATACTGTATTCTCTCTATTAATTGTATATATATAATGTTTATGATTTTTAAACAGACCCATTTTAGCATTTTGTTAGCATTTTAATGTATATAAATAGGACAAATTGTTTTTTCTTCCTTAATCTCTTTGACTCTGATGTTTTCAATGTTTATAGCAATGTAATGATTAAATAATTTTTTTAATCTGAAACTGACTTGTAAATGATTGCCAACTTGCCTGCATCAAACAGTCATGTAAGTGGAATGAATAATGGAGAATTCTGATTTTACTCCACACATCCTGTAGCTTTATTGGAAAGGCTAGATTTGTGGATTAGTAATTTCATATTTCCATATAAAAGAGTAACCTAAATTATAATGTATAATATCACAGTAATTCCGTGTGGTATACCTTTAAGTGACGGAAAGTACTAGATTGTTGAGAACTATTGTTCAAACTGTTGCCCGACCAATAATTTGATCTCTAAATGGGTGCATTCCACTATATGCCTCATAATAAGTTTAAATTTAGGCCAGGTGCGGTGGCTCACACCTGTAATCCCAGCACTTTGGGAGGCCGAGGCAGGTGAATCACCTGAGGTCGGAATTTCAAGACCAGCCTGGACAACATGGTGAGACCCCGTCTCTACTAAAAATACAAAAATTAGCCAAGCGTGGTGGTGGGCACCTGTAATCCCAGCTACTCAGGAGGCTGAGGCAGGAGAATTGCTTCAGCCTGGGAGGCAGAGGTTGCTGTGAGCCGAGATTGTGCCATTGCACTCTAGCCTGGGAGACAAGAGCACACCTCCGTCTCAAAAAAAAAAAAAAAAAAAAGTTTAAATTTAAAACTGTGCAGGTTTTATATTTTTTTCAATAAAACTATAAAATCCTAGTGCAGAAGTCGTCAACTCAGTCTCATGCCTCTAGGCAGAACCATAATTAAGTTATCCTAGACAGGTAATTGTCCATTCCAGTGAGTCTGTAACAATC
>NW_012107378.1:0-1805 GCF_000951045.1 Mandrillus leucophaeus | reverse complement strand
AATTTTCCTTGTAGAGGTCTTTCATGTCCTTGGTTAGGTATATTCCTATGTATTTTATTATTATTATTATTTTTTGCAGCTATTGTGAAAGGAGTTGAATTCTTGATTTGATTCTCAGCTTGGTCGCTGTTGGTATATAGCAGAGCTACTGATTTGTGTGCATTAATTTTGTATCCTGAAACTTTGCTGAATACATTTCCCAGTTCTAGGAGCTTTCTGGATGAGTCTTTAGGTTTTTCTAGGTGTACAATCATATCAGCAGCAAACAGTGACAGTTTGACCTCCTCTTTACCAATTTGGATGCCCTTTATTTCTTTCTCTTGTCTGATTGCTCTGGCTAGGACTACCAGTACTAGGTGTTGAGTAGAAGTGGTGAAAGTGGGCATCTTTGTCTAGTTCCAGTTCTCAGGGTGAATGCTTTCAAATCTTCCCTGTTCAGTATCATATTGGTTGTGGGTTTGTCATAGATGGCTTTTATTACCTTAACATATGTCCCTTCCATGCCGATTTTGCTGAGGATTTTAATCATAAAGGGATGTTGGATTTTTGTCAAATGCTTTTTTTGCATCTATTGAGATGATCATGTGATTTTTGTTTTTAATTTTGTTTGTGTGGTGTATCACATTTGTTGACTTGTATATGTTAAACCATCCCTACATCCCTGGTTTGAAACCCACTTGATCATCGTAAATTATCTTTTCGATATGTTGTTGAACTTGGTTCACTAGCATTTTCTTTGAGGATTTTTGCACCTATGTTTATCAGGAATATTGGTCGGCAGTTTTGTTTTTTTGTTATATCCTTCCCTGGTTTTGGTATTAGGGTGATTCTGGCTTCATAGAATGATTTAGGGAGGATTTCCTCTTTCTCTATCTTTTGGAATAGTGTCAATAGGATTGGTACTAATTCTTCTTTGAATGTCTGATAGAATTCAGCTGTGATTCGGTCTGGTCCTGAACTTTTTTTTGTTGACAATTGTTAAATTACCATTTCAATCTCACTGCTTGTTATTGTTATGTTCACAGATTCCCTATTTTCCTCATTTAATCTAGGAGGGTTGTTTCTCCAGGAATTTTTCCATCTCCTCTAGGTTTTCTAATTTATGCATGTAAATGTGTTCATAGCAGCCTTGAATAATCTTTTGTATTTATGTGGTATGAGCTGTAATATTCCCCGTTTCATTTCCATTGGAGCTTATTTGGATCTTCTTTCTTCTTGGTTAATCTCTCTAATGGTCTATCAATTTTATTTATCTTTTCAAAGAATCAGCTTTCTGTTTAATTTACCTTTTGTATTTGTGGTGTTGTTGTTTGTTTCAATTTCATCTAGTTCTGCTCTGATCATCGTTATTTCTTTTCTTTTTTTTCTTTTCCTTTCTTTTCTTTTCTGCTGGGTTTGGGTTTGAATTGTCCTTGTTTCTCCAGTTCTGTGAGGTAAGAACTTAGATTGTCTAATTGTGCTCTTTTAGACTTTTTGATGTAGGCATCTAATGCTGTGAACTTTCCTCTTAGCACTGCTTTTGCTCTATGCCAGAGGTTTTGACAGGTTTTGTCACTATTATCATTCAGTTCAAAGAAATTTTTTTTTTTTTTGAGACGGAGTCTCCCTCTGTCCCCCTGGCTGGAGTGTAGTGGCGCGATCTCCGCTCACTGTAAGCTCCGCCTCCCGGGATCATGACGTTCTCCTGCCTCAGCCTCTTGAGTAGCTGGAACTACAGGTACCCACCACCGCGCCCGGCTAATTTTTTTGTATTTTTAGTAGAGACGGGGTTTCACTGTGTTAGCCAGGATGGTCTTGATCTCCTG
>NW_012107377.1:0-1163 GCF_000951045.1 Mandrillus leucophaeus | reverse complement strand
AAACCAGGACTTTCTACTTCTGATAATGGTGAGGTAGGTTGTTGAAGACCAACCCTCCTACCTAAAGCAACTGGAAAAGTGACACAACATACAACTCAATAATCTGTTTAAAAGCATTAGAGAGATACTAAGCAGTCAGGTCCCTGGTGTTCAGGCTACAGAGAGAAATATATTAAAGTGAGTCTGAAATTCTACGAATACAACAGGTTTCCCCTTTGGGGTATCTGCCAAGTCCTAAGTGACATGGGGTGTAGAGCCTCAGGATCCAATAATAAAGCTTTAGGCCGGGCTTGGTGGCTTATGCCTGTAATCCCAGCGCTTAGGGAGGCTGAGATGGGCAGATCACCTGAGCTTGGGAGTTTGAGACCAGCCTGGCCAACATGGCGAAACCCCATCTCTACTAAAAATACAAAAATTAGCTAGGCGTGTGCCTGTAATCCTAGCTACTCAGGAGGCTGAGGCAGGAGAATTGCTTGAACCTGGGAGGCGGAGGTTGCAGTGAGCCAAGATCGCCCCATTGCATTCCATCCTGGGTGACAGAGTAAGACTCTGCTTGGGGGAAAAAAAAAAAAAAAGTTTTAGCTAAAAGACTGGGAACATGGCCTAAGATTTCAGAAGGCTTATGAGATTGAAGCAACATAACTTAGAGTTCAGAGATACCAAAGCAGCCAGGGAATGAAAAGAAGGGCAGATATCAGAAGGGAAGGAAATGCCTGGAGGGAAACCTGAGATTCTATATTGTGATTTTAAAGAATGGGACTGCTGGCTGAGCGCATAATCCCAGCATTTTGGGAGGCTGAGGCAGGTGGATCACTTGAACCCAGGAGTTTGAGACCAGCCTGGGCAACATGGCAAAACCCCATTTCTACAAAAAACACAATAATTAGCCGGGCATGGTCACGTGTGCCTGTAGTCCCAGCTACTCGGGAGGCTGATGTGTGAGGATCGCTTGAGCCCAGAAGGTTGAGGCTGTGGTCAGCCATGATCAGGCCACTGCACGCCAGCCTGGGCAACAAAGATCCTGTCTCATAAAATAAAATAAATGGTACTGCTTTGAAAAAGTATGTATTTTTTTATAATTCAGAAGCAGTAAAGGACCAGTAGACTAAGAATCTGAACAAAAAAATAGCAGTTGAGAGTCTGGGAAGTCAGATAGGACTTTT
>NW_012107376.1:0-1154 GCF_000951045.1 Mandrillus leucophaeus | reverse complement strand
GAAACTCTATTAAAAAAAAGAAAGTAAATGGGGAGTTTTGAACCTTTGAACAAACAACTTCTGATATCACCCTCCAGTTATACTTGAACTTGTGAGTGATGATGTGGATACTTAACTTCAAACAGAAAAA
Source organism: Mandrillus leucophaeus (assembly GCF_000951045.1). Lineage (NCBI taxonomy): Eukaryota > Metazoa > Chordata > Mammalia > Primates > Cercopithecidae > Mandrillus > Mandrillus leucophaeus. The sequence continues at coordinate 1,024 of NW_012107376.1, read as the reverse complement.
TGTTGAAAACAATATAAATGTTCACCATTAGGAACCTGACTACAAAATTATGGTGCATTCAATCCAAACCATCGATCCTCTTCAGACTATCAAAAGAATGGGGAAGGGGAGATTTGCTTTTTATTTCTTGAGACAGGGTCTCACTCTGTTGCCCAAGCTGGAGTGCAGTGGTGCAATCATGGCTCACTGCAGCTTCGACCTCCTGGGCTCAAGCAATCCTCCCACCTCAGTCTTTTAAAGTGCTGGGATTATAGGCATGAGCCCCCGTGCACGGTCAGGACCTTACGCTATTTTTTCTCTTCATGCTTTGTTTGTATCCTAGAAACTTCCAGTGCTTCCTCAGTCCCCGCCCTGAGCCCACATATTTATGTCAGGGAAAGTATGCAACAACTCTCCCTTCCTGATATAGGAACTCCCCATCCAGTTTCCCGAATTTCATGCCCTGGATCTTGTCAATGGCCTAGTCAGGACAGAGTTGACAAGGAGCAGACCCATGGTAGGTGGCTCAAGGGAGAGAGTGGACACAGGATGGAGGAAGAAAGAGGAGTGAGAGACTGGGGAGGTGGGGGAGGAATGAAGGACACCACTTTTCAAGGGAATAAAAACCAAGCCTGGCCAGGCGCCTGTAATCCCAACACTTTGGGAGGCTGAGGTGGGTGGATCACCTGAGGTCAGGAGTTCAAGACCAGCCTGGCCAACATAGTGAAACCCTCTCTCTACTAAAAATACAAAAATTAGCTGGGTGTGGTGGCAGGCACCTGTAATTCCAGCTACTCGGGAGGCTGAGGCAGGAGAATCACTTGAACCCAGGAGATGGAGGTTGCAGTGAGTCAAGATTGCACCACTGCACTCCAGCCTGGGCGACAGAGTGGGACTCCATCTCAAAAAAACAAAACAGAAAAAAAAACCCCAAGCCCCCCAAGCTTGTAACATCTTATCTACCAAAGTGCATTTATAAAGGAATTACCCACTGGCTGCCTCAATTTCTCATTCATCAAAAGAAACAAGGATTTATTGAGCCCCT
>NW_012107375.1:1100631-1106908 GCF_000951045.1 Mandrillus leucophaeus | reverse complement strand
GGACTCCCAAGGAATTGCGTCCCGGTGGAGAAGACGCTTCCTTCCCTCTCCCTTCCTCTCCTCCGCCCCCTTTTGCTCTCTTGTCCTTGCATTTTGCCTTGTCCGTGTGTCCAGCTCTGTGTGTGTGTGTGTGACTGACGCGAGCCCTTAGTCACCTCTTGCTACTATTTTTTCCCCATGTTATCACTTGTCTCTTGACTGTGCGGTTTGCGGGTTGTGCTTGGTCACACAGGGGATTTTAGTTTTCGTGTCATCAGAATGTCCAGGCTTTCCTGATGGCTTCTGGGGGTTCTTGTCGGTTTGTTTCCTTCTGGCTCACGCTGTGTCTTGCCCCCTGGACGCTGAGCACCAGTTCCGACTGCTGGGTAACAGACGACTCCACGTTTCGGTCCTTCCCCACCTAGCGCTCCTCTCACCCCCCAGGGTTCTGAGGGACAGGCTCTGGGAGGGCTCTCGGGGAGCCAGGACTGTGGCTCAGGGTCCCTCTCAGGCTGCGGTCAGGTGTCCACTGGGGCCCAGTCATCCTATCTGACTGGGTGGGGAGCCCTCGTGATGATTCTCCCTCTGGAGGCTGCGGCAGGAGACCTCAGTTGCTCCCCACCTGGCCTTCTCCCAGGACTGCTCGGCTTTCCCCGGACCTGCAATCCAATCGAACCAGCAGGAGAGGGCGCCCTAGACCTGGCCACACTCTCTTTATGACCTGGCCTCTTAAGTGACTCGCCTCACCTCCGCTGTGGTTTTTATTGGTCTCACAGGTCCACCCTGGAACGTGCTGGAGAGGGCGCCACGCTCAGGGTGGAGGCTGTTCCTGAGTGCTGCAAGTCAGAAGCGCCCTTGGCGCCTGTAGAGCTGTGTGGGCTGCTGGAGACCCCGAGCGGGCCGCCTCAGGAACGTGTCCTTGGTGTCAGCGGGAGCGGCAGGCCACCTCCTGGGGCTGACACTGGCCGGGGTCTGCATTTCTGAGGGCGGGGCGTGCTTTGACATCCTGAAAGGGTTGCAAAACCCATCACAGAGAACCCCAAGAAGGGAGACTCTGCCCCCAAGACCCAGTGTGCCCCGCAGGGTCTGTGCTGTGTGCTCGCTGGCTCTTCATGGAAGCCTTTCCCAGCCCGGGTCGGGGACCCCTGGTCCAACATCCCCAGGAGCCGGCGGGAAGCCCGTTCTGGTCACCACAGCCCCTTTTGCATGGCATGAGTGCCCCATGCCAGCCTGCATGGCATGTGCCTCCCACTTCCAATGCCCTCCTCCCAGGGGCTCATTCCTGCCCCTGCCCCCTCTCTGCCCCAAGTGGGGCGACCTCTCTCTGCAGACAGGGGAGGCCTGTCCTCCCGGCATGCAGCCCTGAAAGGAGAGGGGCCGGGGCAGGGAGGGGGTGTGCCCCGCCATCGTGGTGAAGGCAGAGCAGCTCCTTTGTTCCGTGATGTGTCAGGTTGCCGGATACTGGGCTCCAGGCTCCAGGGGCAGTCCCTGGCCTGGGGGGTGGGATGTGGAGTGCCAGGTGGGTCCCGGAAGGAGCTTTCCACTGGGGCCCCAGGAGGTTGCCCCATCCTTCCCACTGGGACTGGCAGGTGACTTCCTGATGACGCTCTCCGTGGCTCTGAATTTGTCACAGAGGTTCCGTGGGCGATGAGTGCTTTTCCTGTTGGCCGGTGCCGCCTCTGGGCAACGCAGGGACCCTTGATGACAGCTCCTGACCCCTTCCAAAGCCGCCTGGCCCTCCTTGAACCCGACGAGAGCAGGTTGCCGGGCCTTCCCTGAGGAATGTGTTCCTGGCAGGTGGGGACAGCCCCTCCCCCAGGCTGTTGGGTACAGGGTCCTGGGGTACCTCAGGACACGGTCAGGCCCACTGAACCCCCACACTCCAGGGCCACCTGCCCGCTGGCTGTCCTCTGTGACCCTGTCTCCCCTGAGCCAAGGTGCCCGGCCTGGTCCCCCGGGAAGAACAGTGAGGTGGTCTGGCTCTCCCTGCCATGGGGGCCTCGGGGGCCTGGACGGGGACGGTGTCCTCCCTCCCCAGGCTGCCCAACGCCCTCGCTCAGGGAGTGCTCTCCTAGCGGCCTGTTCGGCAGACGGGCACAGTCACGACAGCAGCCAGACCCTGTCCCGGCCCATGCACCCACCTGGACAGATCGGCGCCCTCCTAGACTTACTGGCTCCATTGAGGGTCCCAAAGGGGCTGCCCCAGAGCACCCTGGGGTCTCCAGACCCCTCGGCCCACAGCAGCTACCAGCAGCCCAGGCAGGACCCAGGGGCTTCCGGGCACAGAGGCGCCGCTCCCTGGCTTGTGAGCCTGGGGCCTCCCCAGCCGTCCCCTGTCGGGGGGGCCTCCACTCCTGCTCTGGATCAAGGTCCTGCCCTCAGGGAGAGCTGGTGCCTTCGGGGGACCGGGCCCTGGTTGCAGTTGGAGAGTGCGTCCAGGGATGGTGCTCTTCTTGGCTGCCGCCCTGCCTCCCAGGGGCCTCCCCAGACACCCGGCTGCTGTCAGCTGGGGCTGGGGGGTCCTCTGGCCTAGGGGTCATCCCAGTTTGGGAGTGCCCTTCCCTGGACACTGTGTCCAAGGAGGATACATGCTCGCCCTTCGTTGGGGGCCAGGCACAGGGTGAGGGGACACTCGGCCCCACCACCCCTGTCTCCGGGAGCCCTGGCTGGGTACGGTGCCTCTTCTGGGAGATCCTGCCCGGGACTGGTGCCGCCTGCCTCCCGCACAGTTGGGGACCCTGGCCGGGCACCTCCTGCCAGCCGTCTGCTTCTGTCCTAGCCTCAGCCGGGCCCTGCAAGCTGTCCATGTGCCTGTGACACCCGGTCCCTCTGCGGATGTTTGCAAACACCCCTGCCCCCACAGTGATGTCTGGGGGCCTCTCTGGGCCTTTGTGTGCCGAGTTGAGGGTGGGTGGTGGTGGGGGGTCTTTCCATAGTTGCCTACTTCCTGTCCTCCTCGGCCCCAGGTCCAGGGGTGCCCTGCCTGCTCAGTTTCCAGCCTGAGCCCTTCCTTGAGCTGGCCCAGTCCCCTAAGCTTCTGCAGCAGGTTCCCAGATCCACCCGAGGGACTCCTGGCCAGTGTTCCCAATGGTGTCTGAGTGCTAGACTCAGTCCCTGGCCATAGATTTCGGGGAACCCCGCCCTGAGGGGCCATTGCTTCTGTTTCCTCTCCAGGTCCCCTCCCAGTTGCCTCGGAGAGCGAGGATGGGGCTGTCGGGAGGCAGAAGGGAGGGTTGGGGTGCAGAGGTGTGGCTTAGGGGAGGGAAAGTCAACTGGGCTACCGCCCCTGCCTGCCCTCCCTGAACTCAGTCCAGACATAACCTGCGGGTTGGAGGCCTGTGCACCCTTTATCTCCTAGTAGCCTGGCAGGTCCTCCTGGGTCTTCCTCAGTGTGGCTGGGTCCCCAGACCATAGGCCCCAGCAGGGTAGGGGCCCGTGCTCTGCTCTTGTTTTTGCTCCTACTTGCCCGCCCTTCCCGGGGAGGCCGCTGGCCACGACCATGCCAATCTCTTTCCCTGCTGCCTGCCTGCCTGGGTGGCCTCCAGCTCACCGTCCTGTGAGGCCTGTGGCCTCCCGCCAGGGCTGTCCTCAGGGGCCTGGATCCCCCTAGTTTATCGACCGCCCTTGCCGCCCCACATGTGTCCCTGCGGCCTGGGGATGGTCCGGAGGGTTGGGGGATCGGTGCCCTTGGTTCACCCAGCCCAGCCCTAGGGCGGTTGCCCCGGTGGCCCTGCCAGGCATGGGGCTTGGGAGGGGATACGATGGAGCCGGCACAGGGAGGGGGCAGGAGACTCTGGGTGACTCGGGGCAGGAGGGGGTGCCCCAGAGGTTCAGAATCCTGGGCACACAGTGGGCTGAGCGGACAAGTCGCAGCCTCAGGGGGACCTCCCGTCCTCCCCACTGGCACTGGATCTTTCTGGGCCTGGCTCTGCTGCCTCCCACCCCCATTCAGCTGGTGGCTTCTAGATGCTTCCAGAGTGTGCTTGGCCCCTTTGCCTCTATGCCATTGGGCCCAGGGGGAGCAGTAGAGTGGCTGGGGCTGGGGGTGGGACTTCCCCTTTCTGTGTCTTGCTTGCCCCGTGCCTCCCAGTGAGTGGCCGCCCTGAGCCTGGGGCCAGCAGCTCAGCCCCAAGTGGAAGTCAGGCAGGGCTCCTCTGCCGTTTTCCTTTCCTTTATGCCATCAGAGTCAGGAGTGGCCTATCCTCATGAAGCCACAGGTTCTACACCTCTTGCACTCTCTTCTTGAAAGTGGTAGCGGCCCAACAGACACCCTTCCTACCTCCACCGCAGCTGAGGGTCAAGGCAAGGGTCCTTCTTGGCCGGCCTTGGCGCTGTCACCTTTTGGACCTGTCTGGGGTCGAAGTCAAGGGCCTTACCAGGACCACGGGTTCTGGGCCCTGGCCCTGCATTTCCTCTCCACCGTCTCCTTCTCCACTGGCCGCCTCGACACCCTCCCAGCCCCCTCTGTTGGTTCTCCTCCCTGGTCTGGCAGGGCCTGGGGGCAGCGGAGGAAAAAAATCCAGTATCTTCTTGGACAGTCCCCAGAGTGGCCTCTTGCTGGGACCTTGGGCAGCTGCTGCCCCCTGCTGTGTGTCTGAGTACTGCTGGAGCCCTGTGGGGGACCCCAGATTATTTGGGAGCTTTTGAAAGCGGGGCCACAGTGGTCTCTCAGAGCTCTGGAGAACATTTAAGTGGAGGCCTGGAGGCTCTTGAGGCCCATGAAACCTTCCTAATCCTTCTGGTTCCAGTTGGGGCACCCAGTGCACTTGGGTGTGTCCAGAGTAGTTGGAATCCCTCATGGGGTTCAAAGCCCTGGGGGTTGGACAGATCACAGGATGAGCTTGGCAGAGCTCTGAGGAGCCCTGGAACAGGGAGGGAGTACTCCAAGGCCCACGGAGCCCTGGGGATTGGTGACCAAGCCCAAGTGGGAGGCCTCAGGAATCCAGGGGGAGCTCAGGGAGGTGGTGGGAGCAGAGCCCTGGGGAAGGCCGTGGGCCCTCAGGAGCAGGGAGTCTCTGAGCCCTGGGGTAGGAGTCTTGCAGCCCTTGTCATTCCCTGGGGAAATGGGGTGGGGACTCCGGGAGCCCTCTTCCATCCAGTCTTGGGAGCTCTTTTGGAATGAATGAAAAGGGGCAAGCTACGTTGGGGGTGGCCGCTGTTCCTTCCTTCCCTCTCTTCCCTCACGCCAGACACCACAGGGGTTGCCAAGTACACCCAGCTGCCTCCTCTTTACTCCTCACCTGTAACAGATCCAGGACCTGACCTAAGGCCTAGAAAGCACCATTTCGTCCAGATACCTGGATATCTCTTTTCCCTCCTTGGGATGCCCCAAGCCCAGCTCCACATCCCCCATCTCCCTGACACCGGCTATTACTCCAGAGCTTTGGGATGTCAACCTTGCCTCCACCCCAGGTCCCATATAGGTTCCTGCTAGGCCCCATCTGCCTCTGTCCAGCCACAATCCCAGGTAGTGAGTGCTTCCTGGGGGAACTGGACTTTGGTGAGTTCAGTTCTTCCTGTCAGTGTACTTGGTTTTTATCAGCTGCTGAAACAGGAGGCTGTCACTGCGTCCTTCTAGGGTCCTGGTAGTAGCAACCTGTTTGTTCTGCCCCCCACGTACAGGCTTATTAATGGGACCATTGGGTCCCTAAGGTGGACCTGTGAGGAGGTGGCATCCCCTGCGCATGCCTACCACCTGCCGTGGACCATCCAGGTCTCGCCTGCTGCAGGGTCAGCCATCAGTCTGTTGCATTGGGCTTGGGATGGTGAGGGGCAGAGGGCAAGGGCTTGGGGAGTCCACACAGCAAGTGGCTGGGCTCTGGGGGTGAGCTAGGTAAGAGGAGCTTATAACAAACAAGAAAGGCTGAAACTGAGTGGTAAGAAAATTAGAAGTGCTTCGCTCTTTTCTGCATGTTTTCAACACACAAGGACCATGCACTATTTTAGGACCAAAAATATACGTGAGGAGAGACTAGGATGCAGCCAAGATAAATGGTCAAGAGTAGCCAGGGAGGGTCCCAGCCCCAGCCCTGCCTCCACGGGCGCATGTGCAGGCACTGCATGGGAGCTGTGCCAAGTGTGGGAGGCTGGGCTGTCCCACTACCTGCAGCAAGGAGCCAAAGGCAAGGGGGACTAATGCCAGCACCCCACCCCTTGCTGGGCCTCTGTTTCCCACCTGCCCGTGTGCAGTGGATGGCAGCCCCTCTGTGCTTTCCCGCCCTCTGCCGGCAGCATAGAGCCAGGCGTGCACAGCAACATGTGGCATTCTGTCTTGGGTTTTTTTTTTTTTTTTTTTTTT
>NW_012107375.1:1096616-1099001 GCF_000951045.1 Mandrillus leucophaeus | reverse complement strand
CTCCCAAAGTGCTGGGATTACAGGCTTGAGCCACTGCGCCCAGCTGCTTTGCCTGAATTTCTAAGTGGGTTCTCTGTATACGCCTTGTTGTACCACAATTATATGTATAAGCAGTTACAGGTGCTTTGGGGAATGAGTTAGGGAATAAAACTCCCAAACAAAACACAAACATCTCTGGGTAGCATTTGATTCCTATCCCCAGACCAAAGCAAAAATGCGGACCCAACAAAGCCAGATTGCAATCCTCGAGCCCCAAGACGCAGAGGCCCTTGCCATGGGAGCCCGACCCTCTCCTCCAGGAAGAGCCAACGCATTAAAAATAAATGGGGTTTTTATTGTGTGTCCACGAAAACAAAGGGTGGCCTTTGGTTAATCCCCCCCAACAAGATGACAAAAAGGAGGCATGCATGACAACAAGAACCATGTTCTCCTCTGACTGAGCGAGGCCTTGCCCTCCTGGACCCTAAGGGTTACAGGCAAGCAGGGCCAGGAGGCTGCCGAGGAAAGCACACTCAGGCCCCCATGGAGGGCCTGAATCTGCTGCCTCCCTGGTGGGACAAGGCAGGGGGAGCAAGCACTACTCTGGGCTAGGCCCAGCGCCCCCCAAGCAAGAACACATAAAAGCCCCTGCCCCTGCCCCTGCCCCTGCCCCCACACCCACCCCCACCCCCACTGCTAAGGCAGTCAGCTAGGACTTCCCCAGAAGACCTGGCTCTGAAGCCCAGACCCTCATGGCTCCCTCTGGAAAGGGTTGCCTTCCTCAGCCTGCATGAAGTAGTAAATGAAAAAGAGGACGATCACAAAGACCAGGAAAAGCAGCAGCTGGCCCCAGAGCGGGACCTGGTGATCCTGGCCCAGCCCAGCCCCAGGAGCATGGTTTTCAGGCCGGATGGCACGGCGGGTGAGCCATGAAGAGGAAGATGATGAGGAGGACATAGAAGAGGTGGAGGAGGAAGTAGGATAATAGGACAGGTCCAGGGAGCTCCTGGAGGCTGAAACAGGGCGGTAGTGCGCGATGCTCTGGTAGGCACTGTCCCGGCCGTACATGGGGCGTTCCCTGAGGCAAAAGAGGGGAGCAGGTGGGCCAGGAGCCTGGGTCCAGAACCAGCCCCTGTCCCTGGCCTTCCCCATACATACATACCTATCCTTGCACTCCTCTTCAGAAGACGACAAAAGGTCGTCATCACGCACCTGTAGAAGAGAGTCAAGGTGAGGGAACTGGCTGGCAGGGCCACAATGGCCCTGTCACGTCCCTCTCAAATTTCCCCAGCAGGTCCCCTCTGACCTTTGGTTAGAGGCCAGGGACCCACACCCTCCTGAATGACTCTGGGTGTTCGGCCTTTTATCCATGGGGCCTTGCTACTTGTGCTCATGCCCCAGCATCCCCTTTTGCCCCCAGGACTCTCAGGAAGAGCTGGAGCCTAGATCCCAGACCAGGGTGCAGGACGCATCCTATGTGCTCTAGTCACATAGTTCTGAGGGCTCCCCAAAGTAGGACCCTGACCAAACAGGTGTCTGCTGAGCCAAAGTCTCCCCAGAGGCCCAAGGGCCACCATTTGTACCCAGTGGCCCCCTGGATTTATCCAAACACAGCCGCGATCCCCTAGGTTGTACCCAAGTACAGTACGCCTGCCAGCCAGCTCACCTGGTGGTGGAAAGTGTCAGCATCTGGGAGTGAAGTCACAGACTGGCGGAAGCCCCTGGACGGGCCCGCAGACTCGGGCTCCCCATAAGTCCTGGTAGTGAAGTAGCTCTCTTCATAGTAGTCGTCATTGTAGCCTTGGGAAGGGGGGCAGCGGTAGCAGAGGGGGCATCGGTGTGCCCCGCCTGGCCCGATGGCCCTAATCTGAATCCCATTTCGGGACCTGTGACAGTTTCTCCCTCCTAAGGCTGCTGGAGTGGTTGGGACTGAGGTCTCAGGTCCTCCCTGTGAGCGGGGTCCCTGACGCAGTCGGGTGAAGGTGCCAGCGTGCCCACCCAACCCCTGCCTTACCCTTGCTCTGGTAGAGTAAGGAGTCCTCTTTCTTGGGAAGATCATACATATCTGAATCCCCTGACGTCGAATTCAAGTCTGGATTGAAAGGAGGAGACAGAACTGTTTGCCCCCCCCCACCCCGAGACTTCCCTCCCCTTTCCCCAGTGCCGCTCTCGACCGGCACCCCTGCCACACCCTCGCTACCTCATCCTCCCCGCGTCCCAGGCCGTCCCCACAGGCGAGGCTCTCACCAGAGAAGCGATAAGAGGAGGCAGCGGACGAGCCGGGGGGCGAGAGCCGCCGCCTCTGGGTCTCATACTCGAAGATCTTCTGCTCGTAAAGCCTACGAGTTGATCCTGGCCGGACACGGGGCGGTCAGGGCCGCGGGCCGGGGAAGGGGCGCGGGGAGG
>NW_012107375.1:1093399-1094791 GCF_000951045.1 Mandrillus leucophaeus | reverse complement strand
TTTTTTTTTTTTTTTTTTTGAGACGGAGTCTCGCTGTGTCGCCCAGACTGGAGTGCAGTGGTGCGACCTAAGCTCACTGCAACCTCCGCCTCCCGGGTTCAAGCGATTCTCCTGTCCCAGCCTCCTGAGTAACTGTGATTACAGGCATGCACCACCACACCCAGCTGATTAAGCTCACTGCAACCTCCGCCTCCCGGGTTCAAGCGATTCTCCTGTCCCAGCCTCCTGAGTAGCTGTGATTACAGGCATGCACCACCACACGCAGCTAATTTTTTGTATTTTTATTGGAGATGGGGTTTCACCATGTTGGTCAGGATGGTCCCGATCTCTTTACCTTGTGATCTGCCTGCCATGGCCTCCCAAAGTGCTGGGATTACAGGCATGAGCCACCATGCCCGGCCTGTCTTGGGCTTTAGTACCCACTTTCCACTTAAAAAAATATATGTAGACCAGGCACAGTGGCTCACACATGTAATCCCAGCACTTTGGGAGGTTGAGGTGGGTGGACCACGAGGTCAGGAGATCGAGACCATCTTGGCCAACCTGGTGAAACCCTGTCTCTACTAAAATACAAAGCATTAGCCGTGCATGGTGGTGCACACCTGTAGTCCCAGCTACTCGGGAGGCCGAGGGAGGGGAATCGCTTGGACTCAGGAGGCAGAGGTTGCGGTGAGCTGAGATTGTGCCACTGCACTCCAGCCTGGCAACAGCGAGACTGCATCTCAAAAAAATAAATAAAATAAAATAATATATATATGTATATACAGGTATATATGTATATCTATGTATATGTATGCATATATATGTATATATGTGTGTATATAATATAAACTTTGAGCACAGTGGCTGACACCTGTAATCCCAGCACTTTGGGGGGCCAAGATGGGTGGATCACCTGAGATCAGGAGTTCGAGACCAGCCTGACCAATATGGTGAAACCCCATCTCTACTAAAAATACAAAAATTAGCCAGGTATGGTGGCGTGTGACTGTAGTCCCAGCTACTAGGGAGGCTGAGACAGAATTGCTTGAACCCAGGAGGCAGAGGTTGCAGTGAGCCAAGATGGCGTCATTGCACTCCAGCCTGGGTGACAGAGTGACTCCGTCTCAAAAAAAAAAATTATATATATGTATATATAGAAGATTATGAAATACATACCCAGGGCAGAAAACCTGGGAGCTAAGTGAGAATATAGGCAGGTGAATTCCATCACCCAGGGATGATGGGGCATTTCAGCCTTTGGAGCTTTTCTCCCATGTTAAACAAGCAGCAGTTCCAGGAGCTGAGAATGATGTGCCAGAGATGCTTCATTTTTTTTCCGTCCCCATGCCCTTGGACACTGGGGTGGACTTCAGCTTTTTCCAGTTAAAACACCCGCAGACTGCTGGTAGC
>NW_012107375.1:1090851-1093349 GCF_000951045.1 Mandrillus leucophaeus | reverse complement strand
CAGGCACTGCCGGGGGCGCTTTGTGTGCGCATTGCTCGGGAAGCGGCTGCGGGGCAAGGCCCGCACCTATGGGATCTCCGCAGACCCCCTGCCACGGGCCCTTCTTCCCAGTCTGCAGGGCTCTCGCCCGCGCACATGTGCCGGCTGCTTCCCACCGCCTACCTCTCTGCTTCCCTTCCTCCTCCCTCACTCTACCCGGGAGGAAATGGGGCACTGGGCCAGGAGGCCGCTGGCACTCCAGAAGCAAGCAGCCTTCGAAGGGGCCCGGGCATGCCGACGGGCACGCCAGTGGGCGCAGGCAGAGGGCGCCGTGCGATGCGTACAGAGACAACGTGTGCCCGCCTAATCCTTCATGCCGTTCATTCACCCGGGGCACTGGGGGGAGCTGCAGCGGGGCGTCCTCTCCTGTCGGAATAGTCCCTGAGCGCAGCATGTCTAGGCAGGGGGCAGACGTCGGTGATGAGCTATGGAAGGCTGCCAAGGCCTGCTCAGGAGCCTGAACTGTGGCTAGGATTCCCAGGGCCTTGATCAGATATGGGCTGTCCCATGGAGAAGGGAAAGGAGGTGACATTCATATCCTTTTTTTTTTTTTTTTTTTTGAGACAGTCTCGCTCTGTCACTCAGGCTGGAGTGCAGTGGTGTGATCTTGGCTCTCTGTAGCTTCCACCTCCAGGGTTCAAGTGATTCTCCTGTCTCAGCCTCCAGAGTAGCTGGGAGTACAGTCGCATGCCACCACGCTTGGCTACTTTTTGCATTTTTAGTAGAAACGGGATTTCGCCATGTTGGCCAGCCTGGTCTCAAACTCCTGACCTCAAGTGATCAGCCCGGCTCGGCCTCCCAGCAAAGTGCTGGGATTACAGGCATGAGCTACCGCACCTGACTGTGACATTCACATTCTAAACAAAGCCAGCTGAGGGTGTACGGAATCAACTAGTGTGCCCCTCACTGGGTAGGCCCCAAACTGGGAGCATGAAGAGGTGACATACCATCTGTGGTCTCACAGATGAGGGCTGGTGACAAGGGAAGAAGAGGGGAGGGCTCTGGTTGTGTCCAGAATGACTGAGCCAGCTGGTGAGGGTCACAGACCAGTCATCCATGGAGGGTTGCCCATGGGGTGGGAAGAGGTAGACACCTAGGGGAGTAATGAGGAGATGGGTCTTTGTTTTGACTACACACAAAGATCCTAACAAAGAGGAGTCACTGTTGGTAAGGCCCTGCTCTGTGCCCAGCAATGTGGGAGGAAGTATGGGTCCATGAAGACAGTGCCTGGCAGTGTGCAGCAGGAGAGCCTTGGGTAGGGCAGGGGTTTGCACCTCATCTTTCAGAGCTGAGGGGACAGATGGCAGTTTGGACTCTGGGCTGCTCAGAGGCTGCCTCATGGATTTTTTAGGTTTGACAAAATCAGATTCCCCAGCACCTCTGCAAGCCTTCTGCAATCCTGGCCCATCTCCCAGAGGCCTCTGTGTACTAAGTGCTGCTCCATCCTCCCCCATGCCACCCCTCCCCATACGGATCCAAGCTGTTTCCTTATGAGGTCAAGGAATTCTAGATTTGCCTTCTCTCTAAGGAGCACCCCCCACCCGTTCTGTACCTGCCTCGGCACTCTGCCTTTTATGTCCCACCCCTTTGCCCCACAATCAGGTCCCACCACAGATGGCACCAGGAAGCTGAACTGTGATGTGGGTACCTGGAGCCTAAGTCCACTCCAGACCACTGGAAGCCAGGCAGGCTCCTGAGCAGCAGAGCCTCCATCTTATACAGGGAGAGTCAGGACCCTGTGATCAGGGGAGACTTGTCCAAGAGCCCTGAGTACAGCAATTAATTCATGGAACATTCCCCCACCAGTACCTGGTCCCTGGGGTTGATGACCTGGACAGGCTCAGAGAGTTTCCCGTCAAGGGTAGGGTGGGATTTGCAGTCGTCAGAGGGTCTGGGAAGGGCATGTACAGGAAAATCTGAGGGTCTCCAGGGGGTTCTTCCTGGGAAGTGCAGGCAGAGGAGACATCGTGGTGCAACCAATTCTAAGTCAAGAATAAGAAAACTGTGTTGCTCCTTAAGGATGGAATGGCTGGCAAGCAGTATATGTTGTATAACTTACAATCCCAACGTGATTGAGTTATGAGGAAAAAATATCAACATGGAAACATTCCTCAGTATCTATAACAAGTAGATGATTGTTCACTGAGCTGTTAACATTTTATTTTTATTTTTATTATTTTTTTCTGAGACAGAGTCTAGCTCTGTCACCCAGGCTGGAGTGCAGTGGTGCGATCTCAGCTCACTGCAACCTCCGCCTCCTGGGTTCTCGTGATTCTCCTATCTCAACCTCCCGAGTAGCTGGGATTACAGGCGCCTGCAACTATGCCCAGCTAATTTTTGTATTTTTAGTAGAGACCGGGCTTCACTGCATTGGCCAGGCTGGTCTTGAACTCCTGACCTCGTGATCCACCCACTTCGGCCTCCCAAAGTGCTGGGATCCACTGCGCCTGGCCTTTTTT
>NW_012107375.1:1088309-1090041 GCF_000951045.1 Mandrillus leucophaeus | reverse complement strand
ATCCATGGCAGTCAGGCTCATCCCAGGGCTCGGAGTCCTGCAGTCCCGTCCTGGGGCCCTGCCTGAGGTAGGCGCCCAGCAAATGCCTGCCACGACCTGTTGCCCCCACCCCAGGAAACACAATCCCGACTTGGGACAGACACCGGGGGGCCGTGACTGTGGGAGGCTCCTTGGAGAAGGTGGCCTTGGGCCTGGGCCTTTCCACCTGGGGTGCGCTTGGCTCCCCCAGACTCAGACACGCAGCATCCTTGTGATTGGGCCTACACATGAGCCCTGCAGACCCTGTGGGGGCTGGGGGCGACTCTCCCTGAAGTCCTCCCTCCCCCAGGGCCTGGTGGCCCTCGAGGGTGGTGAGCTTGCTACTGTTGGTGTAGCTGGTTGGAGATTCAGTCTTTGCAGCAGGAATGGAGCCAATTCCACTTCTCTGCCATCTTCAAAGTAGGGAGATGTCATGATCTTCACAAGGAATGACTGGTGTTATAGAAACCTTTGTTCCCACTGCAACCTGGAAAAAGTAGACTCAAAGAACTGCTTGTGTTTAGCGGGGGTGTGTGTGTGTCGGGGAGCGGTGCAGGAGTGGAAAGAGAGGGTTCAAATACAGCGGGGATCTTGAGACGCAGCCAAGCAGCCACTACCTCTTTCATGCTCCCTCCACCTGTTCCGGTGCCTGTGGGTGGGCGGGATTCCCTCCTCAGGATAGCCTTGGCTGTGATTCGCAGCACAGCTACCTCCAGGGCCTGAGCTCAGGTTTCTCATCTAGCAAGTGGCTTCCCCAGCAGGGCACGCACACTGGATGGAGCAGCTGGAGATGAGCCCCTGGGCCTGTTGGGAGGTTTCCGCGGGGCTTCGGGGATGAAATGTCATTGCCAGCAGAGGCAGCAAGACCTAGAGGGCAACCAGTGCCTTGCCACAGTGTTAAACTGGGGATTGCAGAACTAAATTAGCAGGTGCGAGCAGACTCCCTTCTTCCCTCCCTCCCTCCCTTCCACCCTTCCCTCTTTGGAATAGAATAGAAAATAGCAGCCTACTCCTTGTTTCAAATCTGTGTGTCTGTGTGTGTGTGTGCTGGCTCACAGTGTCAACTGTAATTCTTATTGGGGGTTGTGGGCAAGATGTTACAACGGCACTGCTTTATGCGGCTTTCCCCAAGGAAGTGACATTTGAGCTGAATCTGAAGCTACCAGGAAATGGGCACATAGAAGAGGAAGAGAGAGCCTGGCAGTGCCAGGGCGTGGCTGTGACCGCCATGTTCACAGACACTTGGCTCTTTGGCTGCACTCCGCTGCACACTCCCAGGCTCTGGGACTGCCCCTGAGTGTCCACCTGAGCGGTCCTGTTTCTGCTGCCCACCGCAGGCCAGACCTGGCAGCGCCCGATCGGTGGCAGTCAGGCTCATCCCAGGGCTCAGAGCCCTGCAGTCCCGTCCTGGGGCCCTGCCTGAGGTAGGCGCCCAGCAAACACCTGCAACGACCTGTTGCCCCCACCCCAGGAAACACAATCCCGACTTGGGACAGACACCGGGGGGCCGTGACTGTGGGTGGCTCCTTGGAGAAGGTGGCCTTGGGCCTGGGCCTTTCCACCTGGGGTGCGCTTGGCTCCCCCAGACTCAGACACGCAACGTCCTTGTGATTGGGCCTACACATGAGCCCTGCAGACCCTGTGGGCGCTGGAGGCGACTCCCCACCCTCCGCCGAAGTCCTCCCTCCCCCGGGCCTGGCGGCCCTCGCCGGCG
>NW_012107375.1:1087764-1088259 GCF_000951045.1 Mandrillus leucophaeus | reverse complement strand
GGGCCCCCCCGGGAGTCAGGGTGCTGGGAACCGGTCTCGCAGTGGGAGCGGGCGGGGCCGCAAGCCCATATGTCACAAACACGGGAATTGGCTAGTGATGGAGGGGGCGGGGCCCGCGCAGGCGCGGAGCAAAAGGTCTTGCGTTGGGAGCGAGCGGAGCTGAGAGCCCTTACGTCACAAACATGGGGATTGGCTAGCGATGGAGGAGGCGGGGCCCGCGCGGGCGCGGAGCAGAAGGTCTCGCGGTGGGAGCAAGCCGCGCCGCGAGGGGCGCCACACGTCACTAACGCACGGATTGGATAGCGGCGTAGGCGGCGGGGCCCGCGCGGGAGTCAGGGCAATGCAAACTGGTATCGCGGTGGGAGTAGGCGGGGCTGCGGGCCCAAAAGTCACAAACGCACAGATTGGCTAGCCGCAGGGGGCGGGGCCCGCGCGGGAGTCAGGGCGACACGGCTGGGAGCCAAGACGTCACCCTGTGGCGCGCTTGAGCCAGCC
>NW_012107375.1:1082865-1083489 GCF_000951045.1 Mandrillus leucophaeus | reverse complement strand
TTTTTTGAGACAGAGTCTCACTCTATCACCCAGGCTGGAGTGCAGTGATGTGATCTCGGCTCACAGCAAACTCTGACACTCAGGTTCAAGCGATTCTCCTGCCCCAGCCTCCCAAGTAGCTGGGATTACAGGCACCTACCACTGTGCCTGGCTAGTTTTTATATTTTTAGTAGAGACGGGGTTTCACCATCTTGGCCAGGCTGGTCTTGAACTCCTGACCTCGTGATCCACCCACTTCGGCCTCCCAAAGTGCTGGGATTACAGGCATGAGCTACAGTGCATTTTTTTTTTTTATGTTTAATGACAGAGTTTCACTGTGTGACCCAGGCTGGAGTGCAGTGGTGAAATTATAGCTCACTGCAGCCTCAAACTCCCAGGCTTAAACGATCCTCCCACCTCAGCGTCCTGAGCAGCTGAGACTACTGGTGCATGTCACCACACCCAGCTAATTTTTATATTTTTGGTAGAGATAGTGTCTTGCTGTGTTGCCCGGGTTGGTCTCAAACTCCCGGGCTCAAGTGATCCACCTGCTTCAGCTTCCCACAGTGCTAGGATTATAGGCGTGAGCCACCATGCCCAGCCAATGTTTTCTTTAAGATCAGAATCTTCTTAATACTAAACAAA
>NW_012107375.1:1077280-1080540 GCF_000951045.1 Mandrillus leucophaeus | reverse complement strand
GGGGCGGGGTTGGAGAAGGCGGGCACAGAGGCCCGAGAACGCAGGCGCCAGCTCGCGCCCAGGTCCGGGCCAGGTTCAACTGGGATGCGTGAGCCGATGGAGGCGCCCCTGACATCTGGGAGTGAGTGTCCAGAGAATGTCTTCCCTAGTTGACCCACGAGCCGTGTCTGTGCCCACGAATGTGGGAGCCTGAGGCCATGGGGGGATCGCCTAGAGAAAGAGGGTGTCTGGGCACTTGCCAGGAAACTGGTGCCTGCGTGGGTGCCCATGAACAGACTGCATGCCTGAGAGAGAAGGGCCCTGACACCAGGAACTTGTGTGGACTCAGGGTGAGTGGCCACCTGGAAGGACACTTCTCAGTGTGCCCACTGGGAGGGGGACAGGGTGTCCTTTGCTGGCTCGAGTCCACGGGACACCCGCTGCTTTGGGCAAAGGGGAGCTGGTTCTTGGGCTGCTGTACTCCATGGCGGCCATGGTGAGGTTGAGGCCAGGCTAGGTTCCTTGGTCCGGCCCTGGGCCATATCCCAGATTGGCTCTGAGCTGGATGCGCACTGCCAGCCAGGATGTGACCAACAATGTCCCCAGATTCCCATGCCACCTGGGGCCAGGCAAAGTAGGTTAAAGTCCACTGGCAGACCCATTTGTAAGTGCTCTGAGTACACTGCCGAGGTGGGAGCTTGGGAATGGGCAGCCTCACCTGCCGCACCTGGACTTGCCAGCACAGGTCTCTTCTCACCTTGCCAATCTGCTGCTTCCTTCCCTCCTGCGCCCCCTGGCTACACAGGCCTGGAAATGGCTCCTTAGGGATCCCAGCTGAACAGCCCCTGGGCTTGGGCTATACCTCCCAGTGGGAGGGTCTGGCCTGGGGTCTGAGGGCCAGGGGTGGTGTGGTGGGCGGGGTGTGTCTAACATCCAAGAATCTACTCCAAATAAGGGAAAATATGAAAGAGCTGGATTTTGGCTTCCCAGGACTGCCCGATCTGGGGGCTCTGGGATCGGGCGACATCTGGCGGTGATACTATGTTCTAGGGACAAGAACCCTCTACACGCCCATTCCTTGTTTCCTCTAAATAGGGAAAAGCTAGGGCTGGAAGACAGGGCACCCATCTCCTGACACCCTTTCTGCTGGAATTGACTACTGGTCACTCTGACTCAGTTTCCCTGAGCTCTGAAGATTAAGGAATGAACCCAGACAACCCAACTCAATGGCCCTTAGTGGAGAGTAAATTCTTGATGGAATTCCGTGCCTGGGAACTTGCTTTCCAGTGGGGCAGGGGAACCAGAAGGACAACTTCAGACCTGTCTTGAATGGGGTCTGGCAGGGAGGGATCTGTATGGGTCCCCCCTTTCCAGTCCTCCCTCCCACCTCCACCCCAGCTCCCAGACGCCCAGGTGCACTTGGTGCAGGTGTGTCTCAAAGTCGTCAGGAGAGGGGACAATATACAGGGGTTGGCCTCAGTACTGGAAAATGCCATTTGCACCCCCTAACACCACCACTAGTGGGAAAAACCAGTGGGGCCACAGGCAGCCCCGAAGTGAATGTGCTGGGTGGATCACACACAGCCCGACCACATGTCATGTAGACAACTAGGGCTACAGGAGAGTCAACCATATTTGGGCATGACGTGCTGGCCAAGCCGGAGCCTCCTCCTCTCACTGGTCTTTAGCAGATAAATTAATTATTACTAGAATTGAGCAGGAGGGACAGATACCTGCCTTCCTAGAAAAAAACACTCAGAGGAGGAAACATTCCGGAGAGGGGAGGTACCGAGGACAGAGAGGGAGTGCATGCTGGGGAGGAAGCCATAGGCAGGCTGGCTTCTGGCTGAAGATAGTAGCGGTGAGCATCCCCAACAGTTCCCTGGTCCCAGTCGACATCTCAGCACAGCAGCGGCTGCACCATCTCCAGAGTTATCTACCAGAAAATTTTGAATGAATAGCCCCCACTGCTCTGGGGACACAACCCCCCAGGCCCCTGATCCTTGTCCTCAGGCCTCCTCTGCACCTGCCACCACACCCGAAGCCCACCCAGACCCAGGTGTTCAGAGTCTGACAAGTCTTATGGGAACCGCAGAGCAGGCCCCTCTGGGTCTGGAATGCCACTCCCGTTTGTCCCCTGGCTGGCCATGCTGGGCTCAGGGGCCTTTCCGACAGGAGAGGACCCCGGCTTCAACTCCCCCCAGTGCCCCGGGTGAACTGGCATGAATGATTAGGCGGGCACACGTCTCTGCACACATCGCACGGCACCCTCTGCCCGCGCCCACTGGCGTGCCCGTTGGCACGCCCGGACCCCTTCAAAGGTTGCTTGCTCCTGGAGTGTCGGCGGCCTCCTGGCCCAGTGCCCCATATCCTCCTGGGTGGAGGGAAGCAGAGAGGGAGGCGGTGGGAAGCAGCGGGCACAGGTGCGCAGGCGAGGGCTCTACAGACTGGGAAGGCGGGCCCGTGGCAGGGGGTCTGCGGGGACCGCGTAGGCGCAGGCCTTGCCCTGCAGCCGCTTCCCAGGTGATGCGCACACAAAGGGCCCTCGGCAGTGCCTGGTCCGGGGCCGCCGCTCTCCAGGGGTTCGCTCTTAGGGTTGGCCCCTTCCCGCCGCTGCCGGGGCGGCGGACCGGGATGCCGCCCGGGAACCCTAGGCCCTGGGGGCCCGGGGAAGGGGGATGACGGTGGGAGGGTAGAGTTGTGCAGGGACGGGGCAGAGCCCAAGTGACTTAGGGACGAGAACCACCCCACCCCTCGCAGGAGCCCTGGGGAAGGAAAGTCCCTTGTAAGGCGCGCCGGCTGCAGGCCAAGCAGTCCCGCGCCAGATACTGCTCAGCCTTTCCTCGCTCTGGGGCGCGTTTCCTGCAGCGCCAACGCGAGGCCGCGGGGCTGGGAGCATCCTTGCCCACTCCAGGGCCCAGCGACCCACCCCGGAGCCCGGGTTTCGCGTCTGATCAGCCAAAGTCCGGGGCCTAGTGGGGGCATTCCAACGGGCGGGGCGGGGTGGGGCAGTCGCGCCCCCGAAGCCCCACCCCACGGCCCCTCCCCGCAGGAGGCCCGCCCCCTGGCCCCGCCCTCCGCCCGCATTTAAAGGGCTCGCTCTCTCCGCAGCGCAACCTCTGCTTCCTTCCTCGCCTCCCGCGCGCCGAGGTGCCTGCGACTTTAATTAAAGGGCCGTCCCCTCGCCGAGGCTGCAGCACCGCCCCCCCGGCTTCTCGCGCCTCAAAATGAGTAGCTCCCACTCTCGGGCGGGCCAGAGCGCAGCAGGCGCGGCTCCGGGT
>NW_012107375.1:1071131-1076330 GCF_000951045.1 Mandrillus leucophaeus | reverse complement strand
ATGGGCCCCAGTGAGTCAGGGCCATGTGGCCCAACTGCTGGTTCCTTTGGGCTCTGGGCCTATCCCCTGGCCGGGCCTGTGGCCTCCCAGCTCCAAGCTTGGGTCTTCGAGGTGGTAGAGGAAGTGGAGGTGGTGGGGGGGGTCACACTCCTTTACCCAAAGGGTGTTTGCCCAACTTCCCCACTTCCCCTGCCTCACCCCACCCACCCTGGAACAACAGTTGTATTTCCCAACCACCCAGGGCCACCCGTCTTCCTCTTCCTCAGCCCCAGCCCCACTCCAGCTCATGGGCCCTGGATTCTGGGCCAACTGGAGCCAATCTCCTCCTCCTGGTTCCCCATAGGCCCCTGAGGCGGGTGGCAGACCCCTGCTCTGGCAGCTGTGGACACTGTCCAGCTGTTCTCCAGAGCTGACCATCTGTGGGCTGGGTCTGCCCTCTGCCCTTCCTCTGGGCCCAGGGCTTCTGGCAGTAATCATACCCTGCTATCATCGCATGTCTGTGGGTATCTCCCCTCACCCCAAAGTCTCCTTTACTTCTGAACGCCCCCTGGGATGCTGGGCAGAGAGGGCCTCATCCACTTCCTACCACTGGTCAAGACGGGGTGTCTCCCTCCTCCTTGGCCCCCCCATCCCGTGCTACCAGACCATGACCCCAAAGCCTGGGAGCGGCCCCTCCCGCACAGCTGTGTGCCCAGTGTAGCCACTCTTCTACTCACAGACAGCAAGGCCATCGTGGACGGGAACCTGAAGCTGATCCTGGGCCTCATCTGGACCCTGATCCTGCACTACTCCATCTCCATGCCCATGTGGGATGAGGAGGAGGATGAGGAGGCCAAGAAGCAGACCCCCAAGCAGAGGCTCCTGGGCTGGATCCAGAACAAGCTGCCACAGCTGCCCATCACCAACTTCAGCCGGGACTGGCAGAGCGGCCGGGCCCTGGGTGCCCTGGTCGACAGCTGTGCCCCGGGTGAGGGGGCACAGAGGCAGGAGAGACTGGGCTGGGGTTGCCCATGGGTGGCCCTTGAGGGGGTTCTGTAGCCCCCGGATTCACAGCCTTCCTTGTGCCATAGGCCTGTGTCCTGACTGGGACTCTTGGGATGCCAGCAAGCCTGTGAACAATGCACGAGAGGCCATGCAGCAGGCGGATGACTGGCTGGGCATCCCCCAGGTACACCCGCCCGGCCTGTCTGCGGCTGTAGGGGACCTGATCGGCAGTTGGGAGAGACTCGGAGGCCTGATGGCTCCTGTTTTCTGCCCGTGACAGGTGATCACCCCCGAGGAGATTGTGGACCCCAACGTGGATGAGCATTCTGTCATGACCTACCTGTCCCAGTTCCCCAAGGCCAAGCTGAAGCCAGGGGCACCCTTGCGGCCCAAACTGAACCCGAAGAAAGCCCGTGCCTACGGGCCAGGTGAGGGAGCCCAGCCAGGGGTGCACCCATGTGCCAATGTCTTACCCGTAAGACAGTGTCCCATCCAAACGTGGAGGTCCCGAGGGGTCTTGGGTTACATGGTGGCTAGGTGATCAGGCCACCCAAAAGTCAGACAGGAGTGGGTCGGGACTAGTGACAACACTCCACTGAGTAGGCAAGAGACCTGCAGCGTGAGGTCCTCAGGGAGGTAGCACCCAGTGGTCTTTGTTATAAATGGAGATGAACCAGAACTCAGTAACAGGGACCTAGAACCCAGTCACAGCTCACACAGGAACAAGGGCCCAGTGCGGTGAGAATGAATGTTCCAGAAAACAGGCACAGGCCTGTCCCAGCGGCAAGAGCACAGCTGGGTCCCGAGGCCAGGCTTTGTGCCGCAGCTCACACTGAATGAACTTGCCCAGTTTGGAATGTGCCTGACTTAGGGGCCAGCAGGGAGGGGCGTTGAGCCTGCAGAGGCCTGGGGGCTGGCATGCCACCGGTGCTCTTGCCCGCCTCCCTTAGCATCCAGGGCTGAGGGGTGGAGGGGTGAGGCTGTGGCCCTAACAACTGGCCTGTGGTTGGCTCGCCCTCCCCTGCCAGGCATCGAGCCCACAGGCAACATGGTGAAGAAGCGGGCGGAGTTCACTGTGGAGACCAGAAGTGCCGGCCAGGGAGAGGTGCTGGTGTACGTGGAGGACCCGGCCGGACACCAGGAGGAGGTAGGGCTAGCTGCTGGCAGCGGAGACCCCGCAGCGGAGACCCCGCAGCACTCCCTTTCAGTGGGGCTGCTCTTAGCGAAGGCTCACAGGCTCCTTCCCACTGCAGGCAAAAGTGACTGCCAATAATGACAAGAACCGCACCTTTTCCGTCTGGTACGTCCCCGAGGTGACGGGGACTCATAAGGTGAGCCCTTGGCCAGTGGGGAGGCTTGTGACCTCAGGCGGTGGCTGGAGGTCCCTAGCCTACCCTCACGGCCCACCCTTCTGGGGACAGGTCACTGTGCTATTTGCTGGCCAGCACATCGCCAAGAGCCCCTTCGAGGTGTATGTGGATAAGTCACAGGGTGACGCCAGCAAAGTGACAGCCCAAGGTCCCGGCCTGGAGCCCAGTGGCAACATCGCCAACAAGACCACCTACTTTGAGATCTTTACAGCAGGTAAGGGGAGGCTGCCGAGGCCCAGCTGGTCTGTGGGGAGAGCCACACTGGGGCCGGGGAGCTAAGCAGGTGCCTTGTGGCAGGAGCTGGCACGGGCGAGGTTGAGGTTGTGATCCAGGACCCCGCGGGACAGAAGGGCACGGTAGAGCCTCAGCTGGAGGCCCGGGGCGACAGCACATACCGCTGCACCTACCAGCCCACCATGGAGGGTGTCCACACCGTGCACGTCACGTTTGCCGGCGTGCCCATCCCTCGCAGCCCCTACACTGTCACTGTTGGCCAAGGTAGGCCCGGCCCTGACCGCCCTCTGCTGTGGCACTGCAGTCTGGGCCTCCCACAGGAGGGGGAGCCCCCTGGTCCAGTTCCGCTGCAGCCCACCCCAGGGCGCCTACTCTTTGAGCTTCCACTGTCTGGGCACCTGCTGTCTTTCCTCCCCTGCTGGGGCCCCTCCTCCTCTCCTCGCCTCTCCTCGGCCCTCTCCATCTCTCTCCTCACGCTTTCACCTTTGGAAGAGCTCGCTCCAGCTGTCTAGAAACCTGCTGCTCTCTGCTCTGCCCACGGGGTCAACGGTACTTGGATCTGTCTTCTTCTTGGAAGGGAGGGCGGGGGGCTCTGGGCTGGTGTGTAGCAGGTGGGAGGAGGCCTGCCGTGTCCTGGCCCAGGCCACAGTTACTGGGGTCACGGTTCCTTCCAGTTCTTTCCTGCATGTCCCCCTCCAACCAAACTCTGAGGGACCCTCCAGTCCTGACAGCCTCGCCCTGCAGGAGGCAAGGGAGGGGTCACCCAGCCGAGCTGCTGGTGCTCAGCTGGCCCCTCTGCCTACAGCCTGTAACCCGAGTGCCTGCCGGGCAGTCGGCCGGGGCCTCCAGCCCAAGGGTGTGCGGGTGAAGGAGACAGCCGACTTCAAGGTGTACACAAAGGGCGCTGGCAGTGGGGAGCTGAAGGTCACCGTGAAGGGCCCCAGTAAGTTGGCCTGGAGCCAGGCCAGGGTGGGTGGCAGCAGCCCCCAGGTTCACTGCTGGGCAGGCCTGAGGCCCTCCTTGTCTTCGCAGAGGGAGAGGAGCGCGTGAAGCAGAAGGACCTGGGGGATGGCGTGTATGGCTTCGAGTATTACCCCACGGTCCCTGGGACCTATATCGTCACCATCACGTGGGGCGGTCAGAACATTGGGCGCAGGTGAGGCCCCCAGGCATCCCTCTCCCAGCTCTGCACATTCTGCCTCTTCCTCCTGCCTCCCCACCTGATGATGAGGGGCCACACGGGCTCTTCCTGCCTGGCCGCCACAGTGGGGCCCAGGCTGGCTCATGTAGTGATTCTTGGTGTTCCTGTGTGGCTCTCCCATTCGCAGTCCCTTCGAGGTGAAGGTGGGCACCGAGTGTGGCAATCAGAAGGTGCGGGCATGGGGCCCTGGGCTGGAGGGCGGCGTCGTTGGCAAGTCAGCAGACTTTGTGGTGGAGGCTATTGGGGACGACGTGGGCACCCTGGGTAAGTTGGGGGCTGCACCATGGGCACCTGGGGACAGACGATGGCAAGGACAACCCACCCTGAGGCTCCAGGGCACTGAGGGGACTGTTGGCTGTTGTCAGGCTTCTCGGTGGAAGGTCCATCGCAGGCCAAGATCGAATGTGACGACAAGGGCGATGGCTCCTGTGATGTGCGCTACTGGCCACAGGAGGCTGGCGAGTATGCTGTTCATGTGCTATGCAACAGTGAGGACATCCGCCTCAGCCCCTTCATGGCTGACATCCGTGATGCACCCCAGGACTTCCACCCAGACAGGGTAAAGAGCAGGCAGCGATGGCCTAAGTCTCATCCTGCTGCTCCTGCTTGGGGTCCGGTGGGGGTGGGCCCGGGTCCTGGGCTGGTATCCCCAGCAGTATTCCTGGCACTGTGTCCCTGGCCACCCTGCCTGGGTTGTGGCTCAGGCAGCCTAGACCTGGTCCCCTGACAGCTGGGTGGTCTCCCACTAGGTGAAGGCACGTGGGCCTGGATTGGAGAAGACAGGTGTGGCCGTCAACAAGCCAGCAGAGTTCACAGTGGATGCCAAGCACGGTGGCAAGGCCCCACTCCGGGTCCAAGTCCAGGTAGAGTGCCCATGGGTGTTGGGGGCAGGGCAGGTGTGGGTACCCAGGCCTGGGCACTGACCAGCAGGCCACCTGCTCCTACCTGCCTGACAGGACAATGAAGGCTGCCCTGTGGAGGCATTGGTGAAGGACAATGGCAACGGCACTTACAGCTGTTCCTACGTGCCCAGGAAGCCAGTGAAGCACACAGCCATGGTGTCCTGGGGAGGCGTCAGCATCCCCAACAGCCCCTTCAGGGTGAGTCAGCCTCCAGCAGCCTTTAGTCCATCTCGATAGCATTCACATAGCACACGATTCATCCATTTCAAGTGGGTGGAGCATATTCACATCATCCCCGAAAGAAACTCCACGCCATCCTGACTCCTCTGTCCCACAGCTCCTGGTGACCACTAACCTGTTTTCTGCTGTGGCTTTGCCTGTCCTAGACATGTTCTACAGACGGAACCGCGTGCCACATGGCTTTTTGTGTCTGGCTTCTTTCGCTCACCACGAAGTTTACTGTGTTTTCATTCACGTTTAGCATGTCTTGGTGTTTCGTTCCTTTATT
>NW_012107375.1:1067607-1070981 GCF_000951045.1 Mandrillus leucophaeus | reverse complement strand
CAGGCTCTGGCCCTGCGCCCCATCCTCGAGGAGGAGGAGGCCCAGGCTGTCCCCCCACAGCTGTTTAGAGAGGGCCCTCTGGCTTCAGACTCCCCTTGTTTCTAAAGTGTGGGTTGGAGCTCGTGCGTCCCATTGTCTAGGACTCTGGGCTCTTTCTGTCCCTGGAGGATGCGTCGCCCATCGGAGATGGCTCCAACCACCAGTTTAGATCTACCTCCCCAACACACAGGGAACCTGGGGGCCAGAAAGAAGCGTAGTTAGCAAAACTGTACCCGGAGTTGGGCGTGGTTGACTGAGGGACCTGGCTTGTAGACTACTTGGACGCCAACTTTTCTGTTCATCTTGGGCCAAATTCTTGCTTCCATGTTGGCCTTGCTTTTCTGCGTATATATAGCACGCAGGAGTTGGTTGGTAGATGCTCCGGCGTGCACTGTGCCAGCCCAGTGTCTGTGTCACTGGACTGGAGAGGCTGGCATTGACCAGGCCTGCTGCAGCATCCCAGTTCTTTCTCAAGATAGGGGCTGCTTGGAAGGGCAGGCACCAGAACGGGTGACTTGGGGGTGACGTTGAACAGGGAGAGGAGAGGGATGATGATTCTTCTCTTGTTCAGAACTGAGAGGCCTTCCAGTTATCCCTGCAGCTCTGGAATGGCCCTTGCTGAACCCAAGAAAGTGAGGGACCAAGACTTGGGTTCCCCCAGCCACTCAGAGGGCAGATCCCAAGAACTGAAGTTCTTTCTTTGGAATGCCAGTTGAGGCGAGGGGCAGGCCCACCCCCCCAAGTCCCAGCCTCAGTCTAGCCAAGCTGAGTCATTTCAGAGTCCTGGATGGTGTGTGTGGGGGGGGCGACCGGATGTGGGGAGGCGGGCCACACCCCAGCTCTTTGGGGGGGTCTCCTCCCTCTTCCCTGCTCCCCTCCTCCTTGTGAGCTGGCTGGAGCAGGCCTAGTTCCCAGAGCTTTGCCATATAAGGCAAAAAAATGTTGGAAAGCAGCAGTGATTAGGGGAGGGAGGGGCTGGCTGGCCCGGGGGCTGGGGAAAGGGGGTGGGATGGGGCGGGGCCATCCAGCCAAGCAGTCTCCCAGCCCTGGGCCCTGGTCCTTCACACTCTCTTTTGGGAGGGGGATGGGGACGGAGTAGGTTGGCCTAACATGGACCTGGTGGGCCTGGTTGCTCCCCGTGTGGGGGTCGTTAAGGGGTCTCAGGATGGATTGGGGTGGGGGCCTGATGGGAAGCCCTGGCTGGCCTTGTTCCCTGGCCTTGCACCCTCAGTCCTCTCTGAGCCCCTCTCCCCGCTGCCATTTAGGGAGAGTGAAAGGCAGCCTCGTGGGGCGAGGACCAATCTGGGAACTGGGGAGGCCACTCTACTTTGAGCGGCCCACCTGGCCCTCCAGGTGCTGCCTGCTGGGCTGGGAAGCAGCTGCCGTGGACGGCCCAGCCCCTCCTCATAGACCCACCCCCTAGTTGACTCACCAGAGAAGTATTTTGTCTGATGATGGGAGAGGCTGACAGAGCTTCTAAAGATGAGCTCTTAGAAAGCCCAAACCATCCTGCTTTGAGCCTGAGACCCAGAAGTAGCTTTGGGTGGGGCCCAGAGCCCAGCAGGGTTGCCATGGCAATGGGGGGTGTCGGGGACCCGCCCTAACCACTTCCCCTGTGGCGAGCCTGCCGAGGCCCAGGCCCGTTAGGTGGCAAGTGGGTCAGGCAGTGGGTGGCAAGGGGGTTCCCACAGTGTCTCCTGCTGCCAGCCCGGCATCTCCCAATGGGCCCCAGTGAGTCAGGGCCATGTGGCCCAACTGCTGGTTCCTTTGGGCTCTGGGCCTATCCCCTGGCCGGGCCTGTGGCCTCCCAGCTCCAAGCTTGGGTCTTCGAGGTGGTAGAGGAAGTGGAGGTGGTGGTGGGGGTCACACTCCTTTACCCAAAGGGTGTTTGCCCAACTTCCCCACTTCCCCTGCCTCACCCCACCCACCCTGGAACAACAGTTGTATTTCCCAACCACCCAGGGCCACCCGTCTTCCTCTTCCTCAGCCCCAGCCCCACTCCAGCTCATGGGCCCTGGATTCTGGGCCAACTGGAGCCAATCTCCTCCTCCTGGTTCCCCATAGGCCCCTGAGGCGGGTGGCAGACCCCTGCTCTGGCAGCTGTGGACACTGTCCAGCTGTTCTCCAGAGCTGACCATCTGTGGGCTGGGTCTGCCCTCTGCCCTTCCTCTGGGCCCAGGGCTTCTGGCAGTAATCATACCCTGCTATCATCGCATGTCTGTGGGTATCTCCCCTCACCCCAAAGTCTCCTTTACTTCTGAACGCCCCCTGGGATGCTGGGCAGAGAGGGCCTCATCCACTTCCTACCACTGGTCAAGACGGGGTGTCTCCCTCCTCCTTGGCCCCCCCATCCCGTGCTACCAGACCATGACCCCAAAGCCTGGGAGCGGCCCCTCCCGCACAGCTGTGTGCCCAGTGTAGCCACTCTTCTACTCACAGACAGCAAGGCCATCGTGGACGGGAACCTGAAGCTGATCCTGGGCCTCATCTGGACCCTGATCCTGCACTACTCCATCTCCATGCCCATGTGGGATGAGGAGGAGGATGAGGAGGCCAAGAAGCAGACCCCCAAGCAGAGGCTCCTGGGCTGGATCCAGAACAAGCTGCCACAGCTGCCCATCACCAACTTCAGCCGGGACTGGCAGAGCGGCCGGGCCCTGGGTGCCCTGGTCGACAGCTGTGCCCCGGGTGAGGGGGCACAGAGGCAGGAGAGACTGGGCTGGGGTTGCCCATGGGTGGCCCTTGAGGGGGTTCTGTAGCCCCCGGATTCACAGCCTTCCTTGTGCCATAGGCCTGTGTCCTGACTGGGACTCTTGGGATGCCAGCAAGCCTGTGAACAATGCACGAGAGGCCATGCAGCAGGCGGATGACTGGCTGGGCATCCCCCAGGTACACCCGCCCGGCCTGTCTGCGGCTGTAGGGGACCTGATCGGCAGTTGGGAGAGACTCGGAGGCCTGATGGCTCCTGTTTTCTGCCCGTGACAGGTGATCACCCCCGAGGAGATTGTGGACCCCAACGTGGATGAGCATTCTGTCATGACCTACCTGTCCCAGTTCCCCAAGGCCAAGCTGAAGCCAGGGGCACCCTTGCGGCCCAAACTGAACCCGAAGAAAGCCCGTGCCTACGGGCCAGGTGAGGGAGCCCAGCCAGGGGTGCACCCATGTGCCAATGTCTTACCCGTAAGACAGTGTCCCATCCAAACGTGGAGGTCCCGAGGGGTCTTGGGTTACATGGTGGCTAGGTGATCAGGCCACCCAAAAGTCAGACAGGAGTGGGTCGGGACTAGTGACAACACTCCACTGAGTAGGCAAGAGACCTGCAGCGTGAGGTCCTC
>NW_012107375.1:1048481-1062958 GCF_000951045.1 Mandrillus leucophaeus | reverse complement strand
CCTTTTTTTTTTTTTTTTTTTGAGCCGGAGTTTTGCTTTTGTTGCCCAGGCTGGAGTGCAGTGGCGTGATCTCAGCTCATTGCAACCTCCGCCTGCCAGATTCAAGCAATTCTCCTGCCTCAGCGTCCTGAGTAGCTGGGCATGCGCCACTATGCCCAGCTAATTTTGTATTTTTAGTAGAGACAGGGTTTCTCCTTGTTGGTCAGACTGGTCTCGCGCTCCTGACCCCAGGTGGTCCACCCACCTTGGCCTTCCAAAGTGCTGGGATTACAGGCATGAGCCACCATGCCTGGCCGCTTCATTCCCTTTTATGGCTGCATAATACTCCATCGTGTGGCCAGACCACATTCCATTTGTCTGTTCACTTGCTAACAGATATCGAGGATGGGCTTGCCTTTGGTGATCATAAACAGTGCTGTTAACAGTGGGTCCAGGTGTTTGCATGGATGTTTGCTTTCATTTCTCTTGGGTAGTTGCCTCGGAGTGACCTGGAGCATCACCCAGTCCCTCTGTGGTCAACTGAGGAACTGCCAGGCTCTTCCCAAGGCAGTTGGGCCATTCTGTGTGCCTGCCAGTGTAGCCGAGGGAGCCTCTGAGTCTCCTCCAGGCTGCTCATGCCCTTACCCTTGCCCCTGTGCCCTACAGGTGAATGTGGGAGCTGGCAGCCACCCCAACAAGGTCAAAGTATATGGCCCCGGAGTGGCCAAGACAGGGCTCAAGGCCCACGAGCCCACCTACTTCACTGTGGACTGCGCCGAGGCTGGCCAGGGTAAGGCCTGGCTGTAGGTGGGAGGGCAGGTGGCTGGGATGTCCCTGCGAGGTCTCAGCCTCCGTTCCTCTCCCCGCCGCAGGGGATGTCAGCATCGGTATCAAGTGTGCCCCTGGAGTGGTAGGTCCCGCTGAAGCTGACATCGACTTCGACATCATCCGCAACGACAATGACACCTTCACGGTCAAGTACACACCCCGGGGGGCTGGCAGCTACACCATTATGGTCCTCTTTGCTGACCAGGTGAGTGCTGTGCTCCTGACCGCTAAGATGTCATTGCAGATAATGTCTGCCCTCCTCTAAGGCCTTCTCCTCCCACTGCTTGCAGGCCACGCCCACCAGCCCCATCCGAGTCAAGGTGGAGCCCTCTCATGACGCCAGTAAGGTGAAGGCTGAGGGCCCTGGCCTCAGTCGCACTGGTGAGTACAGGTACCCCATGGAAGGGTGTGGGGCATCAAGGGTAGGAGGGCTTAGGGCAGGGTGCCCCTACACGGTCCCTATGTGTTCCTCAGGTGTCGAGCTTGGCAAGCCCACCCACTTCACAGTCAATGCGAAAGCCGCTGGCAAAGGCAAGCTGGACGTCCAGTTCTCAGGACTCACCAAGGGGGATGCAGTGCGAGACGTGGACATCATCGACCACCATGACAACACCTACACAGTCAAGTACACGCCTGTGCAGCAGGTAGCCGCGCCCTCCACTACGGTGACCGAGTTCCCAGCCTCCTCACACAGCTCCGAGGGACTTACTGCCCACCCTCATTCCTTACCTGGGAAAGGGCAGGCATGGAGGCCCAGGAGGGGGTTGGGGAGCAATTCTAGTGTCTCTAAATGCCCCCTTCCCTTCTGCACCCTTCCTAGGGTCCAGTAGGCGTCAATGTCACTTATGGAGGGGATCCCATCCCTAAGAGCCCTTTCTCGGTGGCAGTATCTCCAAGCCTGGACCTCAGCAAGATCAAGGTGTCTGGCCTGGGAGAGAGTAAGTAGTTGGGGCCCTTGTCGCAAAGGCCTTGTCACATAGGCACCCCCAGCCCGAGTGTCATCCCAGGGATTGACTGAGCTGGGTGTCATGTCTCTCTCCTTCCCTTCATCGTTTCTACAGAGGTGGACGTTGGCAAAGACCAGGAGTTCACAGTCAAATCAAAGGGTGCTGGTGGTCAAGGCAAAGTGGCATCCAAGATTGTGGGCCCCTCAGGTGCAGCAGTGCCCTGCAAGGTGGAGCCAGGCCTCGGAGCTGACAGCAGTGTGGTGCGCTTCGTGCCTCGTGAGGAAGGACCCTATGAGGTGGAGGTGACCTATGACGGCGTGCCTGTGCCTGGCAGCCCCTTTCCTGTGGAAGCTGTGGCCCCTACCAAGCCTAGCAAGGTAACTGGGGTATGGGAGGCCCTAAGGGTAGAACCTACTGTGTTCTCTGAGGGCCCAGAGGGCACCCCATCTTCTCCAGACCTGCCCTCAATCCTCCTTTTTTTTTTTTTTCTGAGACAGACCGTTAACCTTGACCCCGTTTAAGTGAGAGTAAAGGGGAGGAGGGAGACAGAAACCCATAAAAAGTCATCAGGGTTAAAGTATTTTTTTTTCTTTTTTTTTTTTTTTTTTTTTTTTTTGAGAAAGAGTCTCACTCTGTCGCCCAGGCTGAAGTGCACTGGCGCGATCTCGGCTCACTGCACCTTCTGCCTCCCGGCTTTAAGCGATACTCCTGCCTCAGCCTCCCAAGTAGCTGGGATTACAGGTGCCCGCCACCACGCCTGGCTAATTTTTGTATTTTTAGTAGAGACGAGATTTCACCATGTTGGCCAGGCTGTTCTCAAACTCCTGATCTCAGGTGATCCACCTGCCTTGGCCTCCCAAAGGGCTGGGATTATAAGTGTGAGCCACCGCGCCCGTCCCTCCTTTTTGTCCTTATGACTGATGGATGGCCCATCTGGCAGGCAGCCTGGGCCCACCAGCATCCCTGTTTGGTGAGGGCAGGAAGCCAGGGCAAGGGGAGGCAGGTGGAGAGTCAGGCAGGAGGTCTGGGGTCAGGGGCATAGCATGGCCTTGGCTTCTGACCCCTTCTTCCCTCAGGTGAAGGCGTTTGGGCCGGGGCTGCAGGGAGGCAGTGCAGGCTCCCCCGCCCGCTTCACCATTGACACCAAGGGCGCCGGCACAGGTGGCCTGGGCTTGACAGTGGAGGGCCCCTGCGAGGCACAGCTCGAGTGCTTGGACAACGGGGACGGCACATGTTCCGTGTCCTATGTGCCCACCGAGCCCGGGGACTACAACATCAACATCCTCTTCGCTGACACCCACATCCCTGGCTCCCCATTCAAGGCCCATGTGGTTCCCTGCTTTGACGCATCCAAAGTCAAGTGCTCAGGCCCTGGGCTGGAGCGGGCCACCGCTGGGGAAGTGGGCCAATTCCAAGTAGACTGCTCGAGCGCAGGCAGTGCAGAGCTGACCATTGAGATCTGCTCAGAGGCGGGGCTGCCAGCCGAGGTGTACATCCAGGACCACGGCGACGGCACGCACACCATCACATACATTCCTCTCTGCCCTGGGGCCTACACTGTCACCATCAAGTACGGCGGCCAGCCTGTGCCCAACTTCCCCAGCAAGCTGCAGGTGGAGCCCGCAGTGGACACTTCCGGCGTCCAGTGTTACGGGCCTGGGATTGAGGGCCAGGGTGAGTTGCCCTGCCGTGGGGTATGTGGCAGTGGGGACACAGGGACCAGAACCTCAGAGCCCCAAGCCTCCTGTGTCCCTTTGCAGGTGTCTTCCGTGAGGCCACCACTGAGTTCAGTGTGGACGCCCGGGCTCTGACACAGACCGGAGGGCCGCACGTCAAGGCCCGTGTGGCCAACCCCTCAGGCAACCTGACAGAGACCTACGTTCAGGACCGAGGCGACGGCACGTACAAAGTGGAGTACACGCCTTACGAGGAGGGTGCGTGCTGGGGCTCCCACAGGCTGGTGGACGGTGGTGGGTGGGGTGGCCCGGGCTCCTCCTGACCTGGCCTGCACTCCTCCAGGACTGCACTCGGTGGACGTGACCTATGACGGCAGCCCCGTGCCCAGCAGCCCCTTCCAGGTGCCCGTGACTGAGGGCTGCGACCCCTCCCGGGTGCGTGTCCATGGGCCAGGCATCCAAAGTGGCACCACCAACAAGCCCAACAAGTTCACTGTGGAGACCAGGTGAGGGAGCCCCCAGGAGCCTGGGTGGCCAGTAGGCCTGGGAACCCCAGGAATGACCGGCTGTCTGTTTGGACCAGGGGAGCTGGCACGGGCGGCCTGGGCCTGGCTGTAGAGGGCCCCTCCGAGGCCAAGATGTCCTGCATGGATAACAAGGATGGCAGCTGCTCAGTTGAGTACATTCCTTATGAGGCTGGCACCTACAGCCTCAATGTCACCTATGGTGGCCATCAAGTGCCAGGTGAGGAGGTGGCAGCCAGGGCAGGGCTGGGACTGTCTACTCCTCCCCACCCTGTCTCATACAGCTGCCATATCTTTGCCCCAACCCTCAGGCAGTCCTTTCAAGGTCCCTGTGCATGATGTGACAGATGCGTCCAAGGTCAAGTGCTCTGGGCCCGGCCTGAGCCCAGGCATGGTTCGTGCCAACCTTCCTCAGTCCTTCCAGGTGGACACAAGCAAGGCTGGTGTGGCCCCACTGCAGGTCAAAGTGCAAGGGCCCAAAGGTGAGTGTTTGCATGCCTGGAGCCGGGGGTCGGGAGGCCCAGAGTGCAGAAGGGGTGCAAGTGTATAGGTGTTTTCGAAAGAGCCTCAGATGACAGTGCATCCAGGAGGGGACTTAGAGGAGGTAGAGCAGATGGGACTTGGTCACTGAGCAGATGTGGCAGGAAGGCAGGCGGGCAAGGTTCCCAGCTGGCACCCAGATGGGTGTCTTTTGTGTCAGAGGGGGTCAAGGCTATTCCCAGGATCGGGCGGATGAGGATAAAGCGAGGTCTAGGCCTGGGGCTGGGTCCTGGCAGTCCAGTGTGGTGGGATAGGAATGGAGGCCTAGGAGACTAGCTAAGGCTCTGTCCCTGGGGCTGGGGCCAGGCCTGGTGGAGCCAGTGGACGTGGTGGACAACGCTGATGGCACCCAGACCGTCAATTATGTGCCCAGCCGAGAAGGGCCCTACAGCATCTCAGTACTGTATGGAGATGAAGAGGTGCCCCGGAGGTAAGAGGCAGGGCCTGCTGCCTGTGGGGAGTAGCCCAGGCTGGATGTTGAGAACCTGTCTGACTGCTCGTCACAACACCCATACCCACAGCCCCTTCAAGGTCAAGGTGCTGCCTACTCATGATGCCAGCAAGGTGAAGGCCAGTGGCCCCGGACTCAACACCACTGGCGTGCCGGCCAGCTTGCCCGTGGAGTTCACCATCGATGCAAAGGATGCTGGGGAGGGCCTGCTGGCTGTCCAGATCACGGTGAGCTCCACGAACAAGCAGGGGAGGCAAGGGGGCCTGGGCCCGGGAGGCTGGAGTGTGGGCTGTGGAGGCCAGTGTCTGATATCCCTGGGGAGCTGCACCAAGGAGGGCAGGGAAGGACAGGGCCCCTGTCTTTGGTTCGCTAAGGTTGTGACTACCTTAGGATAGTGGTGACAGGCACAGGCTTCCCCAGACATGCACTTGCTGTTAACTTTGAGCATGTCACCAAAGCCTTTTGTGCCTCAGTTTCCCCACCTGTAATATTCTCATGGGGCAGGTATAGGATAAAAACTTGAGAACACCCAGGTGAGCTCCTCCTAGTGCTGGACAGGCCCTGGGGCTGAGGATGGGTGCCAAGCTCCCTGGCTGTGCCTATTGTCATGTGGGGAGTGTGGGATGTTTTAGTCTCCATTCTGGACTCTGCCAGGTGCAGGCAGCCCTTTGGGCCATAGCAGTTGAGAGGCCTGAGGCCCAGAGGCTGTCCCTGTAGCAGCCACGCTGGGCGCTTTCCAGGAGCGCCTGAGGCAGGCCTGGGGCTACTTGGTCTTGAGCCAACTGCCTCCCCTGCCTCTGCCACACAGGATCCGGAAGGCAAGCCGAAGAAGACACACATCCAAGACAACCATGACGGCACGTATACAGTGGCCTATGTGCCAGATGTGACGGGTCGCTACACCATCCTCATCAAGTATGGTGGTGACGAGATCCCCTTCTCCCCGTACCGCGTGCGTGCCGTGCCCACCGGGGACGCCAGCAAGTGCACAGTCACAGGTGAGCCAGCCTGCCGTTGGCCGCTGCGGCGCTCGGCACGGGGCTTGGGTTGTGCCTGTGTGCAAGGGCTCGCTGCTTGGGGCGGCGTGTGGGAGTGGGGGCTGCCCCCTTGAGTGACTCACCTGACCTTTCTCCTTGCTCTCTGCCTTCTCACCTCAGTGTCAATCGGAGGTCACGGGCTAGGTAAGCTGCTTGCTGGGGCCACTCCCAATGCCCCTCTTGTCCAGAGGGGCAACTTCCTTTCCTCTTGGAGCCGATACCCAGGACAGTTCCAGCTGCAGCTCTAGGCAGGGACAGAGTTGGGGGGGGGGGCGCAGAAGATGAGGCTGTGGGCTGGAGGGCGAGGGCCCAGGGAGGCTTCCGGAGCTGAGCATGACCGCTCCGGCTCTCCCCCTCTCTGGGCCTTTATTTCCCCGAGAACTCGGGTTGCAGCTGAGAGCTTTGGGGTGAGGTGCATCCTGAGAGGCACCCCACTGGGGACTTTGGGGTCTCGGGATCTTGGCACCCAGGGAAGCACAAGGGTTCCTGTGTGGGCTGAGGGAACAAGGGGTCTCCCTGACTCAGTGGGAGCCCCAGCCCTGGCCAGATCCACAGACCCCCATCCCCACCTTCCAGGGGCCTCTGCGTCCCGGGCTGGGGGAGGTGCATGAGCGGGTGGGGCTGGCTGGTAGTGCAGTAGCGCCAGTATCGACTGCTTGGGCGGCCAGCATGGCGGGGCCCGGCCCAGCCTCAGAGCCCCAAAGTGCATTCTGTGACCCGTCTCCCTCCTTCCCCCTTCCCCCATCCCCCAGCAGTGACGTTATTCAGACATTCCCCAACAGGCATGGAGGGTCACCTGCCCCAGCCAGGGACACCCGGGAATGCTGATGAGAGGCTACAGGCCTGGCATTTGGGCAAGGTGGCTAAGGAAAGGGTTAGAGGGTGGCTGGAGTTTTGCGGCAGGAGCGAGATGGCTTTATAGAACAGGCCGTAGGTAGGATCTGATGTGACAGGCGTGTGTGTGCAGGGCTGGGGAGGCTGGGGAGTGCTGATTGCAGGGCCTTGGGGGCTTTGGGGGTGGGAGCAAGACTCAGTAACCTCATTTCCCTGGCTATTGTTTGCAGAATGGAGACAGGGAGGGGGGCGGTGCTGAAGTTGCTCTCCGGCAAGCTTGGTGGCCAGGGGGCTTCAGTGAGAGCCAAATTAGGAGGCATACTTTGAGGATGGAGTGGCTCAGACCTGCGGATGGCCAGCCTGGAGCTGGGCAGGGAAAGTGGGGAGAGTTGGGTACCTGTGAGGTTGGGGTCCAAGACACTAACTAGATGTCATGGGGTGGGCATGAATGAAGCCTCCCAGGGCAGCGTGGGCAGCAGGCAGCCAGGTCTGGAGCTCAGGGGAGCTGCCTGGCCGCGGCAGGCCAGCATGGAGCCTAGTGCAGCAGGAGCCCTCGGCCGATAGCGGGACTTGGTGGCAGAGCCCCTCGAGCTTGGCCTTCAAGTGGGTTTCGTGTTCCTGGCTGCTTCCCTGGCAGGAGGCCAGGCTGCAGGGGACACTGTCACTGCCAGGCCTCACAGCCCACAGCCCCCCAAGCCTCCACGGCGGAGCTCCAGATCATAACGTCACTGTCTCTCCCCTTTCCTCGGGCACTCTGGGGCCCTGGAGCCTGCTCAGCTGCTCTGCCCTCGCAACCCAGCAGTGGTGGCTGTAGCTTGGGCCTCCTGTTCCCTGTCTCCCTGGGTGCTGTCCCCGCTCTGCCAAGCCTGCTGCACTGCGCTACTCGGGTGCTAACCCCACTGCCTTCCGCTTCCCCGTTCCCACTCCTGCCTGCACCAGGCTGCTTTTCACCGCGAGCCTTCTCAGTTGTCAGGAAACTCCGGTTTCACCATTAGGCCTGGGGGGTGGGGAGGCAAGTGTCACGTCCCCCCACGCTGCAGCAGGACTCTGCCTCACCGCGTCCACACACAGCAATGGGGGCCGGGGCCAGGCCACAGGGGTGCAGGCAGCCGTGTACCCAGCCAGATGCTGACGTTCAGCAGTGTGGGCCGTGGTGCTGGATGAGGCTGAGTAGGCAAGGGAGTGGCTGTCAACACTTAGGCTGGAGTGGGCCCTTCCTTTTCCTCCCAGGCACCTGGGTGCTACCGTCGGGCCCCTCCCACACGGGCACTTGAGGTGGTCAGGAGAACCCTTCCTGCCTTCTGAGAAACCACTCGCCATCCCAGCTTGGAGGGGCAAGAGGCCGGGCGGCCTGGCTGTGCTTGGTGGTGGCAATGAGAGGCCTGTGTGGGCGGCAGGCGGATGGGAACAACCTGAGCCCAAGCTCACACACTGGCCCCCCTTTGGGGACCCACCCTGCCCCACCAGGTGCTGGCATCGGCCCCACCATCCAGATCGGGGAGGAGACGGTGATCACCGTGGACACTAAGGCAGCAGGCAAAGGCAAAGTGACATGCACCGTGTGCACGCCTGATGGCTCAGAGGTAGATGTGGACGTGGTGGAGAATGAGGACGGCACTTTTGACATCTTCTACACGGCCCCCCAGCCGGGCAAATACATTATCTGTGTGCGCTTTGGTGGCGAGCACGTGCCCAACAGCCCCTTCCAAGTGACGGTGAGGAGGGGTGGGGGGTAGGTCAGCAGGGGCGTCTGGCAGGTCCTGGCCTGTTCCCCTGGGGCCCCTCTGTGACAACAGACTCTCCAGCAGCTCTCTGCTTTGCCCTGCAGGCTCTGGCTGGGGACCAGCCCTCGGTGCAGCCCCCGCTACGGTCTCAGCAGCTGGCCCCACAGTATACCTACGCCCAGGGCGGTCAGCAGACTTGGGTACGCCTGGCCAGCTAGGGACACTGGGGCTAGCCAGCTGGGTGTTCTTTGAGGCCCTATTTTACTATGTGTGAGGAGGGACCCCCAGATCCTCCCACTGCCCCTCACCCATGCCCTGTGTCTCCACTGCAGGCCCCAGAGAGGCCCCTGGTGGGTGTCAATGGGCTGGATATGACCAGCCTGAGGCCCTTTGACCTTGTCATCCCCTTCACCATCAAGAAGGGCGAGATCACAGGTGAGTGGGGACTAGGAAGGAGCTCGGGAGCCAAGGAGGCCAGATGGTGCCAAGGAGCTGCCCTGACCTCAGCCCCACTGCCCCACAGGGGAGGTTCGGATGCCCTCAGGCAAGGTGGCACAGCCTGCCATCACTGACAACAAAGATGGCACCGTGACCGTACGGTATGCACCCAGTGAGGCTGGCCTGCACGAGATGGACATCCGCTATGACAACATGCACATCCCAGGTGGGCCTGCCCTGCCTCTGCCCAATCCACTGCCACCACCTCACAGAGAGATGGGACTGGGGGACACATGAGGCTGCCATTCCACAAGGCCCTTCTTCCTGCCTCAGGAAGCCCCTTGCAGTTCTATGTGGATTATGTCAACTGCGGCCATGTCACTGCCTATGGACCTGGCCTCACCCACGGAGTAGTGAACAAGGCTGCCACTTTCACCGTCAACACCAAGGATGCAGGAGAGGGTGAGCAGTAGCTCCGGTCTTGACCTGCTCTGTGCCCAGGATGCCCTCACCGGGCTAAGGGCTGGACTCAGGAGATACTCCTGAATGGGGCTCCCTGCCCTGCTGCCCTGGCCATTGGGGCTCCTCAGTGTAGGCCAACTGGAGTGTCCCCAGCATAGTTCCCATGCTCACCCACGGCTCTCTCCAGGGGGCCTGTCTCTGGCCATCGAGGGCCCGTCCAAAGCAGAAATCAGCTGCACTGACAACCAGGATGGGACATGCAGCGTCTCCTACCTGCCTGTGTTGCCGGGTGACTACAGCATCCTAGTCAAGTACAATGAACAGCACATCCCAGGCAGCCCCTTCACGGCCCGGGTCACAGGTGGGTGGCACTGGGAGCAGTGACAAACGGGTGGCAGCATGGGCATGGTCTCCCATGGCTGGACACACAGTGATGGCTGGCCTGCCCCCACCAGGTGACGACTCCATGCGTATGTCCCACCTAAAGGTGGGCTCTGCTGCCGACATCCCCATCAACATCTCAGAGACGGATCTCAGCCTGCTGACGGCCACTGTGGTCCCGCCCTCAGGCCGGGAGGAGCCCTGTTTGCTGAAGCGGCTGCGTAATGGCCACGTGGGTAAGTGGCCGAAGGGTCCAGGGGTTTCAGAAAGGCAGCAGTCTGTGGGAACCCACGCCTTCCCTGACTGACAGCCCTGCCCTGTGTCCAGGGATTTCATTCGTGCCCAAGGAGACAGGGGAGCACCTGGTGCACGTGAAGAAAAACGGCCAGCACGTGGCCAGCAGCCCCATCCCGGTGGTGATCAGCCAGTCGGAAATCGGGGATGCCAGCCGCGTTCGGGTCTCTGGCCAGGGCCTTCACGAAGGCCACACCTTTGAGCCTGCAGAGTTTATCATTGATACCCGAGATGCAGGTAGGCAGTGGCTGCCCACCAGCTGGGGTGGGAAAACACTGCATAGCACCGAAGCTCAGGGGTATCCATTCCCCAGGCTATGGTGGGCTCAGCCTGTCCATTGAGGGCCCCAGCAAGGTGGACATCAACACAGAGGACCTGGAGGATGGGACGTGCAGGGTCACCTACTGCCCCACAGAGCCTGGCAACTACATCATCAACATCAAGTTTGCCGACCAGCACGTGCCTGGTGAGTGCAGCAGTGCCTCGGCAGCCCCCGTCACTACACCAGGGCCCACATGCGGTATGTGACCGGAGGGGCGTGGGCCGTGCTTTCTTCCTGCAGGCAGCCCCTTCTCTGTGAAAGTGACAGGCGAGGGCCGGGTGAAAGAGAGCATCACCCGCAGGCGTCGGGCTCCTTCAGTGGCCAACGTTGGCAGTCATTGTGATCTCAGCCTAAAGATCCCTGGTAGGGGCTGTGGGGAGCCTGGGGAGGGGTCCTGGGGCTCAAGCAGCCCCAAGAGGAGGGGTGGAGCCCAGGGCTGCTGCTCACTAGCCCATCCCCACCCTGCAGAAATTAGCATCCAGGATATGACAGCCCAGGTGACCAGCCCATCGGGCAAGAGCCATGAGGCCGAGATCGTGGAAGGGGAGAACCACACCTACTGTATCCGCTTTGTTCCTGCTGAGATGGGCACACACACAGTCAGCGTCAAGTACAAGGGCCAGCACGTGCCTGGGAGCCCCTTCCAGTTCACCGTGGGGCCCCTAGGGGAAGGGGGAGCCCACAAGGTCCGAGCTGGGGGCCCTGGCCTGGAGAGGGCTGAAGCTGGAGTGCCAGGTAGGCCTGCTCACACGCTGAGCGCTCGCTCTCCTGCGTTGGCCGGGGTGGGGTTGGGGGTGGAGGAAGGAGCTGGCAGACATGTCTACCTTGGCTATGCCTGGAGGGGGCCAAGGCTGGTGGAGCAGCCTTCAGTGAGGACGCACTGTTCTCCCACAGCCGAATTCAGTATCTGGACCCGGGAAGCTGGTGCCGGAGGCCTGGCCATTGCTGTCGAGGGCCCCAGCAAGGCTGAGATCTCTTTCGAGGACCGCAAGGACGGCTCCTGTGGTGTGGCTTATGTGGTCCAGGAGCCAGGTACTGGGAACCTGGCTGGGGTTGGAGGAGGTGGGGCCTGAGTGTGGGTATTGGACCCAGGGATTGCACAAATGGCCCTGCGTGGCACTCACTCTTCACTTTCAGGTCCCAGGGCCACCCAGGCTGTTCGTGGGAGGCGGGAGGCCCAAAGGCTGATGAACCGGTCTTACGCTCTTTCCCTGCCCAGGTGACTACGAAGTCTCAGTCAAGTTCAACGAGGAACACATTCCCGACAGCCCCTTCGTGGTGCCTGTGGCTTCTCCGTCTGGCGATGCCCGCCGCCTCACTGTTTCTAGCCTTCAGGTGAGGCACTGAGAGAAACCGCCCACCTGCGGCTCCTGGGCCCGGACAGACCAGAGCTACCGCAGAGAGCAGGCCTCGGCCCTGTGTCCAGTGACCCCCTGGCCCAGCTCTGGGTTCCAGGCCTCTGCTCTGGCCGGGTGCAGCCCACGCTTGGGGTCGGCAGGAAATATCCTGCCCACCACGTGGAGTTTTTCTCGTGTCTCAGGTCTAAAGGCTTTGAACAGAAGCCTGTGCCCCTTGAGCACCAGGGCTGTGGTTTAAAGAGGGACAGCCTGCCAAGGCTGGGTGCTGCCCACAGGGTGGGGCCGCCCTCCCTTCCTGCCACCTGGGTGTGTGTGATGGCAGAGTGTGGGGGCAGGCGTGGGGATGTGTGCCTGTGGCTTGCTGCCCCTTGCAAATCAGTGGCTCTCCCTCTTTAAACCAAGTTGGACGCCAGATGGGTAAGTGCAACCCGCGGGCCTCCTGCTCCTGGGGCCTTTCCTTTCTCCCTTGCCCTTGCCCTGGCCCAAGCCCCCCATCTAACCATGTCTGCTGTGCTTCCAGGAGTCAGGGCTAAAGGTCAACCAGCCAGCCTCTTTTGCAGTCAGCCTGAATGGGGCCAAGGGGGCGATCGATGCCAAGGTGCACAGCCCCTCAGGAGCCCTGGAGGAGTGCTATGTCACAGAAATTGACCAAGGTGAGGCCCTGTCCCCGCCCGGCTGCCCTGCCCTGCTGGCTGGAAGCAGGCTGAGAGTACAAAAGGAAGGTACCGCTTCTGTAAGCAGCCAAGACGGGGCCCCATCTCCTGGCCCCCCTAAGCCAAGCAACCCTTTCCCAATTGGTGACCCAAGCCATTGGGAATGTGGCTCGCCGCCCATGGCTGTTAGGAAGGCCTTCTACCCTGAAGTACCATGCTGTCGCCACAGGCAAAGACTCAAAGTCCAGCCTCAGTGCTGCTCGGCCCTTTAGCCATGGCCATGGTACTTGTGCACAGGCCTGGGGCAACCTTGGGGGTAAGAGGAGCCCAGTGGGCTTCATTTCACAGCCTAGTCCTGCCCTTCCCAGCTGCGTGACCTGAAGCAAGTTCCTGCCTGTCTCTGAGCCTGTTAACATGCAGGGGATATGTTGTTCACGGTAACCTTTCTTAGGAGGCAGCGAGGCCTGGGTTTGGCTTGTAAAAGATTTCTGTCCCAATGCACCCTGGCAGTGGGCAGCTTGAGTGTCTAAAGCTTCGGCCCTCGGGAGGTCTGCTGCAGGGTGCAGGTGCCCAGCATGGCTGGGCTCACACTGATGGACCAGCAAAACGGGTAGGGCCAGGGTTGAGGCTATTCCTCAGACACCATTTGCTGGTTTGAGGAGGAGCCCCAGGCCCACAGCATGGCTCCCTGCTCCTCAGATAAATATGCTGTGCGCTTCATCCCTCGGGAGAATGGTGTTTACCTGATTGACGTCAAGTTCAATGGTACCCACATCCCTGGAAGCCCCTTCAAGATCCGAGTTGGGGAGCCCGGTCATGGAGGGGACCCAGGCTTGGTGTCTGCTTACGGAGCAGGCCTGGAAGGCGGTGTCACAGGTAAGTCTGTGGGTGCGGCTGCAGGTGTGCATGCAGCTGTTAGACCCCTGCCTCCAAGCTCTTGGTGACAACGGGAGGCATCTGGAGGTGACAAGCCTGTGCTGGGTGGCTGAGGACAGGGAGGCAGACCAGTCTGGCTCTGCCTGACCTCCTGTGCTCCCAGGGAGCCCAGCTGAGTTCATCGTGAACACGAGCAATGCAGGAGC
Organism: Mandrillus leucophaeus; assembly: GCF_000951045.1. Lineage (NCBI taxonomy): Eukaryota > Metazoa > Chordata > Mammalia > Primates > Cercopithecidae > Mandrillus > Mandrillus leucophaeus. The sequence continues at coordinate 1,049,428 of NW_012107375.1, read as the reverse complement.
TGGTGCCCTGTCGGTGACCATTGATGGCCCCTCCAAGGTGAAGATGGATTGCCAGGAGTGCCCTGAGGGCTACCGTGTCACCTATACCCCCATGGCACCTGGCAGCTACCTCATCTCCATCAAGTATGGTGGCCCCTATCACATTGGGGGCAGCCCCTTCAAGGCCAAAGTCACCGGTAAGCCTGGAGCCAAGCTGTTGGTACCTGCCCAATGCCTGGCACCATGGCCACCTCTTAGCCCCACCCACTCTGCCCTGCAGGCCCCCGTCTCGTCAGCAACCACAGCCTCCACGAGACATCATCAGTATTTGTAGACTCTCTGACCAAGGCCACCTGCGCCCCCCAGCATGGGGCTCCGGGTCCTGGGCCTGCTGACGCCGCCAAGGTGGTGGCCAAGGGCCTGGGACTGAGCAAGGCCTACATAGGCCAGAAGAGCAGCTTCACGGTAGACTGCAGCAAAGCAGGTGGGCAAACTCGGGCCCCCGGCTCACCTTCCCACCAAAATGAGGCCAGAAATCACAGGACGGCCAGTATCTGAGAGAGGGGGGACCACCTTTGGGGTATGGCTGTCACTTCTAGAGCCACCTCCTGGACCCTCAAACAAAGGCCAGGGAGGAACTGGAATCTGCTAAGCCAGCCTGGGTTGGGGAGGTGCTGGCAGCTCTTTAGCAAGAGAGAACTGTCACCCCAGAACTGGCTAGGGACAGGACAGGAGAGAGGACACCAGCGGGAGGAAGGGGGCTGGGACCTGTGACTGAGGACCCCTCTTGCCTCAGGCAACAACATGCTGCTGGTGGGGGTTCATGGCCCAAGGACCCCCTGCGAGGAGATCCTGGTGAAGCACGTGGGCAGCCGGCTCTACAGCGTGTCCTACCTGCTCAAGGACAAGGGGGAGTACACACTGGTGGTCAAGTGGGGCGACGAGCACATCCCAGGCAGCCCCTACCG
>NW_012107375.1:1042269-1043126 GCF_000951045.1 Mandrillus leucophaeus | reverse complement strand
CACACACACACACAGAGCTGGACACACGGACAAGGCAAAATGCAAGGACAAGAGAGCAAAAGGGGGCGGAGGAGAGGAAGGGAGAGGGAAGGAAGCGTCTTCTCCACCGGGACGCAATTCCTTGGGAGTCCGTCTGACCCCAGGGCAAAGGGATGCTGGGTCGCCAGAGCCGCCGAGGAGACTGGAAGTCCCGCCAGGCCTCGGAGCCCAGCAAAGAGGAACCCGGGCGGACGGGTCAAACCCAGCGGCCGGCTCCGGGGGTGGCTGGTGGCGCTGTGGGGAGCCGCCTGAGCAGCATCACCAGCAGCTGGGAACCCTCCCGGTGCGGGAAGGTTGGCGGGTAAGGCGGGTCTTCCCCGGACACACACTGGGCTGGACCCAGCGGTCCCATGGGTGCTGGAACCAGCCCTGCGGGTGTTCCCAGCCAGGCACCCTCCCGCGGGAAGACCGGTTGAAGGGATGGCTCCTGTTGGCACCCACGTCGAGGGAAGCCACCGTCTTCTCTGCGGGGCTCACCTTTCCTACCTCCCCCAGGAGACAGGCCAGGAAGCGCCCCAGCCCACGACCGCCCGCAGCAGAGCAGGATTCCCTCCCCGGCGGCCACCGCTGTCAAGGGACGGGCAAGACTTTGTTACCCCACCGCGCGCCACCGCGGAACGCTGCACAGACACCTCCAGACGCCGCTTCCCCCAGGACGCCCGCCCGCCCGCTCTGCCCACCTATCCCTGGACGCTGCCGGGTGGACGGGTGGGGACGGCCCTGCTTCCCCACGACTCCCCAGACGCGCCCCGAAGCACTTTCGGAGCACAGTGGAGTGGGAAGGGCGGGGCGGCCCCTCGACGGCGCCCAGGCGAGAG
>NW_012107375.1:1035345-1036899 GCF_000951045.1 Mandrillus leucophaeus | reverse complement strand
ACTGCAGCCGCCCCTGCCCTGTGCCGTGCTGCGCTCACCTGCCTCCCCAGCCAGCCGCTGACCTCTCGGCTTTCACTTGGGCAGAGGGAGCCATTTGGTGGCGCTGCTTGTCTTCTTTGGTTCTGGGAGGGGTGAGGGATGGGGGTCCTGTACACGACCACCCACTACTTCTCTTCTCCAGCCAAGAGGAATAAAGTTTTGCTTCCATTCTCCTGTGGGTGGCTGTAGCTTTGTTGGGGTTGGGGTACCAGTCAAGGCCAACCTGACAGGGGTACCAATGAGCATATCAAAGCGTGGGCCGACCACAGGTCACCTCCCTCCGGGGCTCCTGCTTCACCCCACCCTAACTCCAGAAGGCTCCATCTATACTTGCTTCCTCTGCCTCCCTGAGTTCGAGCCAACGCAAGGAGAGGGACATGTAGCAACGCGGAATGGAGCCCAGGCTGCAAGGAGGCAAAGAGCTGGGGAGGAGAGCCCATTACTGGGTAGGGTGATGTCAGGAAGGCTCCCTGGTGGAGGTGGCCAGATAGTCAAGAGCCCTCTAAGCAGTCCTCAAAATCACAGCAGGCCCTGGCCATCTGCCAGGTAACTTGAACATGCCACCGTTCCCCTGAACAAGGGACTGGGATGAGGCCCCCTCCCCCAGGCTCGGTACAGGGCCCTTTACAGGTGGCAGTAGGTGGATGCATTCTAAGTGCCAATCCCAGGTACCCTGGGGCCCCTGCTGAGTATCTCCTCATTGGTACCCCTGCCGTGGATTCCCACACTAACCTATGTTCTCCCACTGTAAAGACTGCTCCCAAACACAACATCCCAAGTCGTCCTGGCTCCTAGTGCTGCCTGCGTGCTCTTGGGACATGCCAACTGCAGCACACAAAGTTGCCTGCTCCGCGGGCCAAGGGCTTCAGGTGGCTTTGGCCCAGATCAAACCCCTGACAAGCACACCACCACCTCAGACATCTGCAGACAAGGGCCAGGAAGCGAGGCTCTCAGGGACAACACTCAGCTTTCTTGCCACATCCTCCCTCAGCTCCACAGCATCTGACACGAAGCCCTACGGGTCCCCATGACCCCAGAGCCCACAGCTCAAGGCCAGGCACATGAGCAAGGGGAAGGAGAGGACCAGGCCATAGCCTGCAGCCATGGCACACATCAAACCCAGGCCTTCTGAGACCTCAACACCATGCGTTCCCTCCTTGACTCCTGCTGAGAAGGCAGAGTAGAAACGGCAGCGGCAGCTCAGGCAGGATGGCTACTTTTATTTCTCACTGGGGCTGGGCTGCTGGCCCCAGGCTCAGGGCGGCCACTCACTGGGAGGCACGGGGCAAGCAAGACACAGAAAGGGGAAGTCCCACCCCCAGCCCCAGCCACTCTACTGCTCCCCCTGGGCCCAATGGCATAGAGGCAAAGGGGCCAAGCACACTCTGGAAGCATCTAGAAGCCACCAGCTGAATGGGGGTGGGAGGCAGCAGAGCCAGGCCCAGAAAGATCCAGTGCCAGTGGGGAGGACGGGAGGTCCCCCTGAGGCTGCGACTTGTCCGCTCAGCCCACTGT
>NW_012107375.1:1018364-1035295 GCF_000951045.1 Mandrillus leucophaeus | reverse complement strand
TTTTTTTTAAGCTTTTTTTATAATTTCAACTTCTTTGTTTTTGAGATAGAGTCTCACTCTGTCACCCAGGCTAGAGTGCAGTGGCACAATCTCGGCTCACTGCAACATTCACCTCCTGGGTTTAAGCAGTTCTCCCACCTCAGCCTACCGAGTAGCTGGGACTAAAGGTACACGCCACCATGCCCTTAACGTGGGCCGAGATAGCGGCATTGCACTCCAGCCTGGGCAACAAGAGCCAAACTCCGTCTCAGAAAGAAAAAAAAAGGACAGTGGAGTCCTAGATGGTGAGGGTAGCGATGGAGAAACCCACTTCAATTTCTTTGTGCCAACGGTTCATGGAAGGATTCCCATGGGAAGGTCAGGAGGGAGAGGAGCCAACAGGTGGAACTCCGCCAGTTCCCCTGTCCTCACCGTGTAGGGCTGCAAGATTGCTTGGTGCCTGTCTGGGCTCCAGGGCCCCCACCCGCCCCTGCAGGCTTGTGTGCGGATCAGCAAGAGGCACTCCGCTCTCCAGGCAGGTAGTCAGCTGGAGGCGAGGACACGGGAGGGATTTCAGCCCTCTCACTCCCCAGGAAGGTGTCCTTGTGCAGAGAACAGCCTGCACGACCTTCTAGGGCATGCAGGATTAGACTGTATCCTCCCTCTGCCCAAAGTGGCTACGGAAAGTTCATTTTAACACCCACTAGAGAGTGAGGAGACTGTAGGTGGAATTTCTTTTTTGTTTTTCTTTTTTTCCGAGACAGAGGAGTCTTGCTCTGTGGTCCCAGGCTGGAGTACAGTGGTGTGATCTTGGCTCATTGCAACCTCTGCCTCCGGGGTTCAAGCAATTCTCCTGCCTCAGCCCCCCTAGTAGCTGAGATTACAGGCATGCGCCACCATGCCCAGCTAATTTTTTGTATTTTTAGTAGAGACGGGGTTTCACCACGTTGGCCAGGCTGGTCTCCAACTCCTGACCTCGTGATCTGCCCACCTTGGCCTCCCAAAGTCTTGGGATTACAGGCGTGAGCCACCTCGCCCACCTGTAGGTGGGATTTCTGAGTGCCTGTTACAAATTCCTGACTGACCCAAGCTGGGCAGGTCACCCCACCAGCCCTGTCCGGCTATAGCCTGTGGTCTAGGTTACATGAGCCAGTGCTGGCTAGGCTGGGATGAGCCTCGCACCTTTCAGACCCCATTGCCTGTCCTCCATGCATCCGTAGTGGAGTTTGGGAGAAGGCAAGGAAAGGAGCAATGATACAACTTGTAGTTGTGTCATTTCAAGCATACCTGGGCCACAGGTGAGTGAGGGCGGTCCCTGAGTAGAAACAAAGGGCAAATGAAAACACAGAGGGGTCGGGGCTCGGTGGGTCATACCTGTAATCCCAGCATTTTGCGAGGCCGAGGCGGAAGGATCGCTGGAGACCAGCCTGGGCAACAAGGTGAGACCCCGTCTCTAAATACAGAGAAAAAAATAACAAACAAAGAAACAAGCAAACAAAGAAAAAACAGGCCTAAGCAGGACCTGAGGCTGGGCCCATGCAGTGGCAGCTTGCTGTGCTTGGTCTTGATGGCCTCTGGGACAGGAGTCTTTGTGCCTTCAGGTGGTGAGTGTGCCGAACGGAGCCCCTCAGCTCAATCCAGTGTTTTTGCAGGGTTACCTCCGGGATAAAGGAAAGATGGCGTGAGCCCTCCCTCAGCACAGAGAGCTCAGGGATAGCAGGTCCATATCAGCCTGGGTCTGTGTGAGCAGGCGAGGAGGAATCTGCCCGCCTCCCAGCAGGTGCCTTGAGCACCCTCTAGCATGGCCTGCTTGCCCACAGGCGCGGGGAAAGGGCTCAGGTCTCTGTGAGCCCCGGCTGATAGATCACCTCACCTCCCTGGTGCAGTCATACTGCTGGGATCCTGGCAGAGACAACTTACCTTCCCTAGAGGGGACACATCACCCCAGGATTCTGCCACAGGACTTTTGGAGGTAAAGCTGAAGTGGGGCCCACAGCCTCACAATGACAGCACTGGCCACCATCATGGAGAATCAGTGGCCAGGTCAAAGAGCAAGGCTGGACCTGTCAGGCTGGACCTGTCACGGTTCTGGGGTGGAATCATCGAAGAGCCCCAATCACATCATTGTCAGCAATGGCTGGGAGCATCCACCCCCTCCTCACAGCAGCCCTAGGATGTCGGTGCCAGTGTTACCCCCATTTTCAGACAAGAACAGGAGGGAAATGTGACTCACGAAGTTGGGCTCCAGAGCCTGAGCCCTTTCTCGGATTTGCTGCGCTCACTCCCGCTCCTGCCCTCTGAGATTCCCCGTGGTGTGTGGATTGTGGTGCATGTGGAAGGAAGGAGTCGGAGGTAAGTCTGGCTCAGTATCTCACAGGCCTCGTGTCATCACACGAAAAACAGAGTAGGGTAAAATGAGAACCACTCTTCTCCTCTCTGGCCTAATCGGGTGAACTCTGCAAGCACAGACTGACCAGCTTAGAATTCTCAGCAGATCACAGAGCAGTTCTCATAGATGTTTGCATTATTGTGATGTCAAGCTACTGACTCCTCAGATCTCTAATAGTCTCTCTGATACAACCACCTGAGGGTAGAAAGAAAGGGATACAAAAGAGAAAAGTTAGTTACGAAGTCCAGGGAGATTTGAAAAGCAGCACATACACAAGCCTGGTCATTGAAATAAAAATCTCATCTGATGAACTCAACAGCAAATCGATGCCCCTGAAGACAGAATGAGTGACCTGGAAGATGATACCAAAGACACTTCCTCTTGCCCCGTTCTTAGCAGATAATGTGGCTTCCTACTTCTGTGATGCACTGCAGCAGCCCCTGCTTGGAGTCTGGAGCCCTAGGCCTTCCATGCTCCCAGGCTCACTACTAGACTCCTGGCCACCCCAATGTCTTTATTTTTGCCCCCCCCCCCCCGCTCTGGGGGTTATAGCTTCTTCCTTCACCAACTCTGTTACTTCAGTGTCCCTTTTGCACTTTCAGCCCTCAAACCCCAAGTAAACATGCTTTCAATTCCCTTTCTTGAGATACTAGGTGTGTATTTTTGTCTCCTAACTGGTTCCTGACTAACCCACAACTGGCCCTAGGTGAGGTTCTAGAAGAAAAGGCCTATGTATACGGAGTTTGGGGATTGGTCTGGTCCTGCCGGTCCTGCCTTTGGGCTGGAGTGCAGGGTTGAGCATTTTCCCAGTGGGAAGTGGGGCACGAGCCATCCATGGCCTGCAGTGGCTTCACAGTTAATCGAGCTGTCACTTCGGTTGCTTGGGATGATGGGCCAACTGAAGTAAGCACCAGGGAGCTCAAGTCCTTGCTGCACCTGACTGTCATGGTGGTCGCAGATGGCTATGAGGGCTGTGGTATGGGATGATCCTTAGCGGCCCTGACTATGTACTATGAAGACACGATGGGCTCAGGCTCCCTAACTCTCAGCTCAAGCCACAGTGAGAGAACCAGGGTGCTTCCAGGAAAGGCCTCAAAATTCCCTTACTCCTTGTACCTGCAGGGCTGACAGTTCTGACAATCACATTTGATTGTGCCAGTTACAGATTCCCAAAGTGATGAATTCCCAGCCTCGCCACATTTCACACGAGAATCGTGGGCAGTGATTTGGGAAGAATGGGACCCTGAAACCCGGAATTGGGCCATCTGGTTGGCCTTGGTTGAAGCTGAGACTCAAGAAGCCCCCAGTCCCTCTGCACCTCCCTTGGTAGTGGAGGTGGTTCGACCTCCTGTGTCTGGGGGACTGGTGTTTCTTCGTTGGAGAACTCTGTCGCAAGTTTACCTGGGGAGGAGCCTTGCCAGGGGACACTCACTTGTATCATCCAGGAGACCCTCTACAACTAGATCGTTGTCGTTAGACCCAGAACTAGTGTCAGGTACACACTTAGGGAGGGAGGGAATGTCTCAGATGGGCCCTGATACCAGTTGCAGCCCAGGTCCTGCCCTGAGCGGTAACTGTGTGCTTGGCTTCCTCACCCAAGTACGGAATGACACGTTGGATCATTCTAGCTCTCCCGAATCTAACGACCCAGCTTCTCTAACCCCAACCTCGGCCTGGCAGGGTGAGGAGGCCTCATGAAGCGGTAGAACCTCTCTTGGCTGCCCAGGGGAGTCCGGGCTCCGAGGGTGAAGGCAAGTGTCCGGCTCTCCAGGACTTTCCTCCCTGCATTGGTGTCCAGAAGGGCCCGGGCTGCACGCCTCCACCCACGCCGCACCTGCACCTCCGTTCCCTCCAGGGTGGGAGGGCGTGCGGGGCTGGCGCGAGGCGGTGTCCGATAGTGGGTAGCTGGTGTCCAGGGAGGGTGGTGGGACGGCGGGGACAGGAGAGCAGCCTGGGGGCTGGCTGGCCCAGGACTGGGCAGGTGGGTTGGTTGCTGCCAACCCCAACATAACCCCAGTGAGGCGGGGAAGGAGCGTGAGGAAGGGACAATGGGGCTGGCCAGCCAAGGGTGCGCTGGGGAATAGGAAGCTGCCAGGTATGCAGGGCAGGCCTGCATGGGTGTTTCAAAATGATGGCACTAACATCCTGACCACAGCCCTGTGTGATACGTACTGTCCCCGTCATGAGCGCCATCATCCCCTTCTACAGCTACCCAAGGCCCCACAGTCAAGAAGCAGATTTGGGGATTCAAGCCAGGTTTTGGGACACATGGTTCCCGAGTCCCTGCTGGGTGGCTTCTCCATGGGAAGTAATCAGAGCAGCAAGGTGTTAGGAGGACTCAAGGGCGAGAGGGCTGGCCCGAGGCCAGGGTCCATGGCATCTTCCAGGGAGTATTCATTACCAGTCTCGTAACAGCTAAGAAACACACTTGTCTACTCAGAAGCCATAGCCAGGCCAAGCTGGGAACAGGGCTCACTCCCCTCGCTGGGCGATCGTGGCTCCTGTGCTCATTACTTTGATCTGCCCTACTGTTTCTGCCCAGAACCTTCTAGGGGACTGAAGTGAGGCTTTGGGGGCTCTTTCGTGTGTTTAGAAATTATACATTTTAATCATGGAATTTGTTGCTCTATTTGTTGCCACAGTGCGCTGTGTCCTGTTGTCTCACCAAATCCGACATTTTGCACCTGAATACAAGCAAGCATGGCTTGTCTGTTAAGAATGCCTTCCTCTAAAGTAATGCTTTACAGCCACCTTCAGTGTCACTGCATCTACTCCTCGCAAAACAGTATTTAAACACCATCCCCCACCACACACTTGAAAGGGTACACAGAATTATCCTGCAACACAGCAATTCAATTCCACTCCTAGTATACACGTCCCTAAGAAGGGAAAATCTACATCTACACAAAATCTTTCACATATTTTGTGACATCTACTCCTTCACAAAATATGTGAATTGTCAGAACACTATTCACAAGAGATAAAAGTGGAACTAATCCACATTCATCAACTGAATGGAAGAAAATGTGTTATCTCTGTACAATAGAATAGTATGTGGCCATAAAAAGAATGAAAACCACTAAATTGTATCCTTTGAGTAAAATTGTCTGGAGTGTGAGAAGCTGTGATTACCTTGAAGTAGTGAGATAAGTGAGGTAAAAAAATTTTTGCTTCTTTGCATTTTCTAAATTTTCTGCAATCGCCCTATAGAACTATTTTTACATAATAAATTTTGAAATTTTATGAAATAAGCAGCATCATCATGCTCATTTTACAGGCCAGGAAACCAGCTCAGTGACTTACAAGGGCAGGAGTAGGAAAAGGTCCTGAGGACTCCAAGCCCCAGGCCAGTGCTTCCATCTCTATCCTGCACATTCTGGAACAACTCCTCAGTCACACTGGTCATGACACCAAAGATCTCTGACCACTTAATTTGGGCAAAATAAGGAATGGGCTGGGCATGGTGGCTCACGCCTATAATTCCAACCCCAGCACCTTGGGAGGTCCAGGCGTGAGGATCACTTGAGGCCAGGACTTTGAGACCAGCCTGGGCAACATAGTGAGACCCTGTCTCAAAACAAAACCAAAGCCTAAACAGGAATGTGACACAGCAGACACATCTAGTAGAATTTTAAATCTAGTTTTGAAGCTCAGGTTCAACTTTTTCTGGCTCTCTGATTCTAGCCACATACTTAAAACATTTTTTTTTTGGAGGTGGAGTCTTGCTCTGTTGCCCAGGCTGGAGTACAATGGCAGGATCTCAGCTCACTGCAACCTCCACCTCCTGGGTTCAAACAATTCTCCTGCCTCAGCCTCCTGAGTAGTTGGGATTATAGGTGTGCACCACCATGCCTGGCTAATTTTTGTATTTTTTAGTAGAGAGGGGGTTTCACCATGTTGTCCAGGCTGGTCTTTGAACTCCTGACCTCAGGTGATCCACCTGCCTTGGCCTCCCAAAGTGCTAGGATTACAGGCGTGAGCTACCGCACCTGCCCTCTAGCCACATACTTTATGTGCTTATAGCTGACAGCAAGGCATCGGCTCAGGGACAGCTTTTCAGGCCATGTGTTGTTTTCGAGCAAGTGCTTCCTCTGCAGCCCATTATTATTTCCCAGGTTTACTGGTGGGGGCCACAGCTCATTCTCCTCCTGGTTTAGATAAAAGCTCTTTCCTTATTTAGGAACTGACCACTGAGAAACTGATTCACACAGAAGGCACGTGCTGAATAAAGCAGCTGGTTTTGAAATGCTTTATTAACATTGACTTGAACAGTACAGTGTGGAGACCTTCATCACAAGCAGTACAGGACATCCTAACAAGCTTTTGCTGCTGCCTGACAGCCTCTCAACTGTGGAGGGGAGATTAAGGCAAACAGTGAAGGGAATTCCAGGATGGCTGCAGGTGGCATGGCACAGAATTCCAAGGTGGGAACAGCGGTAGGTGTCATGGTGTTATTGTGCTGTGGAACCTAGGCTACTGCAATCTATACTTCAATTCACATTTTCTTTACTCATGAAGGAAATACACTGTAAAAACTATTACCTCTACCAGTTACGAAGGAAACACTTTTAAAGAACTGATGACCTCTACCACTTATCTATAGTCTTATCAGAAAACTTACTATCAGGTGGTTGTTTTGTTACCTATTTTTTTCACTTAAAGTTGTGTAACTCCCTTTTTAATGATTCAAAAATTACAGTGGTACTTGCATATGCAGTCACCGTTTAAAGGATAAGTAGTTAGCTTGAATTTCCAAACTAGGGATGAAAGAAGGTGTTAACTGGCTTTGCTTTTAAGAAACAAAGCCTGACAGTATAGATTTAAATGATGGTTTTGGAACAAACATAAACATAGGGTAAAGAGGCCAAAAGACCAAAGCTAACAGCTATTTTAGTTCAACAACATGCATTTCACGGCCACTATGATATGTCTGGCACTAATTCCATACATATCCAGCAATTCCTCGGACTTCCCACTCTGGGGCACTCTTGACACTGCCAGCGAATGAACCTGAATGTCAGGATCCATGGAGACGGCCGCAGAGACAGCTTCCCCGATGCCACCTGGGAAAACAAGGATGTTAGGCCCTTTCGTGAAAGCAGCTCCTCAGCCTTAAAGCCTCAACACACAGAGGCCTCTGAATGCGTGGGAGGCACTTCTCAGTATGCCCCTTGTGGGACCAGGGGAAGGCTGGGGCAGGACTTCTTTGTTCCTGCCCTGGTGGATCCCACCCTGCATCCTTTCCCTGTCATCAACCTCAGGTGTGAGGACAACTGTGTGCTGGGTCCCAGGAGTCCTTCAAGAGAATCAGGCACCACTTGTGCAGGCTCAGGGCCCCTGCCGCGTGGACACATGATGCTCTTCCTTGCATCACATCTGTCCCACTTAACCTTTCCAGGCGCAAACACTGCCCAGCCCCTTCTCCCTGATACACTGTTTTTCTGCACTTGCTGTGTTCTCTGCTTGCAAGGCACTATTCCTGCTTCTTTCGTCGGGGCACACTTTTTTTTTTTTTTTGAGGCAGAGTCTTACTCTGTTTCCCAAGCTGGAGTGCAATGGTATGATCTCGGCTCACTGCAACCTCCACCTCCTGGGTTCAAGTGATTCTCCTGCCTCCACCTCCCAAGTAGCTGGGACTACAGGCGTGCACCACCACACCCAGCTAATTTTTGTATTTTTAGTAGAGCTGGGGTTTCACCATGTTGACCAGGCTGGCCTCAAGCGATCTACCTGCCTCAGCCTCCCAAAGCACTGGGATGACAGGTGTGAGCCACCATGCCTGGCCTGGGGTATACTATTCGTCATTCCAAACCTAAAGAAACAGTGATGCTTTTCATGACGCCTCGCTTGCCTGCAATAGCCACTCCTCTGTGTTGCCACTGACTCGACCTGGTGACTGGGCACTGTGCACTCTGTTGGGGACACACAGATGTGGATAAGCGTGGCCCCACGCTTAGTGAACACCAAACAACAAAGGCATGCTGGGTGAGAGGTAAGACTATAGGTGATGCCTGAGAGCATGCCATGTGGCCAATCAAGGAAAACAAAAACACCAAACCTTCCAAAGCATTCCCAATGCCCACACACACCTTGCGGGTAGTGATCCTCCACTGTAATGATCCGGCCCTCTGTGGCTTTTGCACTGGAGATGATAGTGGTGACATCCAGAGGTTTAATGGTAAACAGGTCGATGACACGGATAAAAATATCTGCAGAACAGCAAAAATCAGCTTGGTACAAGAAACAGACTTAGCTAACTAACATGCGGGGATAAAAATAAAAAGAGCACTCAGGGCATAGGAGGTAGCTGAAGTCCTACCTCTTCCCAGCTTGAACTTCAATGCTCAGACTCAACCAACTGACCTTGTTTCAAAAGCTCATCAGCAGCTGCTAAGGCTTCATACACAGTAATTCCAGCTCCAATAACTGTGACCTTGTCACTGACACAGTGGCGGAGGACCTGGTATAGTGCCAGCAAAACAGAACACCGTGGTTACTACACACAGAATGCATCTCAAAGTGGAAGGCACTTTGCTATGCTGCTATCCTCCAATTCTAACAATTTCACTCCTTAATAATTTGCTACTAAAAAAATCAGATGCATTTACGAGTCAGGACACATACTTTTTGATAGGCAGTTACACTGCTCCAGCTGTCCTGGAGCATGGATATGCCACATAGCCACCAGGAGTCTGGTTTGAGAGCTCACTATGGCACGGAAATATTGGACTCCAATGACTAACATGTTAATGGGAACATGCTGGGCACTGGAAACATGCTCAGTGCTAAGATCTTGTGTGCCTGAGCTCTGAGAACCCTCACAGCCTCCCTGTAAGATCTGTTCAGTGGCACAACCATTCTGCAGCTGAGGAAAGCAAATCTCAAAACAGGAGGAAGTGGCCCAGGGCAGGGCTGGGACCCACAACCAGGCGGGGCTGACATCAAAGCCCTCGCTCTCAGTAACGTACCATTCTGCAAGCAAAGACAGAGTTCCTGGGCTTCTTTCATAGTTTAGTTGCCTCCAAAGCTACCCATCGGAGGAGGCATCTGGAATTATTCTCCACTTCCTCTCTGTATAGGTTTCCCTGTAGCTTAAGAACCACTGCTGATGGTACAGATAGGGTTTCTGAGCCACCCCATTTTTTGAGGATGCCCTGGCCTCTTAAAATACATATACACGTATGCACACATATTCATGTCCTCTTTGCAAAGCCCAGCCCTCTAATGATCCATGCCATGCATGTTATCACACACATTTAACTCACATTCTTTACTAGCAGTAAATTTACTTGCTTTTGTCAGGACAGGAAAATTATTAGAAAAAAGATGACGGAAATAAGCAAGCTCTGCAAACCATGTGAATGTCAAGAGACCCTCCCCATAGAAACAGAACCTGTAGTTAACACCAAAGGTGACCACTGACTTTTCTATTCGGTGGCGTTTTCCAGCTACCTCATGGCACACAGTGGACAGTTCTGGAAACACCTGCTTTATGGCAGCACTCTGGCCATTCTGAGCACTTGCAACTGTGAATTCTGGAGCAGCCTACTCCTTAGCAACCAAATCAGATGTTACCTGCTGCTCTTTCAAGAGTGGCTATGGGCAAACCTTTCTATACAGTACGATCGCAACTGTGTAAAATATACATGTATGCCTAGAACAAAGACAGGAAGGAAGCATGCCAAAATGTCTGCAAGCTCCACTCCCTAGGTGAGCAGAGTCACTTATTTTCTCCATAGAAGTTTCTGGTTTTCCCCATGCATGGCCCTGACAGGCAGGCTGAGCAGGGGATGGTCAGTGTAGTAGGTAGGCCTGGGGAGATTGGGCTCACTACTCAGGCCTGGATTCTGGTCTTGGTACTCACAAGCTGTAAACCCTTAAGTAAGACACTTACCTTCTCCAATCCTCATCTAAAGATAGGGTTGATAACCTAACTTCTCAGGGCTTTTGCGAGAATACCAGAGATCATGTTCCCTTTTATTCCTGGCCTCAGATCTGTAAAATCTGAACCTAACAGATTATTCATTTCAAGTAATTTCTATTATTTTTTGTCTTGTTTTGTTTTTAGAGACAGGGTCTTACTCTGTCATCCAGGCTGGAGTACAGTGGTGCAATCCATCATAGCTCACTGCTGCCTTGAATTCCTGCGCTCCTCTATCCTCTTTCCTCAGCCTCCTGAGTAGCTGACACCACAGGTGCATGCCACCATACCCAGTTAATTTTTTTTTTTTTTTTGAGACGGAGTCTCCTTTGTCGCCCAGGCTGGAGTGCAGTGGCACGATCTCCACTCACTGCAAGTTCCGCCTCCTGGGTTCACGCCATTCTCCTGCCTCAGCCTCCCGTGTAGCTGGGACTACAGGCGCCCGCCACCGCGCCCGGCTAATTTTTTTGTATTTTTAGTAGATACGGGGTTTCACCGTGTTAGCCAGGGTGGTCTCGATCTCCTGACCTCGTGATCCGCCCATCTCGGCCTCCCAAAGTGCTGGGATTACAGGCGTGAGCCACCACGCCCAGCCTCCCAGTTAATTTAAAAAATTTTTGTAGAGATGGGAATCTCACAATGTCGCCCAGGCTGCTCTGGAATTCCTGGCCTCAAGCAATCTTTCCACCTTGGCCTCCCAAAGTGCTGGCTTCTGTTTTGTTTAGCTTGCAGCCAAGATAAATTACAGCCAGGATGCTCAAGTGGCTTCATGTTATTATCTTTGAGCTCAACAACAAAAGACTCCATTTGGAAAGCAGAGAAGTTCAGGCTAAGCTGAAGTTCACAGGATGTTCCTTCCCAAGGAAAAGCAGGTAAAGATCACAATTGTTTTTTAAAAAAATGACAGCAAAGAAAGGATGATGTCTCAACCCTGAAGATACCTGGTGATAGATTCAGAAGTGTTCTTTTTACAGGAGATGATACTGAGTAACACTGGAGCGCTTAAGCCCTTACCTTGGCCTGTCCGATCTCAAAGCGTTCCTGTGGGGTGTAAATAACCATAGTTTCTGGTCGGGTGGTCCGAATGAAGCACATCCCCTAGGACATAAATGGAGCCATGGTTTAGAAAAGCAAACAATGAATTTCCAACAACAGACATTGAAAGAAGTGAAGGAGGGGTGTGAACAGGACAGCTCTTTTTACTAAAACTGTAGGCTTTGGAGCAAGGGGTGAGCATATACAGCCAGTGGACAACACGGCCCAGCAGGGCCCTGGGGCTGCCCTGAAGGACGAGCTCCCCGTGCCATCACACCAATTCCCTTGAAAGATTCCCCAATACTCACTGACTTGTTCTGTCTGCACAGAACATTAACTCACAGCAGGAGCACTGACTCACATTGACTAGAAAGCCCAGAAAAGAATGTCAAAACATTAACTTTTGCCACAATAGCTTGTAATGTTTCATCCTTAGAAAGACCATAAACATCTATCTGAATACAAGATGACTTGCCCCTTTCCCGATCAGATGTAAATACATTTTTATGACCAATTTGAGCACATAAACATTTACCAGCATAAATGAACACTTGTATGTCTAAAGTATTTGTTAATTTACATACATATTAATGGATGCATCATAAACGAATATAGCAAGAAACGTCGCTACTGTTCATTCATATGCCATGACCCATCTTTATTCAGTGTCTTCACCGAGGCATAACTCAGCTGCAGTGAAATGCATACATCCTAAGTTCAGCACTTCCCGAATGCTGCATCCACCGTGGAGCCCTCATCCAAGCCCAGCAGTGTTTCCGCCAGCAGAGCCCTTGTGCCTCTTTCCAGTCAGTCTCCACCCACTAAGAAGCAACCTCTAATTTCTACCACCTAATCTTGTTTTGCGCCTCTCTTGACCTTTCTAGAAATGAAATCCTATAGTATGTGTGAAATCACAGAACGATCTCCAAGATAAACTAATTTTAAAGGTATACAATTGGCCAGGTGCGGTGGCTCATGCCTGTAATCCCAACACTTTGGGAGGCCAAGGCAGGTGGATCGCTTTAGGCCAGGAGTTTTTAGACTAGCCTGGCCAACATGGTGAAACCCCCTCTCTCCCCCAAAATACAAAAATTAGCCGGCCGTGGTGTAGCCGACCTCTAGTCCCAGCTACTCAGGAGGCTGAGGCAGGAGAACCTGGGAGGCGGAGGCAGAAGCTGCAGAGAACCGAGATCGTGTCACTGCACTCCAGCCTAGGCGACAGAGTGAGACTGTCTAAAAAAAAAAGAAAGAAAGAAAAGTACATAGTAATATGTAAAGTGGGAGCCCACTTATATTTAAAAAAAAAAAATCAAAGAACCCATGAGTGCTTGGAAAGGGAACGTATAGTCCCCACCCCAACTGTGCCAGGGGTTACCTGTATGGGGCATGGGTGAGGTGCAGGGTGGCAAGGGGAGCCTGCTGAACGTTAGCAGGACAGGCTGGAAAGATCAAGACCACACTGCCTTGTCTCCCGTGCAGCTAGGTTCTAAACAGGAATTTGATTCTGTCCATCTGATGCCCTTGCATGAGGTCCCACACACTCTTGGCGCCCTAAGCTGTTCCAAAGGCAAGCCAGGGCCAGGGAACACAGATTCGTCTGTAGTGGCATCCTACCACCCGCTCTCCAGCTTCCTGGATGTCAGGACGCAGCAGGAGCTTCTTCACCTCTGGCTGCAGCCACTGGGGGCTAAAACACTATAGTCTGGGACTCTGCCTGGGGCTTGCTCCTGCGGCTTCTTAAGCAACCTTTGTTAAACACCTTCTCCTGTTTACAATACCCAGAATGGTCCGTGCATCTTCTGCTGAGCCCTGACTGAGACAGGCTGTCAGGTTCTGTTCAGTATCCTGTACTGTTTGACTCTTTTACAAAGCAAATGTGTTTGTGTGCATAATCGCCTGTTTTTTATAAAGAATTCTATCATCAGATTTTCTAAAATGAATTACCACTTTTATGCTGAGAAAAAAGGCCCAATCATCAGTATGAAACTAGTAGCAGAGTCCAGAAGCATTTTCTGTCTGAAACTAGTGTCTCCTCAAAAATACCTTGGCACTGGCCGCCAGAGAAACAGCATGCTCCGTGGAGACAGCATCAGTTGGGTAGAAGATCGTGCACTTGGGAATGGTTCGGAACATGGCTATATCCTCCAGGGCCATCTGGGAAGCACCATCTTCACCTGAGAGAACCACAGCCCGATTAAAACATGAGCATAACCTCATTAGGAACCTGCCCTCCACGCGCTTCTAGCTCTGAAGAAGCAATTATTCCTATTGCCACTGGATGTCCCAAGTTCTAGCAGAGCCCCATAAATGGTCCTACTGCATCCTTGTAACTCATTTACATTGTGTTCTTGCACGCCTGTCTCCCTTGAGGTCACACTGTGACGCCTCGGGTTAGGCTCCCAGTTGACTTTTCAGATGGATCACTCCAAGCTACTGTCCGCAATGGCTGAGAATTGGCCTGAGTTTGGCCTGCTAAGCCTCTGAACCCGTGCTCTTTAGGAAGGTCCTCAGGCTTTGTTCTCCCTTTTCTGCTCTACCTTTTCTACATCCAGAGACCGGGTTTTACATACCAAAGTGGTGTTTTTCATTTCTCCAGGCCTTCCAAGTAGTTAACACACCTTTAAGGCACGTTGAGGGTGCTACAGGGTACTTTAGGGTATATCTGGGAATGCAGTTTCTGGCCAGAAATGTGAGAGAAATCTTATTGTGCACTGGGTGGCTCAGCTCTTCTCAGCTAGGAAGGGGACTGTCACCATGCACACTGCCTTGCCTAGGACCACTGTCTAACCTCAACAGCCCAGCTTTTTTTTTTTTTTTTTTAAATTAACTTATTATTTTGAGACAGAGTCTTGCCCTGTTGCCCAGGCTTGAGTGCACTGGACGATCTCGGCTCACTGCAACCTCCACCTCCCAGGTTCAAGTGATTCTCCTGCCTCAGCCTACCAAGTAGCTGGGATTACAGTCATGTGCCAACATGCCTGGCTAAGTTTTATATTTTCAGTAGAGACAGGGTTTCACCATATCGGTCAGGCTGGTCTCAAAATCCTGACCTCAGGTGATTCACCTGCCTCGGCCTCCCAAAGTGCTGGGATTACAGGTGTGAGCCACTGCCCTGGCTTTTTTTTTTTTTGGACAAAGTCTCTATCGCCAGGCTGGAGTGCAGTGGTGTGATCTTGGCTCACTGCAGCCTCTGGCTCCTGTGTTCAAGCAATTCTCCTGTTTCAGCATCCTGAGTAGCTGGAATACAGGTGCGCGCCACCACACCTGGCTAATTTTTCTAATTTTAGTAGAGATGAGGTTTCACCAAGTGCTGGGATTACGGGCATGAGCCACTGCACCTAGCCTTCCAGTTCTTTTTTGGATGGAACCTAGGGCCACTTTCTCCATGTGACTATTTCAAAACTGACACTGAGCACAGCTGCAGGTGGGCTCAAGGACCTAGGCCCCTCTGCCCCTGCAACACTATCGCGCCTCCTCTCCCTGGCCACCACCTGTGCCTCCAGCTTCACCCAGACAGCCGTGACTCCAGCTCCATCTAGAGCCATCTCGTCCAGCCTCATTCTCCCATGGAGTACCTGAGATGGCTACCCAATGTGCACCTCTGGCATTCTAGAAGTGTGTGCAGCCATATCTACTGAGCCCATCTGCCTGCCACAGGCACGCCAGCTGGCTCATCTTCCCATGTCATTTCTGTCATTCATGAAAATGACTCCCTGACGTTTCCCAAGTGAGGAATCCTGGAGATGGGTGTGTTTTGCTCTTCACACCATCGCAGAGTGCTCCATCTGTTAGGAGGCACATTCACTTCTCTTCACTCTTAGACCCCCTCCCCACCGCCTGGCTTTCTCCCCCTTGCACACCTTCTTTCAATCCCCTCTCCGGCTTCCCATTGCCTGTGGTTTCCTTCTAGCCCACCTGCCAGGTGAATACTATTCTGAGAAGGGCGTGTTTGTAAGAGTTCCTGCCTTGTGTCATGCTCCAGGGTTCTCGCTGCCCCAGGCAGGAAGGAGGGGGTGGTGGTCCTCCCCCGCCCCGAGCAGGCTGTGCAGCCAGTCAGAATGCTCCTTGTCCTCTGTGATGCTGTTCACCTTCAGTTAGATTGCAACCACAGCGAGGGCAGAAAAGGCTCCATGACTCTGCCAGTCCTGTCCATAACCTGCATACAGCTCAACACACAAGGGGCACTCAGGATAGACAACTGTTTCTCACTGTCTGAAACAACAGTACCACCGAGAGATGCACTTCAAAAGTTGCCCTGAGTGTCTGACACTTTTAAAGGACGACATGGCACTTTCAAAAAAAAAGACTTGAATAATCAAACTTCATGGAACCATAAGGAAATTCATGGTTTAACCAATCACGTTTATCTTTCTCTGTGAAGGAGGAAGGCTATCAAGATGATGGCATTAAAACCCTTACCAACAGATACCCCACAGTGGGAACCAATAATGTTGATGTTGCTCTCAGACAGGCCTCCTATCCGGATCTGATCAAATGCTCGAGTCAGAAAGGCAGCAAAGGTGCTAGCAAAAGCAATGGTCCGTCCACGGGAGGCACAGCCCAGCGCCACGCTCACCTGCAACACAGAGAACATGAATCAGAACATCCCTGGGTACTGCCCCCACTGCCCCTTCTCCCACAGTCCCCACGATAACCCCCATTCTGCACCTGGTGAACTGCTCTGAAGTTCTAGCATGCGTCCTTCCCACGCCCCTCTTTCCTCAAACCCTGGGCACCCGTCTGTCCCTCCTGCTCAGATGGTGCCCTCAGCTCATAGCTCCTAGGGAGCAAGAGACGAGTCTCCTCTGCCTGCCCTCCTGGTGCCCGCAGTTTTCCAAGGTCCACGCCCTGACAGGACATCCTGAATCCATCCTGTTCCTTTCTCACAGGGGTCTCCAGCCATGCAGCTCCTCCTCCCCTCTTGTGCTACTTCCTTTTCTCTTGGATCATTCCATTTCCATTCAGGTGTGTGCCAGTACCTTTTATCTGCACACCCCCATCTCTGCCTTGTCCTGCCTTCACATCTGTGTTCTCCTTCACAGCAAACTTCTCAAAACTTGCCTAGAGTCATTGCCCCTTCCTTCTCATTTCCCACTCTCTTCCCAGCCAACTTCATCTAGGCTACCATCCCCACAAGGTACCTCGAAGCCACAAAACCAAGAGGCTGCCTGACCTTGGCTGGCCTGTGACTTGACTTGGCCCTTGATCTCAAGACATTTCCTCCTCTCAGTTTCTGCAGTGTGGCAGTGGCCCGGTGCTGTCGCCTCATGGGCGCTGCTGGGGCAAGTCCTCAGGGCCCTGCGCATCCTTGGGAAGTCGCATCTGGCCCAATGCTCCCCTGATCTGCATTCTGGTAATGACCCCCACTTTACATTGCCATTCCTTACCCCACTTCCCCAGAAGTCTGGACTCAAATACCCCAGTAGGCTTCAAACTAGAATACAAACCTCTCTGGGGCTACACATGGGCTTTCCAAAGGGGATGTGGCTGTAGGTGTTACACTCAAGATCCCAAACTCCAGATCAACTCTGTCTACATTCATCTGCCAAAAGGAGGGGCCGTACTTCCCTTCCATAGTCTTTTTTTTTTTTTTTTTTTTTTTTTTTT
>NW_012107375.1:1012620-1018253 GCF_000951045.1 Mandrillus leucophaeus | reverse complement strand
CTCCCGAGTAGCTGGGATTACAGGCACCTGCCACCACATCCGGCTAATTTTTGTA
Organism: Mandrillus leucophaeus; assembly: GCF_000951045.1. NCBI lineage: Eukaryota > Metazoa > Chordata > Mammalia > Primates > Cercopithecidae > Mandrillus > Mandrillus leucophaeus. The sequence goes on along the minus strand of NW_012107375.1, from coordinate 1,018,198 downwards.
TTTTTAGTAGGGACGAGGTTTCACCATATTGGTCAGGCTAGTGTCGAACTCCTAACCTTAGGTGATCCACCTGCCTCGGCTGGCCTCCCAAAGTTCTGGGATTATGGGTGTGAGCCACTGCCCCGGGTCTCCTACTGTCTCTTTTAACAATCACCTCCTAGCAACCTGATCTCCAAAGGGCATGCTCTCAGTCACCTGACTCTTACACGGGGATCATCCTGGAGTGAAGAACCTCCAGACCCAAGCAAAGAGGACAATTTGAAATAACTATGCTGGTGGAGAGAAAGTGAAGAACTTAACTAATGAAACTGTCAACTCTGCAAATAATTTTTATAAACAACTTTACATGAAAGATCAGTATGTGATTTTTTTGGCTTATAACTGGGAAGGAATTCAAAGAATTGAGTGACATTCCTCCAACAAAACTTCCCTTCCCATCTACTTATTCATGTAAGGTTTCGTAGCACATCATTAAAATGAAAAACAGGAACAGAATCTGTTCTCAATGCTATCACATTCAAATTACAAGTATATTCATCCACTAACATACTAGCTAATAATAATAAAAACTCTATCTCACTTCAGAAAAAACCTAATGCTCAGAGGCCTATAATTTTTTTTAAAAAGCTATCAATTTATATGCATATTTTTGTTGCAGAAAAAATTAAAGGACAATCAATAAAAGGCTTTCATGCATAAAGATATATTGGGGAAATGAATGGAATGGAAATTGGAAATAAAGTAGAAAAAGGGATTTAATTTCTGACAAAGAAAAGTGGCTTAGCATGAATTTTTTTTTTTTTAAATTAGAGACCAGGTCTCACTATGTTATTCAGGCTGGTCTTGAACTCTTTCTTTTTTTAGATGGAGTCTCGCTCTGTTGCCCAGGCTGGAGTGCAGTGGCGCGATCTCGGCTCACTGCAAGCTCCGCCTCCCGGGTTCACACCATTCTCCTGCCTCAGCCTCCCGAGTAGCTGGGACTACAGGCGTCTGCCACCATGCCTGGTTAATTTTTTTTGTTGTTGTTGTATTTTTAGTAGAGACAGGGTTTCACCATGTTAGCCAGGATGGTCTCCATCTCCTGACCTCGTGATCCACCTGCCTTGGCCTCCCAAAGTGCTGGGATTATAGGCATGAGCCATCACGCCCAGCCTGGTCTTGAACTCTTGAACTCCAGCAATCCTCCAGCTTCAGCCTCCCAAAGTGCTGGGATTACAGGTGAGCCACTATGCCTAGCCAGTGTCATCTTTAACGGCATGATTTGAGTATTCAAGTATCAAAAATGTCAATGTATGAACTACTACATCCTTTGCAACTATTTAAATTTGTGATTAAAAATTTAGATGTGGCCAGGCATGGTGGCTCATGCTCATAGTCCCAGCTCCTCAAGAGGCCGAGGCCAGAGGACCCCTTGAGCCCAGGAGTTTAGAGGCTGCGGTGAGCCATGACTGTGCCACTGCATTCCAACTTGGGTGACAGAGCGAGACTGTGTCTCTACAAAAAACAAAAATAAAAAAATGATGTTAGCTTAAAAACTATGCCAAGGTATATGTAGTTTAGAAAACTGCATTTAGCGGTGTGGAGCAGCCACATGTGAAAATGACTGACTGATCTACTGCCCAGCCATCTGATACCACTGTCTCTCCTCCGTACATCTAACCGGTGCCCCAACCCCCTAGGCCCACAGAGAGCTCCTGCTGGTGCCCCCCAGTCCACTTCTCTCCCAGTCTTGTCAATCTCAAGAGGTGATACCACCTTCCCTCAGGTGCTGCCGCCCACACTCAAGTGCCAGCCTTGGTTCCTGTCCTGACACCTGCTGTTGGCATCCTGCTGGCTCTCCTGCCAAGGCAGTATGTGACAAGTCTGCTTCCCTCCGACTCCACAGCTACTGCCCTGGTCCAAGTCACCCTCTCCTTCTCCTCCCTTTCCTACGTGAAGCCATTCTTCACTCTTCAGAGTTTTGGAAAATGCAGGCTGTTGCTTTCCTGCTTAAAGCCCTCCAGTTGCTTCCCAGCAAACTGCAAGAGAGCCACAGATACTGAACAGGGCCTCTGTAAGACCCCGTATGACCTGGGCCCTGGAGAGCTTTCTGTGTTCACCATGCTTCTACCACTTGGCCTTCCCTCTGCTCTCCAAACATCCCAAGCCTGGGCCTGCCTACAGCTGGCCATGCCCCCTGCTTGAAACGCTGTCTCCCACATCTGTACACGGCTGACCCCTCGCCACGTGAGACTCAGCTTAAGTATCACCTTTTCTGAGAGGCTGTCCCTGACTGCCCCGGTCAAGTTCTACACTGTAGCCACCTTTTTCAGCATGGCACTAAATACCACCTGCTCGCCTTTTCTTTACAACTTTTTTCCAACTGTGAGAACATATCAGCAGGCACGGAAAAGACTACATGGCTGTGTGCTGAGGGAACCAGTGAGGTGGGGAGCAAACTTTTTGATAGGAACGTCAATCCAGAAAATTATGGATTGCATTGTTTTCCATTCAAAATGAAAACAGCTTAATGAGCCAGGCTCGGGGGCTCATGCCTGTAATCCCAGCACTTTGGGAGGCCGAGGCAGGTAGATTACCTGAGGTCAGGAGTTGGAGACCAGCCTGACCAACATGGTTTCTGAAACCCTGTCTCTACTAAAAATACAAAAATTAGCCAGGCGTGGTGGTGCATGTCTGTAATCCCAGCTACTTGGGAGGCTGAGGCAAGGGAATCGCTTGAACCTGGGAGGCAGAGGTTGCAGTGAGCTGAGATCGTGCCACTGCACTCCAGCCTTGGTGACAAAGAGAGAGAGAAACTCCATCTTGAAAAAACAAAAAACAAAAAACAACAAAAAAATCAAATGGCCCTGCAGAGCATGGGGAGCTGTGGGGGTACCCATCTCAACAGGGGTGCTTTTTGGCTTCAGTCAACTGGCGTCAGGAAGGAATGCCACCCTGTGGTAGCAGTTCTTCCCATCTTTCAAAAGAATCCAGAAATGTATATTCTATATAAGACCTCCTGATTCTTTCTTTTTTGAGATGGGGTCTCGCTGTTTCACAGGCTGGAATGCAGTGGTACACTGCAGCATTAAAGTCCCAGGATCAAGCATCCTCCTGCCTTAAGAGTCCCGAGTAGCTGGGACTGCAGGCTTGTGCCACCACACCTATAATCTGATTTTTAAATGCTGGCAACTGATTTTTAAAAAATTTAAAACACTGGCCGGGCGCGGTGGCTCATGTCTGTAATCCCAGCACTTTGGGAGGCTGAGGTGGGCGGATCACGAGGTCAGGAGATCGAGACCATCCTGGCCAACACAGTGAAACCCCGTCTTTACTAAAAAAATACAAAAAAATTAGCAAGATGTAGTGGCGGGCGCCTGTAGTCCCAGCCACTCGGGAGGCTGAGGCAGAAGAATGGCATGAACCCAGGAGGCGGAACTTGCAATGAACCGAGCACTCCACTCCAGCCTGGGCGACAGAGCGAGACTTCGTCTCAAAAAAATTTTTTAAAAAATACTACTTGTTCCACATAAAGTCACTGGTGGTCACGTAAGACCTGCTGGCCTGTGGTTTTCTGGAGCTTTCGAGTTCAAAGGGTTTTACTGGCAGTAACTCCTTCCTCTCTCGAAAGGTGTGCTTGTGTGCATGTGCTTGAGATACTCGCTGCATCAGTATCCCTCTGGGGAGAGACTGAGGCACAGATAAGCAGAATGGCTTTGCCTAAGGCACCAGCTCTAAGTATTGATATTCTTGTGACTGCAGTAAGTACAACATTTGCATTTCTGTGATATATTAGGCCCCTCTACAGTGGAGAAAAAAAAATTGCATTCCCTGTGACTCCTCAACCAATGTGCCTCTGGGTGGTTGCAGAATTGGGCAGAATGAGCTACTAGGGAGCCTGGGATGCTTCAGGCCCAGAGCCCTGGGTTCAGATGGTTCTAGGCTCAGAGGGCCCACTGTCTGTGGCCTTGGGCCTGCTGCCCTCAGCCAACTTGGAGAGGGTGCCCAGAGAGTGCCGAGTAGTCTATTACGGCCCTCGTAGCAGACCTAGAAGCCACCTCTCAGACTCTACCTGGCTACTTGCCTCCTGTTTCCCTGGAATTTTTTTTCCACTCCTTTTGCTTTCATAAATGGAAAGAAAAACTAGCACAGGCTGGGCCTCCTGTGTCCAGTGGGCCATTAATTGTAAGAAGCCCTGAGAGACACTATACACTCACCATGTTTTGCTCAGCCATAAAGCATTCGATGAAACGCTCAGGGTACTCTTTGTTGAATATCTCAGAGAAGGTAGAGTACTTGGTGTCACCATCCAGCACAATGACTCTGTCGTTTGCATAGCCCAGCTTAGCCAGAGCCAAACCACATGCTTTCCGGGTAGCTATCTAGAAGAAAGAATCAGGGGGTAGAGTTTCTTCAAATGCATTTAGAAGGAACGACTACAGAAGGAAGGTGCCATATCGTAGAATGACAAATTATCATCTATCTTGAAGAAAGTAAATTTGTCACTCACCAAAAATTTCCTTTAATGTCATAAACATGGATTGCTAGCCAATCTTAAATCCATACTAAATAGCTGATGTGGCACTCAAGTTTTTCTCAAACTGTGCTCTTTTCAGTTAACATCCCCCCCTCCCCTGACCCCCACCTTCCTAAGCAGGTAAACACTCCACAGCTCAGAAGTGAGATTTCCGACATCAATGGTTCTCATTATATTTTTCAAATTACTTGGCCAGGTGTGGTGGCTCACACCTGTAATCCCAGCATTTTGGGAGACTGAGGCAGGTGGACCACCTGAGGTCAGGAGTTCGAGACCAGCCCGGCTAACAAGGTGAAAGCCTGTCTGTACTAAAATACAAAAATTAGCTGGGTATGATGGCGGGTGCCTATAATCCCAGCTACTTGGGAGGCTGGGGCAGAAGAATCACTTGAACCCAGGAGGCAGAGGTTGCAGTGAGCCAAGCACTCCAGCCTGGGTGACTGAGCCAGACTCCATCTCAAAAAAAAAAAAAAAATGTTGAATTTTATGAATTGCTTTTGTTTAGTGTGTATGATGATGATCACACTTCCCCCCGTCCTTTGACCTAATACTAGAACAGTGAATTCTATTCCTACGTCTCCTGGCATGAGTCACCTGCATTACTAATTTGAGCTCACTGATTCACTTAACTTTTTTAATGTACTAATGAAGTTGAGATGGGTTAATGTTCTATTTAGAATTCTTATATTGCTATTCACAAATAAAGTTGCTCTACAGTTTTCTTTAGGCTAACTTTGTCACATTTTCGCTTCATAAATAAATCGCGATGACATTTTCATCTTCCTCCGTATTTGGAAAAATGTGAAACAGTTTAGAAATTACTCTTTTTGGGAAGGTTAAAAATGAGTCACTCTTATATAACCTGGTGAGCCTGGAGCTTTGGGGGATAGCCCTTGGATAGCTTTCTCCATTTTTTCTAGGGCTATTGATTCATTTAAGTTTTTTGTACCTCTTTTAGTCAATTTTGATATTTTATGTATTCCTAAAAATGCTCCCCCCGCTTTTCACGTTTTCATACCAATTATACAACTATGGTGTTATACAGTTTTCTAAAAAAAAAAA
>NW_012107375.1:1004868-1012132 GCF_000951045.1 Mandrillus leucophaeus | reverse complement strand
CACCGTGGTCTCGATCTCCTGACCTTGTGATCCGCCCGCCTCGGCCTCCCAAAGTGCTGGGATTACAGGCGTGAGCCACCGTGCCCGGCCCAAAATTCATTTATTTTTAACCCTCATTACCAGGCTAAGAAAACACAAACAACATTCAAAATTTCTCCAAATAAAAAAGGGTCAGAAAGTGTGTCCTTCCTCCCTAGGCTCGCCATCTTACTTCCTCTAGGCCATAGAGAACTTGCCTATGTCAGGTCTGCTATACCAGAAGGCAGGATGTAAACATGCTAAAAACCAAAAGGACTTGATATTCAGAGTTTTGGGCATAATTTTATTCCTTTTTGAGGTTTCTGATGAATTGGCCTGCTCCTCTGTGTAATTCAGAGAGTAAGTTCAAAAGATCAGCCCGCCTGGGACCAGTATTCTTAGCGGAGATACAGAATTGTAGCAGTTCTGTGCACAAACCGAAGTTGGGAAGCAATAAAAAGGCACACCACACCAGGAGTTAATAAATAGCAATGGACCAATCAGAAAATTCAGACACACGTGTGAAAGCCAAAAATAAAAATCAGACCTAATAAAAGAGAAGGGGGGATAGGAGTGGTGAAGGATCAAGTACCTATTGGGTGCAATGTCCACTACTCTGATGCTGGGTGCACGGAAAGCCCAGACCTTACCACTACACAAAATCTATCCATGTGACAGAACTGCACTTTGTGCCCCCAAATCTATTTTTTTAAAATGGCAAACCTCTCTTTATTGCTTATAAACTGTTATACATTACTCTAATAATTGATTCGTCCGTGGAGACCAGAATAAATGAAGAATCCTGTGTATATATGAACAACATTAGAGAACAAAGCAGCTGACATACCTTATTTATTCAATTATCCACCTTTCTGCCTACCTTGTCACCAACTCTGTAATCAGGTGGAGAGATCATCCTTACATCTGTGATGTTGACTTCAGGTGAGTCCTCAATGGGGAGCTGTGGGTCAAGACTCCTGCTGGTCTCTATCTGGCTCTCAATTAATTTGATAATGGCATCTGCTCTTTCTCTTGGCATCGGCTTTCCATGCCAACTTTCTGCATCCTCAATACCTGTAATGAAACAAATAAAAGACATCCATTCCATAAATATTTAATGAGTGCCTATGAGATCACCTGAAAAACAGACCCTGATGAAAAAGACGTCACCCTAGGACTCACAGGAGGAACACCTGGCACGGAGGGCCTGGGATGCTGCTGCAGCCAGAGAGAACAGCTTGGACAAAGGTCTTGAGGCTTTTTGTTTTGAGACAGGGGTCTCACGCTATGACTCCTCTCCAAGCTGGAGTGCAGCGGGTGGTCATAACTCACCACAGCTTCCAACTCCTTGGGCTCGAGTGATCCTCCCGCCTCCGCCTCCTAAGTAGCTGGGATTATAGGTGCAAGCCACTGCACCTAGCTATGCCCCTGAGGGCCACTGGCGAGTGGAAGGGAGAATGATGACAAGGCTGGAGAGACAGGTAGGGCAGACCATGGAGGGTGGGTCTTGTGGGTATGAGAAGTTTGAGTTTTATCTAAAGCAAGATTGGAAACTACTGAAGGGTTTGGAGTGGAGAAAGTGACTGATCAGATCCATTACAGAAAGATCACTGTGGTGGCAGTGTAGAGACTGGTGCGGAGGCAGGCCAGCTGGAACTTTGGGAGAGATGATGGGTGTGGCAACAGCCATGGTAGTAGAGACGGGGAGGAGTGAATGAGTCCAAGATATGTAATCTAGGGGACTGCGTGTATGTGTGGGCCTATGAGAGGGAGGCAGAGGCAAGGTCAATACCCAGGGTCCTGCCGGGAGCACACTGGCAAAATAAGTTACTGAACGGAGGGTACCAGAGTAAAACTGTATTTTCGGTAGGAGTCACAGAACGGTTTTATTCTAAAATGTCTATAGTCTTAAAAAAATCCAGGAACTACACTCTTTGTAATGAGTTAAATTGAGATAAACAATTTCAGCTATCAGCCTTGAAATGTGATAGTTGGTGATTCCAAGCTCCCTTCTTCCCCAACTCCCAGGGTTCTTCCAGAAAAGTGTGGACCTAGGCACGTGTTTAAGTATGCACTCTTATTTCTGCACCTGCTCATACACACAGCACACTTTCTGATTCTACTAACCGTAGAGACTGTTCCCCGTCAGTCCTCCAATGGGCTGTACTCCTAGCCACTCCCTCGTGCAGGCAGTACATCACTGTCCACCTGCTAGGGCTTTCGATGTCCCCTCCTACGCTAAGCAGACACTAGCTAGTGAAAATAAGAGAGCAGGAGCCTCCAGCACATACTCCAGGCAGAATTGCTATTCACTAAATGAGTCATCTTCCTAGGCCCATTTAAGCCTCTCCCCGCCTCTGCTGCTGAGCGGACAGATGCTTTTAACAACCAGGAGCAGGAGGAAAGGGCTTGCTTACTTGGTGTGCCCCGGCCCTTGAAGGTCTTGGCCACCACAGCAGTGGGCTTGTGCTTCACCTGAGAGGCCTGCCAGAACACCTGGCACAGCGCCTCCACGTCCCGACCATCCACCACGTAAGTGTTCCACCTGCCAACAGAGGAGCAGGCTGGGTTACAAGAGATGAAGGGGGCAGGACAGAATGGAAATCAAGCGCAAGGGAATACAGTTACCCGAAGGCTTCGCAGCGCCTCTGATAGATGTCTATGCAGTGCTCGGCGGGCAATGCACCACTGTGTCCCAGGCGGTTCACATCAAAGATTGCCACTAGATTGTCCAGACTGTAGAAGGAAGCAAAGGCCATTGCCTCCCAGACAGAGCCTTCTGAGGACTCGCCGTCACTCATGAGGCAGAACACCCGGTAGCTGGAGCAAGACAAGAGAGGTTTAGGACCCTGTGGGGGCTCATCTGGGCCAACCAAGCAAATGCGTTTCAGGAGGAGAAATGGAAGCAATTGGAGCAGCTGCTTCAGACCATCCACTTCCCACAATTTCCGTCATCAACTCTGCCCCAGCCCAGGAGCTAAGGAAGCCGAGCTTGAAGAGCCTGGGGCTCACAAACAGGCTTTGCCTCTGGCTAGTTTTCTAACTGTAAAGCAACTTTTAGGTTCTCCTGCCACATTTCCTTATCAATAAGCAAACAGGGCCAGAGGGGAAGGGGAAGAAAGTAGCACCCTTAAGTTCCCCAAACATTTACACATTCATTTTCCTGGTAAGTTCCCTTTTAAAGCATTGCCATCTTCTAATTTTTTTTTTTTTTTTTTTGAGACAGAGTGTCTGTCACCCAGGCTGGAGTGCAATGGCGTGATCTTGGCTCACTGCAACCTCCACCTCCCGGGTTCAAGTGACTCTCCTGCCTACAGGCCCACGCCACTACGCCCAGCCACCACTTTCTAGTTCTGTTCTTACAACTTATTTACAATAATCACAATCAAAACACCCCACTTGGAAACGTGTTCTGCTGTGAAGTAAATTCCTCCACAACCAACGATGTGAGTGTTCCCATCAAGAAAACACATCCGGCCAGGGACAGTGGCTCACACCTGTAATCCCAGCACTTTGGGAGGCCAAGGCAGGCGGATCACCTGAGGTCTGGAATTTGAGACCAGCCTGGCCAACATGGCGAAACCCCATCTCTACTAAAAATACAAAAATTAGCTGGGCATGGTGGTGCATGCCTGTAATCCCAGCTACCCAGGAGGCTAAGGCAGGAGAATCACTTGAAACCGAGAGGCAGAGGTTGCAGTGAGCTGAGATCATGCCACTGCACTCCAGCCTGGCCACAGAGTGAGACACAGTCTCAAAAACAAACCACACATCCCAGACCCCACTAAAGTGCTGGAAATCTTCAAAAAAGCTATAGAACGGAAAGGCAACAGCAGCTGAAACCTTTCAACAGACCTGTGGGATAGGAAGCGGGGCAGCTGCCCGAGGAGGGGAGAAGGCACAGGGAAGCCTTCCAGAGGGGTCACCACGGAATGTGATGGGGACTAGCCCTTTAGGGCTCTCCACCTCACGGAGATAGGTGGCTGTCCCCCAAGACTCTAGGAAGGGGGATGCAGGGCAGTTAAATGACTTCTGGGTAAGAGACTTACCTGGCCCGATCGAAGTACTTGCCAGTATATGCCATTCCACATGCAACTCCCAGTCCTTGTCCAAGCCATCCTGTTGCCACATCCACAAACGACAGTCTCTGTAAGAGAAGGGACCCAGGGAGCCCTGATGCAGCTGCAGGACATGGTATCAGGTGGACTCACACACTGAGTGCAGGCTGCTCCTGTCAGCTGTGTAGCAGTGTTCCATCCAAACGGCCCCTCCCACCCTGCTGGGTGAATTCCTCTTCCCCACACCCATATGCACCCCAAGCTTCCGATCAACGTTACAAGTGGACAATGGGTCAAGCCCAGGGCTCAGCCCGGGCTGGAAACTCAGGTGACTAAGGTGACGAAGACATCCACTGTCCCTGCCTGGGGAGTCATAGCTAATCCATACAGTATGGCAAGGGTGGCTGGAGCTTTGGGAATAGAGACAGGGAGCCTAAGTGCAAAGCAGAAAATGTAAAGTATGATTTTTGCCATTTTCCCATGGCCTTTCCCGGTCATGTACAAATCAGATGTTCAATCCTATGGAGGATATGGATTCTTAAACAGAAACCAGACTATTCTGGTTCCCTGGTTTATAAAACTCAGGTCAACTGAGATCTTACAAGTGGTCATCTAGAAGTGCCCATGCTACAAATGAATCCCTTTCTACTAGCATTTACCCCACCCCCAACATTCCGTTTGCAGGCACAGGGTCATCACTAACCCAAGCAGAAAATGTGGCCCTCTGTGGCCCACAAGGTCATGCCAAAGAGCTGCTGCACTGACTGGAGAGGCCCAACTTGCAAGCATACTGAATTTACCCAACAGCTTCTGCAGCCACCGTTTCGACCTGGTCTTAAACATTCCTTGCATCTGTCACTGCAGTGGCCTCCCAGCCTCCCGCACAGCCATTCTCAATCTAGCCACCAGGGGGAGCCTGTTAAAACTGAAGTTGACTGATCACATCTCTGTTAACTTTTCAAGGTCTTCCCACCTCCCACCAAGTACAGCTCAACTTTTTGCACCTGTCTGCCCACCCCAGCCCCCATTACCTCCATTTCTCCCTCCCACTGCTCCGGCACCCTGGCCTCCTTGCTGCTCCTTGAACACAGTGGGCATACACCTGCCTCAGGGCCTTAGCACTCATGGCACCCACTAGTGGAGTGCTTGTGCCTGGATGTGGACACAGCTCACTCTCCTGCCTCTTCCAAATCCCTACACAAGCGTCAGCACTGAGGTCTTTCTGGACCATTCTTTTTCAACCAGTGCCTCCTACCTCCTCCACTTTTACTTGATCCCAGATGCTTGGCCCCACCTGACACTCCATCTATTGACTTAAAAGTTTGTTTCCTGCCTGTCACCCTCCTCTGCTCAAACGTCAGTGCCTTTCCAGCAGAGAAGAGCAGGGTCATCACTACTGTAGATGGATGAATGGTATTGATGATTCTCAGATCTCCTGCTTCTTGCCTCTTACCCTCTGCTACTCCCTGGGTACTCTTGACCTTCTCCGGCATTCTCTGCATGCTTTGTGCCCACCAGAGACTCCCTTTTGGTTCTGCATTACCAGCCCAGCACAACTGTCCCACTCAACTCAAGTCTCTTTTGACTATGTCTCCAGTCACGTCTCCCTTCCTATGGCACCCACCACACTCAGGTAACAAGCTCTGGCTCCCAGTCGCCTTGCATGCCCTTGGAAGTCCTACAAAATAATGGACCGAGCCTGGGCTCAGCAGTACAGACCAACGCTGCTTCCCTCTAGCTGTGAAGTGTGAGGCCAGCGGGCCCATCTCAAAGATTTTATGGGTGCAATGGAGACCAGAGCCCCTTAGGTGACAGGAGGTTAAGGATAAAGTGAGGATAGATTGAGAAAATGGTGAGGCATCAGTATGATGCCTGTTATGGCAGAAGTGCTCCCACATGGGTGTTGTCTTTCTTAAGAACCCTTATGCTGTGGGGGTAGACGATTCAGGGAGGTGAAAGGCTAGAATACAGATCTGCTCTGCCTGGAGGATGGCTGTTTGCCCCGTCCCCAGGCAAACCACAATGGACTATGCTTCACATGTTTTCTCTTTTGTTCCAATTTCATCTACCAGCTAAATCTGATGAACACACAAATTCTGGCAGCTGAACAGTGCCTGGTGTGCTGCTGCCCAATAGAAAGCCTCTTCATCCCCTAAGGCCAATGGCTCTGACAGCAGCTGTTACATGACAGTCTAGACTTTTTTTTTTTTTTGGAGACAGGGTCTTGCGCTCTGTCTCCCAGGCTCAAGTGATCCTCCCACCTTAGCCTCCTGAGTAGCTGCAGGCACGCATCACCATGCCCAGCTAATTTTTGTATTTTTTGTAGAGATTGGGGTCTTGCTATGTTGCCTAGGCCGGTCTCAAGAGATCCTCCTGCCAGAGCCTCCCAAAGCACTGGTGTGAGCCACTGTACCCAGCCTTTCCTTATTTTAAACCAGAAATCTAAACACCCATATTGCATTTATACATCTAATTTTTTTTTTTTCAATTTTCATTGTAAAGGGGGCTGGAAGTGGTGGCTTGTTGCCTGTAATCCCAGCACTTTGGGAAGCAGAGGTGGGTGCTTGGGCCCAGGAGTTTAAGGCCAGCCTGGGCAACATAGTGAGACCCTGTCTCTACAAAAAATACAAAAATTAGCCGGTCGTGGTGGCGCATGCCTGTAATCCCATCTACTCAAGAGGCTGAAGTGGGAAGATTGCTTGAGGCCAGGTGGTCAGGAGTGCATTTTGCTGAGCCCGAGCCACTGCACTCAAGCCTGGGCAAAAGCGAGACTCTATCTCCCCGCAAAAATAAAGAAAAAAAGACGTAAAAAAAGTTCAAGTTTACAGACATGTTTAAAGACTAGCACAATGAATTCCTTCCTGTATACTGCTTACCTCCAGTAACCAACTAAAAGCAATGGAAGGCATTTACTTCCTCTCTCTCTCCACACATGCGTGTACACATATAAATTCTATTTATTTTTTGCCAAACCGTTTGACATTATGGTTCAGACACCAAGACAAGGGTCACAATTATGACCTTTAGGCACCTCAACTATGCCCATAGTTTTTGTCTTTACTTCCCACTGTGCTAATCTGACATTTCTATTTGGACACAGTACTCTACCCAGCCAGATTTTTTTTTTTTTTTCTTTTGAGGAGGAGTCTTGCTCTATCGCCCAGGCTGGAGTGCAGTGGCACGATCTC
>NW_012107375.1:1000237-1004748 GCF_000951045.1 Mandrillus leucophaeus | reverse complement strand
TTTTAAGTAGAGACAGAGTTTTGCTATGTTGACCACGCTGGTCTCGAACTCCTGGCCTCCAGTGATCCGCTCACCTCAGTCTTCCAAAGTGCTGGGATTACAGGCATGAGCCACTGCGCCCGGCCCCTAGCCAGGTTTTAATTTGCTTCGGGACACAGTGTACTTTGAGATGGCATCAAACCAGCCACACAGATTGACCTTGAGGTTTTTTCTTTCCTATCCCCCAACATCATGAGGTGGCTGGTATTGCGCCCAATCTAATGAGAAGTGCCCCATCAGTTTCAGGTCAGATCTGCAGAAACATAGAAGAAGAGGAAGCTGACTGACAGGGGTGGGATGTCCCTCCCAGTTACGCTCAATTTCCCCCAGGCTCAGTGAGTGGGATTCACTGAGGCTGCCTGCCTCTGCTCAGGCAGCACAGAGGGTGGGAGCAGCAAAACCCGCCAAGGAGGAAGCTTTCATGCTAAGTGGGGTGAGGTAGGGTATGACCAAAGGAAAGGAAGGACAGCCAGCTCTCCCAAGTCACCCTTCCTACCATGCCATCACAGGGCTCCAAGTGGCCCTCACTAGAACACTAAAGCTTTAAGATGCAAAGAAAGAACCAAAATGATAAACGAGGCCCATTTCAGGCCTTGTTCCCACATGGTGGCTGTTCAAACTGGGCTTAACTGGCAAGCACCACAGCAGCCCTGGGCTCCCCGCTGGCATACCTTTGCGAGGACAAATCGGTCGTTGTCTGGATTCTCTGGATCTGACTGCTTGTACCTCATGATGTAGAAGAACAGCACAGACATGATCTCGGCAGAACTGCTACAGGATGTAGGGTGGCTGAAAGACAGACACGACACTGGTCATTTCTCACAGCAACTGACTTCCTAACACGTGATCTTGGCACATGGTCTCCTCATAGAAGCAGTCATTTCTCCCAGACCGGGAAGAATCCAACCAAGGGTAAGGAACGCAGGGCTCACGGGCTGGAAGGGTGCTTTAAAGCCCAGTAACCTCACCACCCCTCCCCGTGCGCACAGCGAGGCCAGCTCCTAACAGCAGAGCACTGTGGACTCAGGGCAAGTTTCCTTCATGCCTCTGACGTGAGTATTCTTTCACACGCTTAAATTCATTTGTGGCATTTCCACATGCCGAGGAACTTTCAGGAGCATTGCTAACCAGAAATGCCATGAAGATCCCATTCTACTTTCTACAATGAATTTCTTTTAGGAAGTGAATGGTGACATACTGAGAAATTTGTCATGGTAGAGTAACTGAGGACCTTTCTGAGTGTTGGCAAAGTGACTGCTGCTCTTAGAAAGCGCCTGCATGTGAGTCCAGCCAGGTCCTAATTAATTAAAAAGGGGGAGGGGACAAGACACAGCAGGGGAGAAAACCAACTCTCTGGAGCTCTGCCCAGCTGTAAGTAAAAAAAGATGTTAGGCCTAGCTCATATTAATAATCTCTCATTTCAAATTTCACTAAGAAAGTCCCCATTAAGAAAATGGGGACTTAGGCTGGGCACGGTGGCTCATGCCTGTAATCCCAGCACCTTGGGAGGTCGAGGCGGGCGGATCACCTGAGGTCGGGAGTTCGAGACCAGCCTGACCAACATGGAGAAACCCCATCTCTACTAAAAAAAAAAAAAAAAAAAGTGTGGTGGCCCATGCCTGTAATACCAGCTACTTGGGAGGCTGAGGCAGGAGAATCACTTGAACCCGGGAGGCAGAGGTTGCGGTGAACCGAGATCACGCCATTGCACTCCAGCCTGGGCAACGAGAGCAAAATTCCATCTCGGAAAAAAAAAAAGAAAAAGAAAAAGAAAAAGAAAATGGGACTAAAATCTCTTGCTTTGCAAACATCCTCTAAGTGGATGATTTAGATTTAAAAGTCACACAGATCCCTCGAGAAAATGCAGCCATCTGTTACTAATTTTGAAAGTGAAGGGAACAAAATGAACATGTACAAAAAATTCAGACAATATATGGTTCTTAACTGCATCCACACTGTCCTTTTACTATCTAGCTCAGGCTCTGGAGCAAGATTTTATTTACTTATTTTTTGAGACACAGTCTCACTCTGCTGCTCAGGCTGGAGTACAGTGGTGCTATCTCGGCTCACTGCAACCTCCGCCTTCTGCGTTCAAGTGATTCTCCTGCCTCAGCCTCCCAAGTATCTGGAATTACAGACGTGCACCACCACGCCCGGCTGATTTTTGCGTTTTTAGTAGAAACAGGGTTTTACCATGTTGGCTAGGCTGGTCTCAAACTCCTGACCTCAGGTGATCCACCCCACCTTAACCTCCCAAAGTGCTGGGATTACAGGCATGAGCCACCGCACCCGGCCAACAAGATTTAAAAAGACATATTGTACTAAGCATTTTCTCTAACCGCAATGGGATGAGGTTAGAAATCAATAATAGATGGAAAACTGGAAAATTCACAAATTTGTGAAAATTAAGCAACACACTCTCACACAACCAAAGAGCAATGGCGAAATAAATAAAGGGCATCCACATTGGAGAAGAGGAAGTCAAACTAGTGCTGTAACACTGATGATACAATCAGACAGCTAGAAAACCCTAGGCCAGGCGCAGTTGGCTCACGTCTGTAATTCCAGCACTTTGGGAGGCCGAGATGGGCGGACCACCTGAGGTTAGGAGTTCAAGACCAGCCTGGCCATGGTCTGGTGAAACCCCGTCTCTATTAAAAATACAAAAATTAGCTGGGTGCGGTGGCGCACACCTGTAGTCGCAGCTACTCGGGTAAGGCAGGAGAATTGCTTGAACCTGGGAGGGGGAGGTTGCAGCGAGCTGAGATCATGCCACTGCACTTCAGTCTGGGTGACAGAAGCTCCATCAAAAACAAACAAAATCCTAAAGACTCATCCAAAAGACTCTTAAATCTGATAGACAAATTCAGTAGTCTCAGGTCACAAAATAAATGTACACAGATCGGTAGCACTAGACCAACAACAATCAAGCTTGAGAATCAAATCAAGAACTCAATCCCTTTCACAACAGCTGTAAACAACAACAACAACAAAACCCACCCTAGGAATATACTTAACCAAGGAGGTGAAAGGTACCTACAAGAAAAACTACAAAACACAGCTGAAAGACATCACAGATGACACAAACAGAAACATATCTCACGCTCATGGATAGGAAGAACCAGTATTGTGAAAATGGCAATACTGCCCAAAGCTATCTACAGACTCAATGCAATTCCCATCAAAATACACCATCGGGCTGGACGCAGTGGCTCACGCCTGTAATCCCAGCACTTTGGGAAGCTGAGGCGGGTGGATCACAAGGTCAAGAGATCGAGACCAGCCTGGCCAACATTGTGAAACCCCATCTCTACTAAAAATACAAAAATAAGCTGGGAGTGGTGGCATGTGCCTGTAGTTGCAGCTACTCGGGAGGCTAAGGCAGGAGAATCCCCTGAACCCAGGCAGCAGAGGTTGCAATGAGCCAAGATTTTGCCACTGCACTCCAGGCTGGGCGACAGAGCAAGACTCCATCTCAAGACGAAAACAAAACAAAACAAAACAAAAAACAACAACAACAAAAAAAACAAGACAAAAAACCGAAATATAGTAGATCTACCATCTATCTACCATCCAATCCAGAAATTCCACTACTGGCTATCTACCCAAAGGAAAAAAGTCATTATATGAAAAAGGTACATGCACACACGTTTATAGGCAGCACAATTCACAACTGCAAAGATAAGGAACCAACCTAAGTGCCCATCAACCAATGAGTGGATAAAGAATGTGGTGCATATACAACATGGATACTACTCAGATATGAAAAACAATGTATTCTGCAGCAACTTGGGTGGAGCTGGAGGCCATTATTTTAAGTGAAGTAACTCAGGAATAGAAAACCAAATACTGTATGTTTTCACTTGTAAGTGGAGCTAAGCTCTGGAGTGATATAATGGACTTTGGGGAGGAGAGTAAAGGGGGAGGGTAGGAAGGAAGTGAGGAATAAAAGACTACATGTTGGGAACAGTGTACACTGCTTGGGTGATGGGTACATTAAAATCTCACAATTCACCAATATAGAAGTTATTCACATAATCAAAAACCACGTATACCCCTAAAAGTACTAAAATCAAAAAAAGAAAATGAGAGGCTGGGTGCGGTGGCTCATGCCTCTAATCCCAGCACTTTGGGAGGCCGAGGTGGATGGATCACCTGAGATTGGGAGTTCGAGACCAGCCTGACCAACATGGAGAAACCCCGTTTCTACTAAAAATACAAAATTAGCTGGGCGTGGAGGTGCATGCGTGTAATCCCAGCTACTCAGGAGGCTGAGGCAGGAGAATTGCTTGAACCTGGGAGGCAGAGGTTGCGGTGAGCCTAGATCGCGCCATTACACTCCAGCCTGGGCAACAAAAGCAAAACTCCGTTTCAAAAAAAAAAAAAAAAGAAAAGAAAAATCCTTTAGGGACAAATGAAAACAGAAGCACAAAATACCAAAACCTATGGGATGCAGTAAAAGCAGTGCCAAG
>NW_012107375.1:994336-1000187 GCF_000951045.1 Mandrillus leucophaeus | reverse complement strand
GGCAGCAGAGGTTGCAATGAGCCAAGATTTTGCCACTGCACTCCAGGCTGGGCGACAGAGCAAGACTCCATCTCAAGACGAAAACAAAACAAAACAAAACAAAAAACAACAACAACAAAAAAAACAAGACAAAAAACCGAAATATAGTAGATCTACCATCTATCTACCATCCAATCCAGAAATTCCACTACTGGCTATCTACCCAAAGGAAAAAAGTCATTATATGAAAAAGGTACATGCACACACATGTTTATAGGCAGCACAATTCACAACTGCAAAGATAAGGAACCAACCTAAGTGCCCATCAACCAATGAGTGGATAAAGAATGT
The DNA here is from genome assembly GCF_000951045.1 of Mandrillus leucophaeus. Classification (NCBI taxonomy): domain Eukaryota; kingdom Metazoa; phylum Chordata; class Mammalia; order Primates; family Cercopithecidae; genus Mandrillus; species Mandrillus leucophaeus. The sequence goes on along the minus strand of NW_012107375.1, from coordinate 999,857 downwards.
GGTGCATATACAACATGGATACTACTCAGATATGAAAAACAATGTATTCTGCAGCAACTTGGGTGGAGCTGGAGGCCATTATTTTAAGTGAAGTAACTCAGGAATAGAAAACCAAATACTGTATGTTTTCACTTGTAAGTGGAGCTAAGCTCTGGAGTGATATAATGGACTTTGGGGAGGAGAGTAAAGGGGGAGGGTAGGAAGGAAGTGAGGAATAAAAGACTACATGTTGGGAACAGTGTACACTGCTTGGGTGATGGGTACATTAAAATCTCACAATTCACCAATATAGAAGTTATTCACATAATCAAAAACCACGTATACCCCTAAAAGTACTAAAATCAAAAAAAGAAAATGAGAGGCTGGGTGCGGTGGCTCATGCCTCTAATCCCAGCACTTTGGGAGGCCGAGGTGGATGGATCACCTGAGATTGGGAGTTCGAGACCAGCCTGACCAACATGGAGAAACCCCGTTTCTACTAAAAATACAAAATTAGCTGGGCGTGGAGGTGCATGCGTGTAATCCCAGCTACTCAGGAGGCTGAGGCAGGAGAATTGCTTGAACCTGGGAGGCAGAGGTTGCGGTGAGCCTAGATCGCGCCATTACACTCCAGCCTGGGCAACAAAAGCAAAACTCCGTTTCAAAAAAAAAAAAAAAAGAAAAGAAAAATCCTTTAGGGACAAATGAAAACAGAAGCACAAAATACCAAAACCTATGGGATGCAGTAAAAGCAGTGCCAAGTGGGACATTTATAGCTGTAAACACATTTTTTAAAACCCCTCATATCTGGCCAGGTGTGGTAGCTCACACCTGTAATCCCAACACTTTGGGAGCCGAAGCAGGCAGATCACTTGAGGCCAGGGGTTCGAGACCAGCCTGGCCAACATGGAGAAACTCTATCTCTAGCCTGGGCGACACAGCAAGACTCTGTCTCAAGAAGTAATAATAAATAAATAACTCTTCAAATCAACAACCTAACTTTACAACTTAAGGACTAAACTCAAAGCTAGCAGGAGAAAGAAATTAAAAAGATCAAAGCACAAATAAAACAGACTAAGAAAATAGAAAAAATCAGTGAAACCAATTTTTTTTTCTTTTTGAGACAGAGTCTCACTTTGTCACCCTGGCTGGAGTGTAGGGCACAAATATGGCTCACTGCAGCCTCAAACAATCTTTCCACCTCAGCCTTCCAAGTAGCTGGGACTATAGGTGCTTGCCATGTCTAGCCAATTGTTGTATTTTTGGCAGAGACGGGGTTTCCCCATGTTGGCCAGGCTTGTCCTGAACTCTTGAGCTCAAGCGATCCAGCTGCCTTGGCCTCCTAAAGTGCTGAGATTACAGGCATGAGCCACCTCTCCCAGCCAAAGCTGGTTCTTTATAAAAGGTCGACAAAACTAGCTATTAATAGATGGGCAGGGCACCGTGGTGTGCACCTGTAGTTCCAGCTACTCAAGAGGCTGAGAGGCAGGAGAGTCGCTTGAAGCCCAGGAGAGTTCGAGGCTGCAGTGAACTATTTTTGCACCACTGCACTCCAGCCTGGGTGAAAGAGCAAGACCCTGCCTCAAAAATAAAAAAAAAAATTCATCAAGTTAAAGTGGGGTCACTAATACCGCTTCTACGGAAATAAAAAAGGTGACAGTGTACTATGAATAATTGCATGCCAACAAATGGGTTAACCTACAATAGATAAATTCCTAGAAACAGAAAGCCTCACAAAACTTAATCAGCACAAGAAAATCTGAATAGACCTACAACTAACTAGTAAGGAGACTACAGCAGTAATAAAAAAAACTCCCAATAAATAAAAGCCTCATAGGCAATTATTACCAAACATTTAAAGAAAAATTAACAACAATCTTCTTCAAACTCCTCAAAAAAAATTTTTTTTTTCTCTACAATGTCTTGCTTCCTCTGTTGCCCAGGCTGTTGTATAGTGGCGCAATCTCAGTTCACTGCAAACTCTGTCCCCCGCGTAGCTGGGACTACAGGCACGTGCCACCACGCCCAGCTAATTTTTGTAACATTCTGCAGAGGCTTGCCATCTTGCCCAGGTTGATTCAATGCAATTCCCATCAAAATATACCATGGCTCACACAATCCTCCTGCCTTGGCCTCCCAAAGTGCTGGGATTACAGGTGGGAGCCACCACGCCCGACCTTTCAAAAAATTTAAGATGGAACACTTTGAAACTCATCCCATGAAGCCAGCATTACACTTTGATAACAAAAGCAAACACTACAATAAAACCATAGACCAGGCCGGGCGCGGTGGCTCACGCCTGTAATCCCAGCACTTTGGAAGGCCGAGGTGGGTGATCACGAGGTCAGGAGATCGAGACCATCCTGGCTAACACGGTGAAACCCCGTCTGTACTAAAAAATAGAAAAAATTAGCCGGGCGTGGTGGCGGGTGCCTATAGTCCCAGCTACTCGGGAGGCTGAGGCAAGAGAATGGTGTCGACCCGGGAGGTGGAGCTTGCAGTGAGCAGAGACTGCACTACTGAACTCTAACCTGGGGGACAGAGTGATATTCCATCTCAAAACAAACAAAAAACCAAAACAAACAAAAAGAATCATAGACCAATATCCCTTATACTGAAGCAAAAACCATCAACTGCATACTAGCAAATCCAACAGCTAATTTTTGTTCCAATTCGTACTCAATTGCCAGTTTCTTTTACTTTAATTTTTTTTTTTTTTTTTTTTGAGGCAGGGTCTCACTGTTTCCCAAGCTGAATTCGAACTCCTGGGCTCAAGCGATCCTCCCGCCTTAGGCCCCACGTACTGAGACTGCAGGCCTGAGCCACCGCGCTCAGCTAGGTTTAACTTTTTTTTCCTTGAGACAGAGTCTGGCTCTCGCCCAGGCTGGAGTGCGGTTGCGCAATCTCAGCTCACTGAAACCTGACCCTCTCAGCCTCCCGTGTAGCTGGGACTACAGGCACGTGCCACCACGCCCAGCTAATTTTTGTAACATTTTGTACAGAGGCTCGCCATCTTGCCCAGGCTGATTTCTAACTAGTTTCTAGGCTCACACGATCCGCCTGCCTCGGCCTCCCTAAGTGCTTGGGATTACAGGTGGGAGCCACTACACCCGGCCACTCCAAAAAATTTAAGATGGAACACTTTGAAACATCCTATGAAGCCAGCATTACACTTTGATACCAAAACCAAATACTACAATACAACTAGAGACAAATATCCCTCAAACTGATGCAAAAACCATCAACCACATATACCAGCAAATCCAACAAAAAGCAACCCTCCCACCTCAGCCTCCCGAATAGCTGGGAGTGCAGGCGCGCGCCCCCATGCCCAACTCATTTTTTATTTTCATTTTTTGGTAAGAGACGGCGTTTCACCACGTTGCCCAGGTTAGAATTTTAATTGCTTTTTCTCCTCACATCCTGGGTTAGAGTCGCTCATTCACCCTCAGGGATCCACTACAACTGCTTACCCGGGAAGCCATGCTCCCCGCTAAAATGAAAACCACAACTAGCCCGATTTGATCCCAACAACATCCCTCTGCCACCTCAGTCCGGTCTGGATCCTTGCCTCCCAACTGGGGATCTTGGGGACCTCCAGAACTTCGGCCGGGGGTAAATGAGGGGCGGGTTCCAGAGCCTGTGGCCGACCGACCGGCCGACTGACCAACCGACCGACCCTTGGGCTGGCGGGAAGAGTGCCTCGCCGCCATCTAGGGTGCTCGGCCCGCCCCAACAGCCCAAGACAGGGCATCTACGACAGAGCCCATTGCGCCTCTGAGGGCTCTCCCTTCACCACACGGCGTCATGGCCACCGGGCCCGTGGCCCCTGCACGACCCAGACTTCAACGAGAACTTACCCGGAGCTCGTGGAGCATGTAGCCCTGATGGAATGGATTCGCAAGCGGCTGGCCATATCTCTCAGCACCTGCAAAGTGCCCCCGTCGGGTCTGGCCTCCTCCGGCAACTCAGCGCTCGCCTCAGCATCCGCCATTAATCCAATCCCTTAGGCGTCCGAAGACCCAGTCAGAACTCTCCGGCGTCTGAAGAGCGAATGGTGCCGGCGTGCTGCTCAGCGCGTTTATGTGATGTCGGCTTGGCTCCCTCCGCGTGCTGCGTGCCGCTCCCTCCGCGTGCCGCTCCCTCCGCGTGCCGCTCCCTCCGCGCGCCGCTTCTTCCGCAAGCAATTCAAGGGATCTGGAATGTTTGTGACTTGCATGTGCAAAAGTTATTGAAAGTAGTCCCATTCTCATCTTCTCTCATGCTAGCAATGCCAAAAGGGCTCCCTCCGCGCGGGTGCAGGGTCTTCTTTCTATGTGCAAAAAGTTCCGGCACTAGCTGTGTGGTGCGGCATGTGTCACGGGGTGATGCTGCACGTGGCACGTGCAGCCGCAACCGTAAAGCAAGGGGGGAGGTGCTGTGGCGCATTTTTTTTTTGCTTTAAATGGTAACCCCTCCCCCATAACAGCCCGGGCTGTGGCGGGAGCAGGCGGGGGGAAGGAATGTTCAGGGTTCTGAGACCAGTGGTGCCTGCGCCAGCCTCCTCTTTCTAGAACATTCTATGAGGCAAGCCCCATGTGATTGTTGAGGTGAGGTTAGCCCATTGCCAGACTGTGACGTGACCGTGACTTGAGTGAACCCTGGTAACTAGGAAATGTGCTCGCCCTCTGTCTGAAATGCCCTATGTCCGGTGGTGCCTGCGCTAGCCCCCATGTCGGTCTCAGAGAATCTTTTCCCCACCTCTGAGGTGACCTACCGACCTAGAACTAGCATGGCTCCCAACGGCCCCAGCTCTACAGCCCTGTGCCCAAGTCCAGACATTCGGGATCCCAAGTACTGTCTGTTGGTTCAAAAATGCCGAATTTCTATGTGAGCTCAAGTCAGGCCGCCTGGTCACGCCACAGGCTGAATGCCCCTTGGGTTCCCATGGTTAAAGGGAACGTGCGTTTACTTTTTTTTTTTTCTTTTTTTGAGACAGAGTCTCGCCCTGTCGCCCAGCCTGGAGTGCAGCGGCTCGATCTTAGCTCATTACAACCTCCGCCTCCTGGGTTCAAGCCATTCTCCTGCCTCAGCCTCCTGAACAGCTGGGATTACAGGCGTGCGCCACCACGCCTGACTAATTTTTTGTATTTTTAGTAGAGACGGGGGTTTCACCGTGTTGGCAAGGTTGGTCTCAAACTCCTGACCTCAGGTTATCTGCCAAACTCGACCTCCCAAAGTGTTGGGATTACAGGTGTGAGCCAGCGCACCAGGCTGTGGTGGGCACCTGTAGTCCCAGCTACTGGGAGTCTGAGGCGGGAGAATCGGTTGAACTCGGAAGGCGGAGGTTGCAGTGAGCCAAGATGGCGCCACTGCACTCCAGCCTGGGCGACAGAGCAAGACTCCGTCTGAAAAAAAAAAAAAAGTGGCTGGGCACAGTGGCACACACCTGTAATCCCAGCACTTTGAGAGGCCAAGGTGGGTGGATCACCTGAGGTCAGGAGTTTGCGACCAACCTGACTAACATGGTGAAACCACATTTCTACTAAATACAAAAAAATTA
>NW_012107375.1:991626-992916 GCF_000951045.1 Mandrillus leucophaeus | reverse complement strand
AGCCTTCCCAGTAGCTGGGATTACAGGGGTGTGCCTCCAAGCCCAGCTAATTTTTGTATTTTTAGTAGGGACAGTGTTTCACAATGTTGACCATACTGGTCTCAAACTCCTGACCTCAAGTGATCCATCCGCCTTGGCTGCCCAAAGTGCTGGGATTACAGGCGTGAGCCACCACACACCGCTCCCTTTTTTTTTTTTTTTTTTGAGACAAGTTCTCACTCACTCTGTTGCTCAGGTTGAAGGGCAGTAGCACAGTCACAGGTCACTCTAGCCTCTACTTGCTGGGCACAAGTGATCCTCCTGCCTCAGCATCCTGAGTAGCTGGGACCACAGGTGCACACCACTGCCCTGGCAAGACTTGCTTTTTAAACAGTTAATGAATTCTTAGATTTGTCAATGGTGTACTGAACTCTTTCATGTCTAAAAATGTCTTTAGTCTAACCCCACAGTAGACAGTTGGGGTGTAGAATTTTAGGCTGGGAAATCATTTTTCCCTCAGAATTTCGAAGGCAGCACCTCATTGTCTTTTTTTTTTTTTTTTTTTTTTTTTTTGGAGTCTTGCTCTGTCGCCCAGGCTGTAGTGCAGGGGCGTCATCTCGGCTCACTGCAACCTCTGCCTCTTGGGTTCAAGTGATTCTCTTGCCTCAGCCTCCCGAGTAGCTGGGATTACAGGCACCCACCACCATGCCTGGCTAAGTTTTGTATTTTTAGCAGAGACAGTTTCCTCATGTTGGTCAGGCTGGTCTCAACTGTTGACTTCAAGTGATCTGCCTGCCTGGGCTTCCCAGAGTGCTGGGATTACAGGCGTGAGCCACCGTGCCCAGCCAGTACTTCATTGTCTTCTAGTTCCCCATGCTGTTGCTGAAGTCTGAAGCTATTCTGACTTCTGATTCTTTGAATGTGACCTATTTTTTTCTCTCTGGCAGTTATTCTCTCAGCGTGTTGAAGGTATCGGTCAACTATCTTCTGGATTGCATTGATGCTATTGAGAAGGCAGCCTGCAGTCGAAAAGTCATGGTTTTAAAGGTAATCAGCTTTTTTCCTCTGGCTGCTTTTAACATCTTGTGTCGGCCGGGTGCAGTGGCTCATGCTTGTAATCCCAGCACTTTGGGAGGCCGAGGCGGGTGGATCATTTGAGGTCAGGAGTTCCAGACCAGCCTGGCCAACATGGTGAAACACTCTCTCTACTAAAAATACAAAAATTAGCTGGGCATAGTGGCGGGCGCCTGTAATCCCAGCTACTTGGGAGGCTGAGGCAGGAGAATCGCTTAAACCCGGGAGGCAGAGGTT
>NW_012107375.1:985752-986651 GCF_000951045.1 Mandrillus leucophaeus | reverse complement strand
GTGCCCGCCACCACGCCCGGTTAATTTTTTGTATTTTTAGTAGAGACGGGATTTCACCGTGTTAGCCAGGATGGTCTTGATCTCCTGACCTCGTGATCCGCCCCCCTCAGCCCCCCAAAGTGCTGGGATTACAGGCGTGAGCCACCGCGTCCAGCCTATTTATTTATGTTTTGAGATGGGATCTCAGTCTGCCACCCTGGCTGGAGGGCAGTGGTGCGATCACGGCAGCCTCGACATCCCCGGGATCAAGTGATCCTGCCGTCTCAGCCTCCTGGGTAGCTGGGACTACAGGTGTGCACCACCACTCCAGGATAATTTTTGCATTAATTATTTTTTAATAGAGACAGGGGTTTCGCCATGTTGCCCAGGCTGGTCTCGACCTCCTGGGCTCAAGAGATCCACCCACCTTGGCTTCCAAAGTGCTGGGATTACAGGCATGAGCCAGCATACCCAGCCCTTGTTTTTGTTTGTTTGTTTTGTTTTGTTTCCCCTTTCTTTCATTTTTTTTTAAATTATTATTAATCAAGTCCCATTTTTTCTCCCCTTGGTTATTTGGATGTTATGTACATATGTAGCTTCTTTTCTAGTGATTACTTTTTTTTTTTTTTTTTGGAGACAATCTCACTCTGTCAGCCGGGCTGGAGGGCAGTGGTGCAATCTCGGCTCACTGCAACCTCCGTCTCCCGGGCTCAAGCAATTCTCCTGCCTCAGCCTTCCCAGTAGCTGGGATTACAGGGGTGTGCCTCCAAGCCCAGCTAATTTTTGTATTTTTAGTAGGGACAGTGTTTCACAATGTTGACCATACTGGTCTCAAACTCCTGACCTCAAGTGATCCATCCGCCTTGGCTGCCCAAAGTGCTGGGATTACAGGCGTGAGCCACCACACACCGCTCCCTTTT
>NW_012107375.1:980434-984196 GCF_000951045.1 Mandrillus leucophaeus | reverse complement strand
CTTCTGGGTTCAAGCGATTCTCCTGCCTCAGCCTCCGGAGTAGCTGGCATTACAGGCATGTGCCACCACACCTAGCTAAGTTTGTATTTTTGATGGAGATGGGGTTTCTCCATGTTGGTCAGGCTGGTCTTGAACTCCCGACCTCAGGTGATCCGCCTGCCTCGGCCTCCCAGAGTGCTGGAATTATAGGTGTGAGCCACCATGCCAGGCTTTTTTTTTGTATGGATGGGGTTTCACCCTGTTGGCCAGACTGGTCTTGGACTCCTGACCTCAAGTGATCTGCCCACCTCGGCCTCCCAAAGTGCTGGGATTACAGGCATGAGCCACCACACCTGGCCTATATTGAACATTTAAATAGTTTTAAAACTGTGAAATCTGGCATATGTATATAAAGGTGCAGAAAACATTGATGTATGTTTTAAGAAATAACGATAAGGTGAACACACATTTAACCACTACTCAGGCCAGGCACCGCAGCCTCCACTGTCACCCCAATCATAATCACCTTCTCCCGCCCTAGTGGGAACCACCATCCTGGGGTTTCTGTTGCCAGCATCCATGCTGCCCTTTATGCTTTCCTGCCTGCGTAGTCATCCCTACACAATATCGTTTAGTTTTGCCTGCTCTTGGAATTTGTGTAAATGGAACCATTTGTAGTATGGATTTTCTGTTTGGTTTCTTTTGTTGAGCATTATGCTTGTGAAATGTATTCATGTTTTTCAAGGCTGTAGTTCATTCTCATTGCCGTACAGTAGTATATTGTTGCATATATTACGGTTTACTTACACTTTCTGGGCAGGTGGTTTGTTGCTAGTTGTTGGATATTGGGAACATCAGTGTATTTGTCTCCTGGGAATATTGCCTACGAATGCAGTTGCTGGATCATTTGGTATGCATGTCTTCAACTTTGTGATACTGTCAAGTGCTTTTCCAAGGTGGTGGTAGTACAAATTTGCTTCCCACCAGTAATGGTTGAGAGTTCCTGTTGCTCTATATCCTTGCCAACACTCATCATTGTTAGTCTGTCTGAGTTTGACCAATCTACTGGGTGCATAGTGGTACCACTTTGCGTTTTAAAAATTGAGGTATAGGCCAGACGCGGTGGCTCACACCTGTAATCCCAGCACTTTGGGAGGCTGAGGCGGGAGGATCACTTGATGTCAGGAGTTGGAAACTAGCCTGGTCAACATGGTGAAACCCTGTCTCTACTAATAATACAAAAATTAGCTGGGCGTGGTGGTGCACACCTGTAATCTCAGCTACTCGGGAGGCTGAGGCATGAGAATTGCTTAAACCCGGGAGGTGAAGGTTGTAGTGAGCTGAGATTGCACCGCTGCACTCCAGTCTGGGTGACAGAGTGAGACTCCATCTCAAAAAAAAAAAAAAAAAAAAAGTAGAAACAGAACAGAGGCTGCACCTGAGCTGCCCCCCACCTCCGTCTCCTAGCTCCTTGCTCCCCAGTCTGCCCTGGTGGGCTGGGTTCCAGCTATGCTTCTCTTGCCATCTTTGTTTTAGAGGTAAGAAAACTGAGCCTCAGAGCAGTTTATTAACTTGCTCAAGGTCTCAGAGTGGTAGAGCCAGGATTTGAACTGGGCTCTTTGTCAAAGGCAACGTTAACCCCCTCACCATGTGAGAGACTCATTCTTTTGTGTTACAATAAAATTTTCTACCCTAGACTGTAAGCTGTATGAGATCAAGGAATGTATCTGGCTTCTGTACCACATGGTAGGCACTCAAAATATGTGTTGAATGAATGATTGGATGAATGAATGAACCTGTTAGGAGGCAAATCTCTCTGCCTAACCCTTCCTGTCTCCCTGGGAGTAGCAATACAGCAAGCTGTAAGGGTTAACGGAAGTGTTTATTCCATAGTTTACAAGAACAGCTCTTTATAAGTGAGACCCACAATTGGTAATTTTTGGAAGAGAAAATAGGAGTGCAGTGCAAACACAGGCAGATGTAGAAGGGAGTCTGGCCACCTGTCGGTTCGTAGTGAGGCACAAAATGTAGAGCAAGGAGTCAGACGCTGAAAAGGAGGGGAGAGGAGCCCTGAAGATGAGCATCACCTCCCCAGTCTGCGTCGGGCCCATCTTGAACGCACAAATCTTGCGTGTGTAAGTATCCATGCATATGTGGAGGTATTTTATGGAGTCATAACGTGTCCAATTCTCTCACACTTTGCGGCTCACAGAGCACCGTATTGTGATTTCTTGTTTCCCAATGTAGGCGGAACACACCAGGAGCCCCAGCGCAACCCTCCCCTCCAATGTGCCTTCATGCAGGTCCCTGTCATCCAGCGAAGACGGCCCCAGTGGCCCTTCCAGCCTCTCAGATGGGGGCCTAGCCCACAACTTACAGGATAGTGTCAGGCACCGCATCCTCTACCTCTCAGAGCAGCTGAGAGTGGAGAAGGCCAGTCGGGATGGCAACACCGTGAGCTACCTCAAGCTGGTGTCCAAAGCAGACCGGCACCAGGTGCCGCACATCCGGCAGGCCTTTGAGAAGGTGAACCAGCGCGCCTCTGCCACCATCGCCCAGATCGAGCACAGGCTCCGCCAGTGTCACCAGCAGCTCCAGGAGCTGGAGGAAGGCTGCAGGCCCAAGGGCTTACTGCTGATGGCAGAAAGCGACCCAGCCAACTGCGAGCCACCCAGCGAGAAGGCCCTGCTTTCAGAGCCCCCCATGCCGAGTGGGGAAGACAGGCCCGTCAACCTGCCCGATGCCAGCACACCCTTCACCGAGGAGAGTCGCTTCCAGAGCTCACAGCAGGGGATGCGCTTAGAGACGGAGGATGTGGCCCGGCAACAAAACCTGATATTGCAGAAGGTAAAGGAAGAGCTGGAAGAAGCCAAGAGGTTCCACATCAGCCTCCAGGCGTCCTATCACAGCCTAACGGAGAGGTCTCTGACTGACCTGCAGCTGTTGCTGGAGTCCCTTCAGGAGGAGAAGTGTAGGTGAGGCCTTGGCTTTGGGAACTGGAAGCAGAGGAGGAACCGCTCCTGGGAGCCACCTCTGGGAGGGTGAAAGGGAGCCAGGACATGAGCCTGGAGAGCCAGGGTGAGGGGCCAGTTGGAAGAGCAGGTCCACGCTTCTCTTAGCGACTGGGCCCTGCCGTGGGGCGACCAGCCCTCTCCCTGCAGTCCCACACCTGCCTTGACCCTTGCTGGCGAAAATGCTCCAGCTCGGCAGCCCCTGCCAGGTGGTTGCAGCGGCACAGCAGCTGGCCCTGACTCTGTGGTGGCAGGAGGCAACATGGGGGTGGCAAGAGTCCGGTAGACACCTGGCACTAGTTAGGGAGGTGGCGTCCTCTGGTCGCAGTCTGCCGGGAAGGTGGGAGTCAGGACCGGAGTCGCCTCGCCAGCTCTGGTCTCTTCACCCGTGCTCCTAGCTGAGCTGGGCACAGGTCGGGTCTCAGATACTTATTTCAAAAATGACTGCCTTCTGGTGAGTGCTTTCTCTGCGCCGTGCAGTAGCTCGATTTTCTTTTTCTTTTTCTCTTTTTTTGAGACGGAGTCTCGCTCTGTCGCCAGGCTGGAGTGCAGTGGCACGATCTCGGCTCACTGCAACCTCCACCTCCCAGGTTCAAGCGATTCTCCTGCCTCAGCCTCCCGAGTAGCTGGGACTATAGGCGTGTACCAGCACACTCGGTTATTTTTTGTATTTTTAGTACAGGCGGGGTTTCACCATGTTGACCAGGACGGTCTCAATCTCTTGACCTCGTGATCCGCCTGCCTCGGCCTCCCAAAGTGCTGGGATTACAGG
>NW_012107375.1:977437-980384 GCF_000951045.1 Mandrillus leucophaeus | reverse complement strand
TCGTAGTGAGGCACAAAATGTAGAGCAAGGAGTCAGACGCTGAAAAGGAGGGGAGAGGAGCCCTGAAGATGAGCATCACCTCCCCAGTCTGCGTCGGGCCCATCTTGAACGCACAAATCTTGCGTGTGTAAGTATCCATGCATATGTGGAGGTATTTTATGGAGTCATAACGTGTCCAATTCTCTCACACTTTGCGGCTCACAGAGCACCGTATTGTGATTTCTTGTTTCCCAATGTAGGCGGAACACACCAGGAGCCCCAGCGCAACCCTCCCCTCCAATGTGCCTTCATGCAGGTCCCTGTCATCCAGCGAAGACGGCCCCAGTGGCCCTTCCAGCCTCTCAGATGGGGGCCTAGCCCACAACTTACAGGATAGTGTCAGGCACCGCATCCTCTACCTCTCAGAGCAGCTGAGAGTGGAGAAGGCCAGTCGGGATGGCAACACCGTGAGCTACCTCAAGCTGGTGTCCAAAGCAGACCGGCACCAGGTGCCGCACATCCGGCAGGCCTTTGAGAAGGTGAACCAGCGCGCCTCTGCCACCATCGCCCAGATCGAGCACAGGCTCCGCCAGTGTCACCAGCAGCTCCAGGAGCTGGAGGAAGGCTGCAGGCCCAAGGGCTTACTGCTGATGGCAGAAAGCGACCCAGCCAACTGCGAGCCACCCAGCGAGAAGGCCCTGCTTTCAGAGCCCCCCATGCCGAGTGGGGAAGACAGGCCCGTCAACCTGCCCGATGCCAGCACACCCTTCACCGAGGAGAGTCGCTTCCAGAGCTCACAGCAGGGGATGCGCTTAGAGACGGAGGATGTGGCCCGGCAACAAAACCTGATATTGCAGAAGGTAAAGGAAGAGCTGGAAGAAGCCAAGAGGTTCCACATCAGCCTCCAGGCGTCCTATCACAGCCTAACGGAGAGGTCTCTGACTGACCTGCAGCTGTTGCTGGAGTCCCTTCAGGAGGAGAAGTGTAGGTGAGGCCTTGGCTTTGGGAACTGGAAGCAGAGGAGGAACCGCTCCTGGGAGCCACCTCTGGGAGGGTGAAAGGGAGCCAGGACATGAGCCTGGAGAGCCAGGGTGAGGGGCCAGTTGGAAGAGCAGGTCCACGCTTCTCTTAGCGACTGGGCCCTGCCGTGGGGCGACCAGCCCTCTCCCTGCAGTCCCACACCTGCCTTGACCCTTGCTGGCGAAAATGCTCCAGCTCGGCAGCCCCTGCCAGGTGGTTGCAGCGGCACAGCAGCTGGCCCTGACTCTGTGGTGGCAGGAGGCAACATGGGGGTGGCAAGAGTCCGGTAGACACCTGGCACTAGTTAGGGAGGTGGCGTCCTCTGGTCGCAGTCTGCCGGGAAGGTGGGAGTCAGGACCGGAGTCGCCTCGCCAGCTCTGGTCTCTTCACCCGTGCTCCTAGCTGAGCTGGGCACAGGTCGGGTCTCAGATACTTATTTCAAAAATGACTGCCTTCTGGTGAGTGCTTTCTCTGCGCCGTGCAGTAGCTCGATTTTCTTTTTCTTTTTCTCTTTTTTTGAGACGGAGTCTCGCTCTGTCGCCAGGCTGGAGTGCAGTGGCACGATCTCGGCTCACTGCAACCTCCACCTCCCAGGTTCAAGCGATTCTCCTGCCTCAGCCTCCCGAGTAGCTGGGACTATAGGCGTGTACCAGCACACTCGGTTATTTTTTGTATTTTTAGTACAGGCGGGGTTTCACCATGTTGACCAGGACGGTCTCAATCTCTTGACCTCGTGATCCGCCTGCCTCGGCCTCCCAAAGTGCTGGGATTACAGGCGTGAGCCACCGCACCCTGCCCTAGCTCGATTTTCTTTCCCTCTAAGATAAGACTAGGGCCTACCAATTGGGAAAAAAAAAAAAAAAAAAAAAAAGGCAAACTCAGTCTCTCAACGGATTCTCTCCATTCCGACTGGGACCGTTCTCTGGGTTTCCATGGGCCCTCAGGGGGTGTCACATTCTGTCCCCATCGCTGCAGTCTGTGGCTAATTAACGCCAGTCCCTCCAGAGTCCTGGCTAGGGAGGCAGTGACTCCCTTAGGTGAGCCAAGATTCTCAGCATTTGCATGAAAAGAAGAACTCCGCAGTCCTTTTAGTGCCTGATGCAGGGGAAGAGGCACGTGGGAATCATCCTCTTTAGTTTCCCCAGGGAAATTTTGCCAGTGTTTACATAGCCTGAGAATCTGTTAAAGGACAATCAAAGAATATTACAGGACAACCACTATCAATGAGATGACTAGTCAGAGTCACAGGTGTCTCTTGGAGGTTATTTTCATAGGACATGGCAACCAAATCTAAAATCTTGGGAGCATTAAAGACCCTTTTGCCAAAATCACACTTACCCAGTCAGCTTTCTATTAAGCAACAACAGAGTTTGGTGGCAGTTACAAACTTCCCCGTATGTTTCCAAACCGTATGGGTCAATGAGAATGCTGTGCTCGGGTAAACTCTTAACCCCTCTCAAATCCGAGTCTTTCACCCCCTCTTGATACAGGGGTGACTACCGGGGAGCAGGGCAATACCTCTCTCTCCCCCTCTCAGACTTTTGCTGCAAATTCCAGAAGCCTGCACTTCTGACCCAGTACCCCCCATTGGACTGTGACATGGGATTTCTGGTTGTTTGCTGCAGCAGCGAGCCTATCCTTACTAATGTTCGTCGTGAGCAGAAAAGCAGGTCTGCAGGGCCCAAATTTACTAGGAGGAGAAAGGGCTGATGATGATTTTTCACTGTTGTCACGGGCTCGTAACTGAGCTGGGGCACCAGGTTAAGCAGCATTGTTCTTTGGCCCTCAGATGCCTACTTTGTGGTTGGGGAAGCAGAGTCTCACAGAGACACAAGCAGCCTATGTGGATGGTAAGAGTGGACCTGAGAGCGTTTCACCACACCCTGGCTGTGTGGCTAAGTTAGATGCAGGAGACACAGGAATTCATGGCATTATAAAAACATATACT
>NW_012107375.1:968482-976141 GCF_000951045.1 Mandrillus leucophaeus | reverse complement strand
AAGGTGACAGGGTACAACTGCTAAAGTTGGATGCTGAGGCAGCAACTGTATTAAACACATTTATGACAAGCACTTTAAAAAATCGGTGTAGAATTCACACAATTTCACATAATGTGAAATTAACCATTTGGAAGCATGTAATTCAGTGCATTAAGTACATCTGCAGTGTGGTCCAACCGTCACGTCTGTACAGTTGTCTAACATTTTCATCACCCCAGAAGGAGACCTCCAGACTCACTATGCAGTCACTCCTAGCCTCGGCTCCAGGCGTTCCCTAATCTGCTTTCTGTCTCCGTGGGTTTGCCTCTTCCGGACTTTTCATATAAATGGGACCACACAATATGTGGGCTTTTGTGTCTAGCTTCTTTCACTGTGTTCAAGGTTCATTCATGTTGTAGCATGTATCAGTACTTCATTCTCTCGATGGCTGACTTATATTCCAGTCCATGGGTAGACCACATTTTGTTTATCTGTCCGTCGGTGGATGGAGGTTTGAGTTGTTTCCACCTTTTGGCTATTGTGAGAAGCCCTGCCCTGAACACTCACATACATGCCACTTATTTGAATACCAGTTTTCAATTCTTTGGGGTCTATAATCAGGAGCAGAATTGCTGGACCCTGTGGTGACTCCAGGTGTAACGTTTAGAGGAGTCTTCCCACAGCAGCCGCGCCGCTCCACCTTCCCACCAGCAATGCTGAAGGCTTCCAGTTGCCTCACATCCTTGCCAACGTTTGTCGTTATCCTTTTTTTTTTTTTCCAACAGATGTCACTGTGAAGTGGTATCTCATTATGAGGGCTGGCTTTCTTTTTTATTTTTCCTGAGTCTTTCGATACGCAAAAGTTTGCTTGCTTGCTTTCTTTCCTTCCTTCTTTCTTTCTTTCTTTCTTTCTTTCTTTCTTTCTTTCTTTCTTTCTTTCTTTCTTTCTTTTTCTTCTTTCTTTCTTTTTCTTTTTCTTTCTTCTTTCTGTCTCTCTTATTCTCTTTCTTTCTTTCGTTCTTTCGTTCTTTCGTTCGTTGTTTTTTTTTTTCAGGGTCTCTGTTGCCCAGGCTGGAGCACAGTGATGCAATCATAGTTCACTGCAGCCTTGAACTCCTAGGCTCAAACGATCTTCCTGCCTCATCCTCCCGAGTAACTGGGAGTACAAAGCATGTGCCACCATGCCTGGTTAACTTTTAAAAAATTATTTGTAGAGATGGGATCTTGCTATGTTGCCCAGGCTGGTCTTGAACACCTGGCCATGGCCTCCCCAAGTGCTGGGGTTACAGATGTGAGCCACTGTGCCTGGCCAGTTCTTACTTTTTAATACATTTTTTAAGTTGATTGTGGTAAAAAAAAAAAAAAAAAGGCGACATGGTATATTCTTTTTGATTCTGCAACGTGCAGGGTCTCTATCACAGCAACAATTAGACTCAGGAGGCTTGGGGCTGGGCTAGTGGCCCTGGGGTCTCCTCCTTCATGAGGTCTGGGTTTGTGGGTCCTTGCAGAGGACATTCCTGGGCCCTGGAAGGACTGTGACTGCTTCTGCTGGAGTTGCTTGAGGCCCCTGGTAACTCTCCCCTCTGTGTGCTGAGGAGAAGCACGGGCTTCGCGAACTTGATGCTTCTGGATGGAAGCGTCTTTGCCAAGCTTCTCTTTCTTTCTTGTGGAAATTGGGGGAGCTTCAGATCTCCAAGAAGATGCACAGTGAGTGGCCTGTCTCCTCGGCACAAGCCAGTCTCCTGGGGGACCAGAAGGCCCCGGTTCCTCAGCGTCTCTGTGGGTCAGGAGGAAAGAAGGCTTGAGAAACTCAGAAAATGTTCATTGGTAGAAGAGATGGCACCCAAGGAAGGCATGTGGAGCCTTCAAGTGAAAGTCTCGACTGGCCAAGTCTCATCTGGGCACCTTGCATGGAGAGTTGCAGGAGACCCCCTCTAGCCTCCTAATGAGCCAGGGGGCTCTGGGAGGGTCTGGGGGTCCTTCTCCCTCTCTTACAGGATGTACAGCTGACTTCTGCTTGATGGTGAAAGGCAGTCAGGTTTCAGGCTTGGCCCCGTAGACAGGGCATGGACAAGTCCTGGAGTTGGGGGTGTGGTGCCAGCAAAACCATCTTTACTCTCTGGGGTCCATAGCCAGTCCCAGCCTGCCCAGCCCACCCTCCTCCTTCACCTTTGTAGCCCTAGTGGTGAATGCCTGGGGTAGATGGGTTGCTGGGACATCTTTGTTCTTTGTTGGATGAGTAAAATGGTCCCAGGAGAAAACCCGACGGTGAGGAGGACATTGCTTCTTTTTTTTTTCTTTTTTATGAGATGGAGTCTCACTCTGTCCCCCAGGCTGGAGTGCAGTGGTGTGATCTCGGCTCACTGCAATCTCTGCCTCCCTGGTTCAAGCGATTCTCCTGCCTCAGCCTCCCGAGTAGCTGGGATTACAGGCGCCCCCCAGCACGCCTGGCTACTTTTTTGTATTTTTTAGTAGAGATGGGATTTTGCCATGTTGACCAGGCTGGTCTCGAACTCCTGACCTCAAGTGATCCACTCGCCTCGGCCTCCCAAAGTGCTGGGATTACAGGCGTGAGCCACCACACCTGGCTGGAGGACATTGCTTCTTACCCCATTTCTAGTTCCCTAGACCTGCCTTGGCATCACCTCATTGAAGGCTCCACTTGGTGACAAGGAACTGGCTTATTTGGAAACAGGGTCGTTGCGGACGTGATGAGTTAGATTTGGATGAGGTCATTCTGCAGAAGGGCAGGTCCTAATGCAATGTGACCTGTGTCCTGAAAGAAAGGGGAGACGGAGACACGGACACACCCAGAGGGAGAACGCCATGTGGAGACAGAGGCCGAGGCTGATCTGCCGTGGCAGAAGCCAAGGAAGCCTGCAGATGGGCAGCAGAGCAGAAGCTGGGACAGAGGCCCCGAGTGGAGGCGCCTACTCAGTCCTCAGCAGGAGCCCAATTCCGCCTGCGCCTTCCTCTCGGACTGCTGGACCCCCAGCCAGGAGAGAGGCCATCTCTGCTGGGAAAGCCACTCAAAGTTTGTAACGCTTTGTGATGGTAGCCACAGGAAACTCCCACACTCAGCTTGTCCTTTAGGCTCTGCTCTGATGTCCTCTCCTCAAAGGGACTTCCCAGGCTACCACGTTCAAATGGCCTCTTCTTTTATTCTTTTGGAGGTGGGGTTTTTTGAAGTAAAGTTTTTTTTTTTGTTTTGTTTTTTTTTTTTTTTGACGGAGTTTTGCTCTTGTTGCCTAGACTGGAGTACAATGGCGCGATCTTGGCTCACTGCAACCTCCGCCTCCTGAGTTCAAGCGATTCTCCTGCGTCAGCCTCCCGAGTAGCTGGGATTATAGGCATGCACCACCACGCCTGGCTAATTTTGTATTTTTAGTAGAGATGGGGTTTCTCCATGTTGGTCACGCTGGTCTCGAACTCCCAACCTCAGGTGATCCACCCGCCTCAGTCTCCCAAAGTGCTGGGATGACAGGCATGAGCCACCGCGCCTGGCCTTTTTGAGGTAAATTTTATACAGTGAAGTTGCATTTAAGTTTAGGCATACAGTTTAACGAGTTTTGACAAAGGTTTACACCTGGCCAACTAAAATCCCAATAAAGAGCTTTGCCACCACCCCAGACAGTACCCTCACGCCCTCTTCCAGTGAACACCCATCTCCCATAATCAGCCACTGTTCTGGTTTCTGTCACTCTAGCTTGGTCTCCTCTTGAACCTCATGTAAGTGGAATCGCACGGCGCGCAGTGCTTTGCGTCTGGCTGCTTTCGCTCCGTGGAATTGTTTTGAGATCCACCCAAGCTGTGTGAGTAGCTCATGGCTTCGTATTGCTTGGCAGCATTCCATTGCATGGAGACACCGCAGGTTGCTTATGCCCCGGTCCGCTGCCAGTTGGGCGAGTGAATAAAGCTGCTATGAACGTTCTCGTACAAGTCTTTCTGTGAACATATGCTTTCATATATGGAATTGCTCGATGACGGGGAAGTGTTATGTGTCTTAGTCCCACTTTCTGGTGCTGTAACAGAGTACCGCAGGCTGGGTAGTTTATAAAGAAAGGAAGTTCAATGTCAAGGCGCTGGCAGCTGGTGAGGACCTTTGTACTGCATCATCCTGTGGCAGAAGGCAGAAGGGCAAGAGGGCGTGAGAAAGCGAGCGGGGGCCAAACTTTCACGATAACAATATTAATATTAATCCCCTCTTACCAGTCCCACCCCTTAACACCATCACATGGCCATTAAATTTCAACATGAGTTTTGGGGGTGACATGCACACCATAGCAGTATGCTTAACTTTTTAAGAAAGAGGAAGGCCAGGCGCGGTGGCTCACGCTTGTAATCTCAGCACTTTGGGAGGCCGAGGTGGGTGGATCACCTGAGGTCGGGAGTTGGAGACCAGCCTGACCAACATGGAGAAACCCCGTCTCTACTAAAAATACAAAATTAGCCGGGCGTGGTGGCACATGCCTGTAATCCCAGCTACTCGGGAGGCTGATGCAGGAGAATCGCTTGAACTCAGGAGGCAGAGGTTGCAGTGAGCCGAGATCGTGCCATTGCGCTCCAGCCTGGGCAACGAGTGAAACTCCATCTCAAAAAAAAAAAAAAAGCAAAAACACACAAAAGCCACCAGAGGAACGGTTTTCCGACATGGTTATACCATTTTACAGTCCCGCTAGGAGTGTGTAAGAGTTCCAGTTGCCAACGTTTGGCAAGATCAGTCTTTTAAATTTCAGCCTCTTAAGTTCAGCCACAACTTGGTGAAATTAGACTCCAAAATTTCATCACCCTAGCCCATGTTCTCTCAACCTTGGCACTGTCGACATTTTGGACCAAATGATTCTCTGTTGTGCGGGGCTGTCCCATATATTCTAGGATGATGAGCAGCATCCCTGGTCTCCAATTACTTGATGCCAGTGGTGCGGTGAATTAATTTGCTGATGGTGCCGTGACAAATTGCCCCCAACTTCACGGCTTAAAATAATAGAAAGTTATTCTCTCACTGTCTTGGAGGCTAGAAGGCTGAAATCAGTTTCACTGGGCTGAAATCAGGCGAGGACACACTCTCATTGAAGGCTCTAGGGGACAAACTGATCTTTGCCTCTTCCAGTTTCTGGTGGCTGCCAAATTCCTTAATTTTGTGGCCACATCATTCCAGTCCTGAAGGCCAGCATCTTCAAACCTGCGTTCTGTCTTCACATGACATTCTCCTCTGTGCGTGTCTAATGTCCTTTTGCCTCTCTCTCATACATGTGATTGCATTTAGGGCCCACCAGGATAATCTGGGATAATCTTTGCATCTCAATACCCTTAAACTCACCACTTCTGGAAAGCCCCCTTTTTTGGTCATAGAAGGTAACATTCACAGTTTCCAAGGATTATGACATAGATATCTTTTGCGGGGGCGGGTGGGTGTTTTTCTTTTTCAGACAGAGTCTTGCTCTGTCATCCAGGCTGGAGTGCAGTGGCACGATCTTGGCTCACTGCAACCTCCACCTGCTGGGTTCAGGCAATTCTCCTGCCTCAGCTTCCCAAGTAGCTGGGACTACAAGCACGTGCCACCACACCCAACTAATATTTTATATTTTTAATAGAGATGGGATTTCACCATGTTGCCCAGGCTGGTCTTGAACTCCTGAGCTCAGGCAGTCTGCCCACCTCAGCCTCGCAAAGTGCTGGAGGTACAGATGTGAGCCACCGTGCCCAGCCCAGGGGGGCAATTTTAGCCTACCATGCCCCACCTATTTGTAACAACCAGAAATGTCTCTCCAGAGACTGCCAAATGTCCCTTGGAGCGGAGGGGAGCAAATTGCCCCTGGTCGAGAACCACTCTCCTAGCCCATGAAACTAGTGGGTGTGACCCTGTCTCTGTTGATTAATAGTGCTGAACCCCTTTTCATGTGCTTATCAGCCAACAAGTCTTTGGCTTGTTTTCAACTTGGATTTTTTTTCATTGTGAGTTGTCAGAGCTCTTTGTATACGCTGGACTAACCTTTGTCACTCCCCTACTTTTTCCTTTCTCGCACCACCCACCCGCCAAACTGCTCTCCCTTGTGTAGGTATTCATTTGTGTTGTATTGTTCTCGTCAAAATATCAGCACATTCAGGTTGGCCAGTGTGTCCGAGTGACTGCCCAAAGACATGTTGACACATGATGGCTGTTCTGTGAGTACCTGTTTCATGGATCAATCTGGGTGCTTCTTTTCCTCCCTTCCTGAAGGGACCCAGCTCGCCCTCTGGGCTGCTTTCCTCCTCCACGTATGCCAGAACTCTATCTGCTGTGTCTTGGGAACATCAGGGCAGGGTCAGGAGGGCTGATTCTGGATTTAGGCCTGACCCAGCCTCCTCTGTGCCGAGTATTTCCTGAATTACCTTGGACAAGGTGCTTCAAGTTTGCAATCCTCAGTTTCCATATCTGTAACATGGAGGTAATAATGATCCCACTATTGTTGGAACTGTTGTGAGTATTAATACATACTTGTGTGTAAGCCCCAAGTAGATGCTGATGGAACTGAATTTACAATTCCTTTCTGCTTCCTATCTACAAACTAAGTCCTTGAAAGATTGTAAAGAAAAATTGGGCCAGATGTAGTGGCTTGTGACTGCAATCCCAGTGCTTTGGGAGGTCGAGGCAGGAGGATTGCTTGAGCCCAGGAGTTTGAGACCAGCTTGGGTAACAAAGTGAGACCATATCTCTGCAAAAAAATTTAAAAGTATTAACCGGACTTGGTGGCACATGCCTGTAGTCCCTGCTACTTGGGAGGCTGAGACAGGAGGTTCGCTTGAGCCTGAGAGTTTTATGTTGCAGTGAGGTATGATTGTGCCACAGTACTCCAGCCTGGGTGATAGAGGACAGAGTGAGACCTTATCTCAATTAAAAAAAAAAAAAAAAAAAAAAAAAGGAAAGAAAGAAAAAAGTTGTTAATCGCTTTTTCTTTTTTCTTTTTCTTTCTTTTTTTTTTTTTGTTTTTTTTGAGATGGTGTCTTACTCTGTTGCCCAGGCTGGAGGGAGTGCAGTGACTCCATCTCAGCTCACTGCAACCTCTGCGTCCCGGATTCAAGTGGTTCTCCTGTCTCAGCCTCTTGAGTAGCTGAGATTACAGCATGCACCACCATGCCCAGCTAATTTTTGGGTTTTTTAGTAGAGACAGGGTTTCATCATGTTGGTCAGGCTGGTCTCCAACTCCTAATCTCAAATGATCCACCCGCCTTGGCCTCCCAAAGTGCTGTGATTACAGGCGTGAGCCACCACTCCCTGGCCAATGACTCTTGATAAATTCATCAATGGAGCACCCTAGGTTGATGAGCTCAGGGATTTGGCCAAGATCTCGACCTGACCCTGCCTTCCTCTTCTTTCCCTGAGTCAATGCCTCCTGGGCTTGTCATTCCTGCTGCCCTCTCCTCTCCACAGCATTACAATGCCCCACTACCCCTTACTCTGGTTGTCTGTCATTTTCTAGCAGCTTGTCTAGGACCGTCTCCACACATCTGATGGTCTTGTCCATCTCTCATTCATAAGTTGCTGGTAGAGGTTCAGAGATAAGAAGCTGCTCAAGTCAGAAAGCAGATTGGTGGTTGCCAGGGACTGGGGTGATGGGAATGGGGAGTGACTGCTAAATGGTATTTTTTCGAGGGGGTGATGAAAATGTCTTGGAACCTTTTTTTTTTTTTTTTTTTTTT
>NW_012107375.1:964321-967436 GCF_000951045.1 Mandrillus leucophaeus | reverse complement strand
GGGCCATGATTAGGTTCTAGCTCAATTTGCCAAAAGCAAATTCTCAGAAATGATCAAGAATATGCTCTTTCTGGCTGGGCCCAATGGCTCACGCCTGTAATCCCAGCACTTTGGGAGGCCGAGGCAGGCGGGTCACCAGAGGTCAGGAGTTGGAGACCAGCCTGGCCAACATGGTGAAACCCTGTCTCTATTAAAAATACAAAAATTAGCCGGGCATGATGGTGCATGCCTGTAGTCCCAGCTACTCAGGAGGCCGAGGCAGGAAAATCACTTGAACCCGGGAGGCGGAGGTTGCAGTAAGCCAAGATTGTGCCACTGCACTCCAGCCTGGGCAAACAGAAGGAGATCCGTCTGAAAACATAAAAATAAAAATACACTAGTTTGAAAAAATAAATAAATAAAGTTTACAACACTTTTTGTTGGAGAGGGTGGTCTTAACACCTTTGGTCTGTCTTGAGGGTGTCTGGGTTGACTGGTCATTGTTTTGTCTTCATAAGAGCATTCTGCAGAGTTGTCCATTTGCCTCTGTGACTGTAGGAGTTGGAGATAGAGGGGTCCTTGACCAAGGAAGAGAAGGGAGCATGGCTGCCAGAGGGCCAGGAGATGGGGGCCAGAGAGAAGGGGAGACTGAGAGAATATCCTTATGAAAATATTGTTTATTAACATCTGAATAGGCTATTCAGGAATGCATTCAAAAATATCTTCATGTGTCTTTATCTACACATTGATGAAGATTGACTTCATATTCCTGAGGACACTTAAAATCTTGAATGTTCTCGCAGCTAGATCATTCATGTAAATGGAAAGACAGTAATGAGGAATCTATTTTCGGGGTGACCATCCTGCCGACCCACTCCCCCTCTCTGTGAGCAGTAGCCTAGTCCATGTTGTCCACCGACTCTCTTCTTAACGGGGACCTGGGGCAGAGGCAAATGAAACATTCCTTGAAATGCTGCGAGGAACCGGCTTTTGACAAATTGGCTTTCAACAAATGAGCTGTCAGCTTATTCAGTGCCCAGGGGATTTCTCCGTGTGGGTGTTGGTCAAGTCCTTGGAGCGGGACCAAATAGAAGTCGTCACCGTTTTCCCCGTCACTGTCAGCACCACCGTTTAGACCTCCTGCACCTGAGGCCTGCCGCCACCCTCCTGGGCCTCCTGGGGCGGCAGCCCTGCCAGTCTATGGGTTCCATCGCTCTCCGGTGCCTTCTCTCTTCTTCGTAAGCGGTGGTGCCAGAGCCCCCTCACTGGCCCCCTGGCCTCTGTCCTTCTGGCCTGTTCTTTGTGGTGCCAAAAGAGGAACTTTGAAGGAGTTTTTAAATTATGAAGTATTTCAAGCACAGGGAAAATGTATAGGATAACATAATTAACAGCCCCAGCTTTCTGAAATCTTAACATTTGCCATGTTCACTTCAAATCTTACTTGTTTTTAGGAAATAAAACTTGAGAATACTCAGTTGAAGTCCTCATTACCCCTTTCCAGCACCATCTTCCTTCCTTGGTATTCTGGCCTCGCTATACCGGCCTCGCCATTCTCATTTGGGTGCTTATCTTTTCCATGCATGGTTTTATACTTTTACTACTTATATAATTATATACACAACAGGTAGTGATTGTTTTCTTTTAGAGATGGGGTCTCACTCTGCTGCCCAGGCTGGAGTGCGGTGGCGTGATGGCAGCTCACTGCAGCCTCGAACTCCTGGGCTCAAGAGATCCTCCTGCCTCAGCCTCCAGAGTAGCTGAGACTACAGGCACGTGCCACCACACCCAGATAATTCAAAAATTTTTTTTGTAGGGACAGGGTCTCACTGTGTTGCCCAGGCTGGTCTTGAATTCCTCCTGGCCTCAAACAATCCTCTTGCCTTGGCCTCCCAAAGCGCTGGGATTGCAACTGTGAACCACTGTACCTGGCCTGCTTGTGTTTTTTTAACAGCTCTATTGAGATATAATTTACATATTATAAAATGCACCATTTTAACTACATTTCAATGGTTTTTAGTAAATTTACTGAGTTGTGGAACTATTGCCATGATTCACTTTTTTCTTTTTGTTTAAATAACAGCTCTATTGAGATATAATTCACATCCCATAAAATCCACCAATTTAAAGTGTACAATTCACTGGTTTTTAGTATATTCACAGAGTTGTTCAACCATCACCACTATCTAATTCCAGAGTATTTTTATCAGCCCCAAAGCAACCCTGTACTCATTAGCAGCCGCTGCCTATCCCCCACCCCCAGCCCCTGGCACCCACTAATCTGCTTTCTGTCTCTATAGATTTGCCTATTCTGGACATTTCGTAATTAGTGGAATCGTACTGAAATCTGTGGTCTTTTGTGACTTTTCAATCCTTATAGTCACCATGTTTCTATAGAGTAACTGCAGGCTAAACTTCGTACTCCACACTGGTCCTAGGGGATTTGCGGAATTGACGAGCACCCACGGATAGTTCACACTGTCATTTCTACAACTTCTAGTCTATGGCTATTCTTGTAAAGCTGTTACAAAAGAGTAACTACATATAAAATATATATGAATGTTGGTGTGCGTGTGGCTGGTGTGTGTTTGGGGTGTTCCCAGGCAGACCTGGAGCGGGAGGCAGTCTTTTCCTAGAGCCTGGGGAGGGAGGAGGAAGGCAGAAGCTGAACCCGAATCTGGTCTAGGTCAGGACCGCTCGCTGTTGGCATGAACTCTGGGTGAAGTACTGAAGGAATCTTACTTTCTCTTTTGCTCCCAAGACAAGCCTTGATGGAAGAACGGGTGAATGATCGCCTGCAGGGACACCTGAATGAGATTTACAACCTCAAACACAATCTGGCCTGCAGCGAAGAGAGAATGGCCTATCTATCCTATGAGAGAGCCAAGGAAATATGGGTGAGAACCTCCTGGGGGAGCCTTGTGAGAAGACTGGAGAGATGAGCGAATCCATTCTGATACCCCCAAACCAAAGCAAGGCACTCGAGCTGCCCCCTCCTGAGTGTTCAATGGCCACATACACATTTGCTTCAGAGCTAGCAGCATCTGACCTTTACACGCACGCTCCGCTTCCCACCATCTGGCTTAGCTGCTTTTGCCACTCTGGTGCTGCAGTGCTCACCCGTGAGCCTCTGACTCAG
>NW_012107375.1:962328-963993 GCF_000951045.1 Mandrillus leucophaeus | reverse complement strand
GGGAGACAGTGGATGGGGGAGTGCGGCTGGGTCAGATGAAGCTTTCCCAGTTGCTGGAGAGCCTGCGCCCTCCCCTCTGCCCTGGATGTGCTCTAGGCTCTCTGCCTGCCTCCTCGAATACCCACCCCACAGTGCTTGCTGCTCACCCCTAGGAACTCAATAAACGACCACAGTTGCGTGCTGACTTCTGGTGCGTGCATTTTCGTCTCCTGCAGGAGATCATGGAGACCTTCAAGAGCCGAATATCCAAGCTGGAGATGCTACAGCAAGTCACCCGACTGGAGGCAGCAGAGCACCTCCAAAGCCGTCCTCCGAAGATGTTGTTCAAGTTCGTGAGTCTGCTCTTCTCACTGGCAACCGTCCTCTCGGTCTTTATCTCCACCTTGTGTGCCTGCCCCTCATCACTGATCACCTCATGCCTGTGCACTTGCACCACCCTGATGCTGATTGGGCTTGGGGTACTGGCCTGGCAGAGGCGGCACGCCATCCCTGCCACAGACTGGCCGGAATGGGTCTCCTCCAGGTGTAGACTGTACTCCAAGAACTCTGGGCCTCCAGCACATGGACCTTAAGGGGCCAGGAGGGCCACCTGCCTTAGCTTGCTAGCTCCCTCCCTCCTCCTGGGTGTCGAGGGCATCCAGCAAGCCCTCCCCAGACAGCCCCTCCACAGCTCTTGCTTGCCAATTATGTAACCACCAGCCTGGCGAAATGGATATAGACGCCCACCTGCCTTACACTTCCGTTTTGTCAGGATCCTTTCACGCCATCGATAGACATGAGGCTCGGGAAAGATTAAAGTCTATGAAGCACTCTCTCCTCTTTATCCCCCTTGCACCCTCTCGAGACCCAGTGCCTGCACGCGCAGAGGCTCAGGTGGTCCCAAACTGCAGTGAAAGCCTCTGTGACTTTGTTGGTTTTGGCAAAGATAAATTACATTTATTTCACAGGGATGGAGGAGGGGGAAGGGAGAGGTGGCCAAAGCCCTGGTGGGCGGGATGGGTAGGAGGCAGATCTCATGCAGGCGACACCGAGGACACAGATGAGACCTCCGTTTTGGAGGCGCTGGAGAGTTCAGAGCCATCGTCAACCTTCTTCCCAAAAAGCTGCAAGATGCAGTTTCGAAACTGGAAGGACAGAAAGTGTTATTGAGCAGAGCAGGAAAGGGTGGAGCCCTGTGCTGAACGTACGTGCCCGAGCCTTCCGTTCACCCATTCCAAACGCCATGGGGGATGGAGGAAGGCTTGGGTTATTTCTCCCTCACACACCGGGATGTCATCCGACTTAGCAGTTGATGGTGACTACACTGGGTTGAAGTGTGTTCCCCAAAAGATGTGTTCAGGTTAAGACGAGGTCACACTGGAGCCGGGTGGGCCCTAATCCAGTGACTGGTGTCCTCATAAGAAAAGGGATGCTTAGACACGGACATGCAGACAGAGGGAAGATGGCCACGTGAAGATGAAGGCAGAGACTGGGGCGACACACCTTGGAGTCAAGGAGTGCCAAGGACTGCCGGCAGCCCTGCAGCTGCTTCTCCCTCTCGGCCTCCATGGGAAACCTTTCCATTTGCCAACACCCTGATTTCAGACTCATGATTTCCAGAACCGTGATAGAATCCATTTCTGTGGTTTGAAGCCACCGAGTTTGTGGTAGTTTGTGACGGCAGCC
>NW_012107375.1:959177-961174 GCF_000951045.1 Mandrillus leucophaeus | reverse complement strand
GGCTCTAAGATGGAGGAGCAAGGAAGAGCCGAGTGGAAGGGATGGACTGGGCCTGGTGAAATGGGAGGCCCCTGCGCACCTTTCTGGCCACCATCGAGTCACATCACAGCTGCGCTTTAATGAAGCTTGTAACCTACAGGAGGTAGGGGGATTTAGGTGTGTGAGCAGCTTGCTGCTGAGGCCCAATATGTCAGCTAGGGAGGCTGCCTCTGGGCAGGACCACAGCACTTCCCCACTGAACTAACCCACGAACTCGTGAAAGCTCTTGAACTCTTGGTCAGTGTAGCCAAGAAGGGCCGACTTTTGTTCTTACAGGAAGACAAATTCCAGAGGTTATGGTTTGAAAATGGAGAGATGAGGGTTGAGAAGGGTTGAGTCTGAACAGAAGAGGGGCACATGTAGGGTGGATATACCTAGGGCTCACCAACTCCTAGAGCGTCTGAACGCCAGGGGAGCCCCTGAAGCTCGGCAGCCATAGTTCTAGGGCCACCGGAAAGGAAGAGCACACGGCACACAGACGCTTTGGGAAATGCCACCCTCGGGCTGAGACTATAAAGGATTCCAGAGGGCGCACCTAAGCCTTCTGCTAAGGGCCAGCTGGAGCTCTGACTGGGGCTGGGTCACATGCTGAGCCTTTCCCGGTCATTTCCCTGGGGGATCCCCCAGATGCTCCGCGGGCTTCTCATCAGAGACATGATTCCAGGTGGGGCCATCACTCTGTCCTTCTAGGCCACACAGTATTTTGAGTGGGATCTGCTGATGGCGTTGCTTACCTGCCGGTTCATAAAGACATAGATAATGGGGTTGTAGATAGTGGCACTTTTGGCAAAGTAGGCTGGCAGGGCAGCCATCAGAGGGTGGAAGGCGTAGCCAGGGTTGGCAGCAGCAAAGCATGCGAAGAAGGTGTAGGGTCCCCAGCAGACGCAGTATGCGAGGATCATCACCATCACCATGCGCGTCACTTCCTTCTCTGCCTTCTGGGTGGATTCAGACTCTTTCTGCTGCTTTGCCACCTGAGGGAGACAGGGACAGTGAGTCGGGGGTTGGGGGGCAGCAAGAGGCAGGTGCCCCAGGCATAGGGAGATGTGGGAAGGAGGAGAGGAGCCCAGCAGCCAGCTTCCAGCCCTGAGTCGTGCATAGCCGGTCCCAGGCAGACATGGCGGCCTCAGGCTGGCCCTGGGGGAGTTCTAGAATTGGAGGTGGCACGTAGCTAGGCCTGGCCTAAGACGACCTCAGAGCTGGATCTAACAAGCTCCTTTGCTTCACCTGATTCCTTAACAGACTGTCCTGTCCTGTGCTCAGGCCTGAGCATGGAGGCCGGACCTGATCACTGGGCGTGGAGAATGAAGGAGCTAACAAGATGGAGATGGCGGGGGAGGCGAAAGCCGTGGCTGGCGGGGTGCCCAGTGGGAGTTTCAGAGCAATGCATACACATCCCTCAGGCTTCCTAGGCCAGGTTGGCCACTCTGTGGGCTAAATCCTGCCCTGGACTCATTGTGGCTGAGGGCAGCTGTGGTGGGGTGACTCCTTCATGCCTGGGAGGAAGGAGACGAATGACCTCCAGGCAGAGGCACTGTGGGGGAGGCCACAAAGGCCAGCAACCAGCTGCCAGGGATGAGGGACTGATGGCAGGCAGATGAGTGGGGATGAGAGAGGGACTGTGAGGGCTGGAATGCGGGGACGGCCAAGATAACAGGGCTAGGGTCACATTCTGGAGCTGGGGCTCCACCATCCCAGACTAATACAGCCTAAGCCATGGTTGGGTACGTGTGGGAGCCTTCAGCCCAAGGTGGTGGGGTGAGGGGGCCTTTCACAGGCTCACAGACTCCTCTAGGGAGAGCTCAGCAGGCATGTCCATCCAATTGTGGGCACAGGTAGCTTCATATAGGAAAGCCACCACCCTGAAAGGGCTCCCACTGCTAACAGAAAGAACCAGCCTTGCTCTCCTCGCTTGCCTGATGTCCCGCAGGGGCTCCCAGTGGTAACCTAGTCTAGGG
>NW_012107375.1:956806-959127 GCF_000951045.1 Mandrillus leucophaeus | reverse complement strand
GTGGCTGGCGGGGTGCCCAGTGGGAGTTTCAGAGCAATGCATACACATCCCTCAGGCTTCCTAGGCCAGGTTGGCCACTCTGTGGGCTAAATCCTGCCCTGGACTCATTGTGGCTGAGGGCAGCTGTGGTGGGGTGACTCCTTCATGCCTGGGAGGAAGGAGACGAATGACCTCCAGGCAGAGGCACTGTGGGGGAGGCCACAAAGGCCAGCAACCAGCTGCCAGGGATGAGGGACTGATGGCAGGCAGATGAGTGGGGATGAGAGAGGGACTGTGAGGGCTGGAATGCGGGGACGGCCAAGATAACAGGGCTAGGGTCACATTCTGGAGCTGGGGCTCCACCATCCCAGACTAATACAGCCTAAGCCATGGTTGGGTACGTGTGGGAGCCTTCAGCCCAAGGTGGTGGGGTGAGGGGGCCTTTCACAGGCTCACAGACTCCTCTAGGGAGAGCTCAGCAGGCATGTCCATCCAATTGTGGGCACAGGTAGCTTCATATAGGAAAGCCACCACCCTGAAAGGGCTCCCACTGCTAACAGAAAGAACCAGCCTTGCTCTCCTCGCTTGCCTGATGTCCCGCAGGGGCTCCCAGTGGTAACCTAGTCTAGGGATAGGGAGTGATGGCTGTGGACAGGATCAGCTTCCCAAGGCAGAGGGCCAGATATGGAGGGTGGAGAGTGGGTCGGGGGTCAAATGGCACACTCGGGTCCACTCCTTGGTCGGCCCCACAGCCTATGAAAGGGACAAGGGTACTCCGGTGGCAGCCTCATAAAAACATGCCTTGATTTGCAGGTGTCATTTGCTGATGTGGCTGCTCCACTCTACTCTGTGGGAAAGGCAGCCTTTCCACCCCGGGGAGAACTGTCCGGGGTCGGGGAAAGGCACACCTCTATTCCCTTAGCGGACTCCTCCAGGGAGGGAGTGGCAGTGCTTTCCCGTCTCACAGACCTGAGGACAACGGGGCTGGGGCTGAACCTGCAGGCAGTGGTACAGCCCCAAAGGAATCGCCTGATTCTCATCGCTGGATCTTAATATTTTCTTATAGGGGTAGAATCCTCTTCTCTATTGATTTTTGAAAAAAATAGTTTAGGAGTCTCAGTGGACTGATTTGGGGGCAGAGACACTTAGGGGCAGGAGGGGGGTGAGGCCAGGAGGAATCGGGGGGCTTACCGCTCGGATGGCCAGCCACACTTGGAGGTAGCAGAGCACGATGATGGTGAGTGGGGTGATGCAGCAGGTGACCATGAGGACAATCATGTAAGACTGCACCCCAGGGTACGAGCTGCCACTGAACACATCTGGGCCGCATGAAGTCTTTAGGCCGTGGGGCCAGTACCTGGAGAGAAGGGCCAGCAGCCAGTCCTGATGCAGGGGGCAGTGACCCAGGACCCCCAGCTCAGGCATGGTGCTGACTCGGATGGGGTTTGTTTTTTTAAATTGAGGTGAAATTCACTTTGCATGAAATTTCCCGATTTGAAGTGATCAATTCTGTGACAGTCACCACCTCTGCTTCCAGAACATTTGCATCAACCCAAAACAAAACCGTTGGGTAGGATTTTGGTAAATCCTTGTCCATTTTTAGATGTCATGCCTTTCCTGTTTTTAAAATTCTGGTAAAATATACATAACATAAAATGTACCATTATAGGCCAGGCATAATGGCTCACGCATATAATCCCAGCATATTGGGAGGCAGAGGTAGGAGGATTGCTTGAGCCCAGGAGTTCAAGACTAGCCTGGAACACGCAGTGAGATCTTGTCTCTACAAAAAATAAAAAAATTAGCCGGGTAAAGTGGCACACCTGTAGTCCCAGCTCATCAGGAGGCTGAGGTGGGAGGATCACTTGAGCCCAGGAGGTCGAGGGTGCAGTGAGCCATAATTACACCACTGCACTGTGCCAGCCTGGGTGACAGAGTGAGACCCTGTCTAAAAAAAAAAAGAAAAAGTACCATTATGACCTTTGGTACATTCACGATGCTGTGCAAACATCTCCACTATCTGCTTCCAGAACATTTTCATCTACCCAATCACTCCCCCTTTTTACAAACGGAGTGTGAGGTTGCATCTTGCCCTGACCTTCTGAGAACACCTGTGAAGAGCTGAGTCTTTTATCTGAGGTCAGCTAGGCCATGACTGAAATAAAAGGCCCTGCTCACTGGGTGGCCTGAAGGATTAAATGAGATAACCCGCGGGAGAGCCTCCACCAGGGTCAGCTCGCCACACATGTTTGATAACAGGCAACTGTGTGGGGCATGGCGGCATGAGGAGGGTGGGAGACAGAGACAGGCTTTCACAAGGTTTGTTTCCCAGAATGATGGAA
>NW_012107375.1:955155-956756 GCF_000951045.1 Mandrillus leucophaeus | reverse complement strand
AAAAAAAAAAGAAAAAGTACCATTATGACCTTTGGTACATTCACGATGCTGTGCAAACATCTCCACTATCTGCTTCCAGAACATTTTCATCTACCCAATCACTCCCCCTTTTTACAAACGGAGTGTGAGGTTGCATCTTGCCCTGACCTTCTGAGAACACCTGTGAAGAGCTGAGTCTTTTATCTGAGGTCAGCTAGGCCATGACTGAAATAAAAGGCCCTGCTCACTGGGTGGCCTGAAGGATTAAATGAGATAACCCGCGGGAGAGCCTCCACCAGGGTCAGCTCGCCACACATGTTTGATAACAGGCAACTGTGTGGGGCATGGCGGCATGAGGAGGGTGGGAGACAGAGACAGGCTTTCACAAGGTTTGTTTCCCAGAATGATGGAACGTTCCCAAAAAAAGAACATTCCCTCTCCAAACACCACGAGAACTTGTTCACGGGCTTGTTGATAAAACAGTGAAATGCTGTCCATCCAGTCCCTCCCAATCAAACATTTGAGCCACTTGCTTGGCCTGGCCAGGACATGTGCTCTGCAGGCCCAGGTGGATCTATGACCCAAGCAGCCTCTGAAAGGTGGGGGGCGGGGTGGGGCAGCATGTGCAAGAAAGAGACCTGGAATGCAAACACACTGTCTGTTCACTGACAGCTGTGTTGATGGCCCGAGCTCCATGTGCTCCTGTGACCCGATAGTGCTTGGGACAAACATGTTTCCAGAGGTTCGGGGACCACAGATCCATTTCTATGTTGCAGCCACATTCATACATTGATAGACGTTGCATGCTCAGAGGTGCCCAGAGAAAGGAAGTGATTTGCCTTAAGGTCACAGAGTCTGACCCTGCCCACTCCATCTTGCGCCCTTGCACCCTTACCTGCTCCAACCAAAGATGGGCGGGGCCGTCCACACAGCAGACCAGATCCAGGAGAAGGCAATGCCCACGATGGCGAGCTTGGCATCAAATCTCACGTTGCCAAAGGGCTTGCAGACCACCAGCCACCTCTCCCAGGAAATGATGGCCAGGGACCAGAGACCTGTGATCCCTACAGGGAGAGCAGACAGATGAGGGCTTTGTGCCGAAGCAAAGGTGGAACAGCCTTCAATGTCACTGCTCCCTTCCCCGACCAGCCGAACGCTTTCAAAATCAGGAGGTGTCCTCCCACCCAGCTGTAAAACCTAAGTCTCCAAAGAGTGTTTTCAGGTCCAGGGTGAGCAGGTCTCTGGGTCAGCTTGTTTCTCTAACTCCTGCTTTCCACTTCCTTCCCCATGTCATTCAGCCTCTCCTCCCGCCTTGCTTCCCCACTGACCCCAGCGCTTTACTCTCTGCTCCTCTGTTCTCCTCCTCTCCTCCCCCTTTCTTTCTTTCCTCTTAAACCTCTGTTGCTCTCCCTCTGGAGCAGGAGCTTAGAGCTCCCAGTTTGGCCAGCGGGTTTCTTGCCAACCCAGTCTTAGAATCTCGAATCTGGGAACAGAACTCAGGGAGCTCTGTCCTCAACCTCCACACATCCAGCACCAAAAGGGAAGCCAGAGCCACAGACACAGTGGCCAGTGCCTGTTCACCCACAGGAGCCCTGTTACCACTTCTCGCCCTCTTGGCCACC
>NW_012107375.1:953095-954851 GCF_000951045.1 Mandrillus leucophaeus | reverse complement strand
AAGGGTCGTGTGACCACCGAGGCCATGCCTGCTGCAGAGAGCACTCAGATCTGAGGATGGACCTTCTCTGCCTGACCTTCCCTTGGCTCCCCTTCTAGACTGTCAGGGTAGTGCCGGCACTTGGACAAACGCCCTCTCTGGTCTGGGCCATCGTGGGTACAATTCAAGGCAGTTAACAGGGAGTGGGGAGGCTGCTAAGAGAGACGAGGGGAGGCAAGAGCAGGAGCTGCTCCTGTTGGATGTGGGGTCTCCTCCTCCTGAAATAAAGTTCCAGCTGCTGGGTGTGACCTCTGAGGCCTCCAAGACCTGGGCCTGGCCACCTTGTGTCTGGCAGCCACGGCTGCTTGGTGGTACTCTGCCCACTGGAACCACCAACTGCTCCCACCTGCTCCTCCACCACCTGCCCCAGGCCCCTTCTTGTCTGAGAGGACTGATGACAGTACTGTGTGGTCGCCATCTGGGTGTAGGGCCCCCCCCTTAGCACAGAGCCTGGCACACTGGTACCTCTCGGCCACTATCTGCTGACCTGAGCGGAATCATGGCCCACAGATATATTAGTGATGGAGATGGGGAGAGGATCTGGGAATTGTGTCTCCTCCAGGAAAAGCAGATGCCGGTGAGCTGAAATGGCAGGCATCCCTAATTGCAGGGGAGTTCTGTCCAGAGTGCCCAGAGTCCCCCCTCCCCTACTGTTCTGGAGTTGTCTAGCTCTGTATCTGTCTCCTCCCACACCAACCCCATAGCTCCGAACTGGCTGTTCCCGGGCAGAGCCTGACTCAAGAGTAGGAACTTAGGGTATGTTGGACTGAAGGGAGCTGAATTTAATGTGACTGTCCAGATAGAAACCTCCAGAACCCTTCATTATATGGATGTGAGGCACAGATGTGGAGGGAGATAGACCCACAGGAGAAGCTGGGCCCAGCTTATCATGAGGTGGTCGGAGGGGCTTGCAGAGTGAATGAATGGTTTCTGCTGAGCTTGGGCCCCGACTGGCTTACCACACAGGGAGACGGTGTAGCCTTCCAGGACACACATAGGGTGGCCCAGCACGAAGTAGCCATAGACCTGGTTCACAACACTGATAGTGCTGGCGATGACGGTCTCTGCTAGGTCAGCAACCGCCAGGTTCACCAGGATCCAGTTCAGCGGGTGGCGCAACTTCTTGAACTTCATGGTGGCAGCCAGCACAAGCCCATTTGTGAAGACGGATGCAATGACCACAAAGATCATCCAGACACTGGTGAGGTGGTACACCCATCTGGGAGCGATGTGGTAGTTGGGGCCTTCAAAGGGGCCTGGGGGCAGGAGGCAGAGGAGAGAGAGGAGCTGGGCGGCAGCCCCGCCTGTCTATACCAATGCCGATCTCACCTCTCCCTGCCCCATCAAGGCCTCCCCTCCCCCTCCCGCCCTCCTGCCTTTGCAATTGGCTCTTTCCCTCCAGCTTTACCCATCCTCAGACCGACAGCCTCCCCTCCATCCTGTCGCTCAAGCCAGAGACCATCGCCTGCTGGTCACCGGCACTGGCACCTTGAACTTAACGGAACTCCTCATCATCTCCCCAAACTGATTCCCTGCTCCCAGTGTGCAGTCACCCCGCTTCCCTGCTCCCCTCTTCCCTTCGCCTCAGCTCTACCTCCTACCTCCCAGAGTCCTCTGCCCTTCCATAGACAGACGCTTTCCTCGTGTAAAGCCAAGCTCAGATGCATTTGCCTTCCAGAAGCCTTTCCAGATTCCCCAACTAGTGGTAACTCACCCC
>NW_012107375.1:929742-952224 GCF_000951045.1 Mandrillus leucophaeus | reverse complement strand
TCAAGTGACCCGCCCACCTCGGCCTCCCAAGTAGCTGGGACTACAAATGCATTACTTCTCCTTTTTATTTGTAGGAGTTTGCTAGGGCTCTACACCTTTTTTGTTGGAAGGACCTTTGTCGTAACATTGTTTTTGGCAGATTACTTGAAGGGATTGCAAGCCACAGACCTGCTGCCATATAAGGCCTCATGGAGAGTCCCAAGATTTATCAAGAGATTCTTTAGTTGTGTGTTAGAAAAGTCCAACTCAAGCTAGCTTAAGAAAAATGGGGATTTCCTGGCTCCGGCCAGGAGAGACAGATAAATCTCACCCCTAGCACAGCTGGATCCCACAAGGCCCCTGCTGCCCTCTGTGCACGGGCCCCATTTGTTCCTAACACAAGGAGCTTGCAGAAACCCACTGTCAATGTCTGCAATTCTGATACCTGGCACTGGCTCCCCAGGAACCCTCAGTATGAGCAGTAGGGACAGACCATTGACAATTGAAGGCCTTCGTGGTGTCAGTCTCCATGCAGAAGGAAGCAGAGGGGAGCAATGGGGTTGCTGATGGACCTAAGAACAGAGAACCCCCAAACTGTCGGCAGCTCTTCCCTGGGAAGTACTTCGGGTGAACTGGGGAAGAGCAGCTGAGACTGGGAGGGTTTGGGACACTCTGGCCTGTAGGCAAGCGCAAGGGGCTGGAGCAATCTAGGTGCTGTGACCTCTCAAAACAAGGCAGCCAGTTCTCTTCCCTGGCAACCCTTGCGGTCCAAATTGGGCAGTGCAGGGACAAGGGGGCAAAGGAGAGAACAGGTCCCAGCAGCAGTGGGGGAGGGGACAGGAGCTGCCACCAGTGCAACTAGAGCTGGTGTAATGGCCTGCCTCGCCCTTGTGAAAGTTCTGGAACTGATTTCATGAAGCAACGAGCAAGAGAATCAAAGTCAACTCCCAGGCAAAGTGATTCGAGGAAATACAGGGAGAGAGGGAAGGCAGCAGCAGGGGGAGAAGGGGATGCAGTGGTGCAGAGAAGCCAGACTTCTTCAAGTACACCTTCTTTTCTAGATTTTAATTTGAAACTTTTAGCTGTTTTATTACATAATTATAAAACAAAATTTAAGTGACTGGGGTCGGTGGCTCACATCTGTAATCCCAGCACTTTGGGAAGCTGAGGTGGGCGGATGACTTGAGGTCAGCAGTTTGAGACCAGCCTGGCCAACATGGTAAAACCCTGTCTCTACTGAAAATACAAAAATTAGCTGGACGTGGTGGCGGGCACCTGTAGTCCCAGCTCCTTGGGAGGCTGAGGCAGGAGAATCGCTTGAACCCCGGAGGCGGAGGTTGCAGTGAGCTGACATCACGCCACTGCACTCCAGCCTGGGCGACAGAGTGAGAGTGTCTTGAAAAAATAAAATAAAATAAAATAAAAATTTAAATTGAAAGACCAATCTCTGAAAATCAGCAACAAAAGAAATGAAACTAAATGCATATCCACTGAGTGGCCTATCACTTAGAGAGGGACTGTTCTAAGGGACTTGAAACACACTGGTTTACTACACTACCTAGTGGCATATACCCTCAGGGGAAGAAGACCTGTGAAGATGTGAAAGTTTTGGTCACCAATAGGTGAAGACAGGGTAAGGTGTCCAAATGCCATCATTTTCCATCCACACTGCAGTGGTTTAATTGGTATGGGCGTTGAGTTTCACTAGCCACCAACACCCCTGAAAAGAGACACTCTCCTTGCCAAAACACACCAACAAATCCAACCTGCCTCTGGTCAGACCCTCAGATCAACTACCAATTTACAGAAAAATCATAATGAACAACGTCAGAGGAGCCTGTCAGGCTACGTCATGAACGACTTGCTTTCTTCCAGAAATAAATTGCAGGGAGATAGAGCGGGAACCTCTAGATTCAAAGATAGTCAAAAGGCTTATCAATCAATCTGAATGTGTGGACCTCAATTGAGCCCTGGTTCAAGCAAACTGAGAATACGTATGACATTTTTTGAACACTATTAGGTATTTGAAGCTATTCAGGAAATATTGTTACACTCGTCAGTGTGATGATGACTTGTGGTTATGTATTGAGAAGATCCCTTTTCTCCTAGAGTAACATAGTAAAGATTTACAGAGGGAAGGCTGTGAGGTCTTGGATTTGCTTCCAAGAATCAGGAAGAAAGGGTAGTGGAGGGGTTACAGATGAAATGAGATGAAACTGTGGAAGTTGAGTGATGGGTACCGGGGTTCATTACACTCTATTACACTCTTCCTTCTACTTTAGTAGATGCTTGAAGTTTTGTGGAAAAAAAACAACAAAAAACAAAAAACAAAAAACCCACCCGGACATTTGAAAAGAGTGCATTGAAGCATCATGCATTGATGAAGTCTGGGGGCATCTAGGAAGAGACTGTTGCATTGCCACCAAGGAAATTCTGGGCACAGTCATGTTGAGGTCAACTGCAAGATCCTCAGCCGGTTTGGTCTGGGCACTCTGTCACTAATTGGCACTCGGTCCTGGCCACCCCACAGTGGGATATTTATTGGCAACCAAGGAGCTGGCGTGGTTTCTGGAAACCACAGCCCCATAGCCTGCATGATGTTCTTTTTTTTGAGACGGAGTCTCGCTCTGTCACCAGGTTGGAGTGCAGTGGCACAATCTTGGCTCACCACAACCTCCGCCTCCCGGGTTCAACGATTCTCCTGCCTCAGCCTCCCGAGTAGCTGAGACTACAGGCGTGTGCCATGAAGCCCAGCTAATTTTTGTAATTTTAGTAGAGATGGCGTTTCACTATGTTGGCCAGGATGGTCTCTATCTCTTGACCTCAAGAGCCGCCCGCCTGGGCCTCTCAAAGTGCTGGGATTACAGGCATGAGCCACCGCGCCCTGCCTTCACGATGTTCTTGAAGGCACCAAAGGAATTTGGTTTGGAGGAGGGGCCAGGGGAGAGGGCCAGGAGTAGGGAGGTCACTGGCGTCCTCAGCTTCTTTGAGGGCCTGCGTGCAGCTTTTGGATTGGGCAACTGCCAATGGCAGAACTCAGGCTGCCCTGATGAGAGCTTTCAGCTTTCTATTGTGCCTGAGCCCTCTCTCCCAGGACTGCTCCAAAGGGAAAGGGGGCCCTGGGCGCCAGTCTAGCCTCTTCCCCCAGAGGTGTGCAGCCAAAAGCTGTGTGGCCCCATCATAGAGTTCAACAAAATGACTGCTACAATCTCTGCCGACCCCGAAGTTCTAGAAGTTTCTTGCCCTCTGCTGTTGTCTTCCCCACCCTCCCGCCTCCCTTGGGTGTGTCAGTATGTTGCCTCCTTTTGGCTTCAAATGTAAAGACAGACCCGACTCTTCCCCAGGAAGCTGAGGGACTCTGTGGAATGAGAGGTTACTTGCTAGCAGTGAACACACTCATCTACGGGCCAGAAAGAAACAGCACATAAATTCTTCCCCAGCCATGGATTCTCAAAGAGGCTGGGAAGCCTGTGTGGCTTGCGAATGCATATTCGATATTATGGTGTCCTTCTAGATTCGGAGAGGACCCCTGGATTCATGTCGTCTGAAAAGCTATGGGAGAAAGCCTCTGCTGGTGGGGATGTGCAGAAGAGAGATTCCCTTGGGCGGGGCAGGTGGGTGGTCGGTGGCCCCCAGTGCAGCCACCCAGCCTCCACGGGCCTGCTGGCTCACCTCTGGTGGAGTTGCTGTTGGTGTAGGTGAAGATGCTGGACTGGGTGCTGTCCTCATAGCTGTCCTGCGGATGGCGGCCTGCGAGCCTTTGGAGGCTCCACTGCTGGGCCATGGCTATGGAAAGCCCTGTCCCCGACGGCAGCCAGCCCTGGCGCATCACCTGAGGGTCACGGCGCTTTATACTGGCCTGTGGGATCAGCCCGGGCCTCTTCACCTTAAAAGCTCCCAAATCCTACACTACCTGATCTCTTAATTGGGCCTGGGACTTAGACCTCCTCCTCCCACCTCTTGCTCCCCTGCTCCTGAGGCGAGCCCGCAAGGGCGGCTCAGAGGGATTTGCTGGGAACCAAACTCAGACGCCCCACCCATCCCCGCCAGGCAGGTGGAGGTGACTGTGGGAGCCTCTGTGGCCCTCTCTGTGTTTATGTGTCCTCTGTTCCCTTCTACTGTCTTGTGCCCGCCTTTGGGGCAGGTGGACTCAAGGGTCAGGTTTTGCAGACTAGGGGGTGGGTGGTGAAGCTGCCCAGAGCCTGAATCCTCCTTTCTCATGTGGTTCTCTTGAAAGCCCAGGGAGACTTTTTAGGGTCGAGGCCTGGAACCAGATCCTCCTTGCGAAACTGGCCGTCTCCGTGGGCCCAAACGGGCGAGATTTGTGCCAGTGGGGGCTCCTCCTCCAGGGTGGGAGGAGGGTGCAGGCTGACTGCGCGCATCCTGCTCTTGGCTTCCCTCCTCCCCCTTTCCCCCCATGAGCTGCAGGTCCTTCAGCCGTCAGGGTGCTCATGCAGTGCCCCCATCAGCCCAGGGCAGCACCTGCTCAGGTCTCCCTTGCCCTGAGTTCACAGGCTTGCCTTGGGCTTTACCAACCACAGGCCCCCTGTTGACAGAGTATTCAGACAGGCCGTGTCTGCTGTCCCTCTGTCACCATGCTTGGCAGGGGCACAGATGACCTGTTAGTGCCCAACTCCGTAGCCTTGCCTCAGTTTCCTACCAAGGGGCCCTGTCCTCTCCACAGCCCTCCCATCCCAGCGCTCCCCACCGGGAACACATCCCCTTTCACAGCTTACACCAGCTCCCGGCTCAGCCCTGAAATCCAGCTCCCTCCAGGTACCTCCTTTTGGGTTTATTCCTTAAGCTCAGGAAAGCCAAGATGTGAGCTTGTGGCCTCCTGTCCCTGTTCTTGGAGCCACGATTCTCCAGCATTCCTGGCTCATACTTACACTCCTTGCAGCATGGCCTCTGCTGCAGGCACAGGGGGGCCCTGGCTGCCAAGCTGAAGGCCAGGGCTGCATGGAGCCCTAGCCTGGCTACCCATAGCAAGAATGGCTTTTAACATCTGTCACTGCCTGCCACGTGCTAGGTGCCAAGCTAGGGGCCCCATGTGGAAGAGAAGATGAGTCCTGACCACAGACTTGCCAGGGTCCATTCACAGTCTAGAAAGGTGGGCTCGATGCCCAGCGGCACTGGTGAGCTTTTTCTCTGACTCTGTCACTTCTACGCCTGTGTACCCAAGAGACTTGAAAATGTGTATCCACACAAAAACCCATACATGAATACAAACAGAGCACTGTTCCCAACAGGCCACATGGTAGAAGCAACCTGGAAGTCCAGGAGCAGATGAGTCGGTAATCAAAAAGTGGCCTGTCCGTACAATGGAGTATCATTTGGCCATAACAGGGAATGAAGGGCTGACCTACGCTACAACGTGCACAGACCTGAAAAACAGCACACTCGGTGAGTGAAGCCAGACACAAAAGGCCACAGAGCGCATGGCTCCATCTCTGTGAAATGCTTAGATAGGCCAATCCAGAGACACAGAAAGCAGAGGAATGGGTGTCAGGACAGCGGAGGGAGGGAAATGGAGGATCACTTCTTAATGGGTACAGGGAATGCTTTATGGGTGATAAAAATGTTCTAAAATTGGATTGTGATGGTGCAGCCACTGTGGAAAACAGTTTGGCAGCTCCTGCAAAAGTTCAACCTAGAATTCCCATAGGGCCCAGCAACCGCACTGCTGGGTATAGGCCCAGAGGAATGGAAAGCAGGGTCTGGAAGGGCCTCCCAAAGAGCTGGGATTACAGGAATGATTCACAACAGCTGAAACATGGAAGCAACCTGTGTCCATCAACAGACAATTGGGCTGGACATGGTGGCTTATGCCTGTAATCCCAGTTCTTTGGGAGGCCAAGGTGAGAGGATCACTTGAGCCCAGGAGTTTGAGACTAGCCTGGGCCACATAGTGAGACTCCGTCTCTACAAAAAATACAAAAATTAGCAGGGCACAGTGGCAGGCGCCTGTAGTCACAGCTACTTGGGAGGTGGAGAGGTGGGAGGATTGCTTGAGCCTGGGAGGTTGAGGCTGCGGTGAGCTGTGATGGTGCCAGGGCACTCCAGCCTGAGTGACAGAGCAAGACTCTGTCTCAAAGCAAACAAAGAAACAAACATCAATGGATGATTAGATAAACAAGTTGTGGTCTCTACAGACAATGGAATATGATTCACCCTTAAAAAGAAATGAAATTTGACACATGCTCAAACATGGATGACCGTTGAGGACATTGCTCAGTGAAATGAGCCAGTCACAGGAGGGCAAATACTGTAAAATTACCACTTATACGAGGGGCCTAGAGTGGTCAACTCCATAGAGATGGACAGTGGAAGGGGGGGTGCCAGGGGCTGGGGGGTGGGGAGCTGGTGTTGAACGGGGCCAGAGCTTCAGTTTGGGAAGATGAACGAGTTCTGTGGCTGGATGGTGGTGATGGCTGCACAGCACCGTGAATAGACCAAAACCACCAAGTGCCTTTCCTCCTCTTATTTGTTTTTAGGGCCCAACTCCTAAAGAGATCCCCCTGCAGAAAGACCTCCCTGATGCCTTGGCCTCGGGTCCCTGCTCTGAAGTCCCCTCTTGGACTGCATCCTGCCTCTGTGGCGGTGCTTCAGCTGGGACCCCTTGACTTTCTACTCTGGCTGCCAGCAGCATGGTGTGTGCCCCCACTCCTTGGCAAGATGGAATGGTCATTGTCCCTGTTCTGTGGATGAGATGCCTGAGGTGTGTTCAAGGCATAGACCTCACAATGCCACTTGCTGAAACAGTGTCAAGTCTCTAGAACTCAATCCCAAGGGACTTCCAAGGGTCCCTCTTCCCAGGTCCAAGAGAGCTTGGTCTGCCTGTCCCCACCAGAGTCAGAGAATCCAAGGATACAAGAATGTGAGACCTAGAAGTGGGCCTCCTCTGAGATCACCTGCCCCACCAGGTCCCTTCTGAGCATGGGATGGCTGGCCAGCCTTGTCCCAGCACCGCCATGAGCTGGCCGAGTGGCCTTGGACAGGGCGACTTCTCCCTCTTGACCCAGATTCCCCTTCTGTCTAGAGGGAGATAAGCAACTCTGAGGTTTCCCTGGGCATTCAAGGCCACCATGTTGTTTGGAAGCCCTTTGAGAAC
Organism: Mandrillus leucophaeus; assembly: GCF_000951045.1. Lineage (NCBI taxonomy): Eukaryota > Metazoa > Chordata > Mammalia > Primates > Cercopithecidae > Mandrillus > Mandrillus leucophaeus. Next base: position 945,134 of record NW_012107375.1, on the reverse strand, counting down.
ACGAAGTGCCCTGTGAAGTGTGGGTCCGGCAGAGGAGGAGCAGGGTGTCTGGGGGAAGCCCCTAGCCTCGCCTGAGCCCCGGAGCTGGCCCTCTGCTTGTCCTGCCTGCCCTTGTCCAGGATTACGCTAATGACCCAGCTCAGCGCAATCCCACCAATGCCCTGGGCCACACGTGTGCCAGCCCCCACATCCCAGGAAGGAGAGTGGAGGTGGCAGAGGTGGGAGGAGGCCTGAAAAGGTGGTAGGTTCTGCACCTTCACTGGCTCTGCTAATTGATGATTAGGGCTAACAGAAGATCAAGTCCCATTTTAGCCTAAAGCAGATTACTGTCCTGGAAAGTCACCCAGCACCTGTGGGGGCATGTTTGTCCCCAGGCCGGGTGAAAACTCATCTGTGGTCCCACACTCTTGCAGAAGGGTGGGTGAAAGTGGAGGGAGTGCTAGAGAAAGATGTGAAGAAAGAGGGGGTGAGGGGGTAAGATAGGGGGAGAGGAGCAGGAGCAGCGGCGACCCAAGAAAGCCCCAAGGAAGGGTGGCCCCTGGTGAAAGGCCAGAGGGACCCAAGCCAGGCCAGGCCCCACTGTCAGTGCCCTCTGCTCTGCCCGGAGTCTCCCGTCCTCGCTGCCAGCTGGGGCCCTGGCCACGGTGGAAGATTAAATGTCGGACTTGTCTCTAATGCGACTACTCCTAAATGACTCCACGCGGGAGAGCCGATTAGGAGTTATGGGGGCTGCTGTCATCTTGACTCAGGGGCTTTGTCACTAATAGCCGATGGCTGCTACAGCTACAGGACAAGGAACCATTTGGTCATTTGCCTTTGACATTTTAAAAAATCTTGGTAAAATATACATAATGCAAAGTGTACCATCGCTACCATGTGTAAGTGTACAGTCCAGTCACCACCATCTGTCTCCAAACTCTTTTCACTTCATGAAACGGAAGCTCTGTCCCCATGAAACACCCGTGCCCTTTCCCGACCCCTCAGTCCCTGGCACCCGCCCTTCTATTCCTATGCATTTGGGAGCTTAGAGTGCAATCCTACAGGTGCGTGGCCTTCTGTGCCTGGCCTGGGTCACTTATCCGTTGCCTGTGTGTATTTGGAATGGATTTCCAACCACTGGATTTTCATTTTTATGTGGCTAAATATCACTTGTTTCCTTTTTGACTTCTGGCCTTCCTACCTCGTTTGAAGAGGTCTGTAAACACACACCATACTCCGACCTCTTCCTCAGCCGCCGGGCTCTCCGCACTTGCCAAGGCCCCCTGCTCAGTATAGTCTTGATATTCTCAGTTCAGCCTCATAATCTCACGCTGGCTGCTGCAGGCTTCCTAAGTCCCTGTCCATCCAGCCGCTCTAAGTCAAGAGTGTGGATGTGGCACGTCCACCCTCTGTGTCCTTGAGCGTGGTGGTCACTGTGTCCTCATCAGGAAGATGGGGATAACATTTACTTGCTGTAAGGCTTAAATAAGATCATCCGTTTAAAGAGTCTTAGCTCAGTCTTTGGTACAGAAAACTCAGCCAATTATTCATTCAGCAGATACTTATTAGGTACTTTTTGTGGGCCAGACACTGTTCTAGGTCCCGGGATGCATTTGCGAACAGATGGAGATCCCATGCTCTGACAGCTGCAGCTGCCTTTCTAGTTGGGGGAGATGAGTAGGATGGAGAACAGGAAAAGGAAGACAGGAGGGTGCAGGTGCCAGGGTGGGAAGGCGGTAGATGCCCACTTTCGAAGGGCACCAGGGTGAGCCCCTCTGAGAAGGGGACATGTGAGGAAAGACTCGAGGGAGGGAGGGCAGGAGGGAGCCATCCAGAGGTCCAGGAGGGCATCCCAGGAGGGGGCAGCAAGTGCAAAGGCCCTGGGGCAAGAGCATGGCCGGCCTGCTCCGGGACCAGCAAGGAGATCAGGATGGCTGGAGTGAGAGTGGGGTTGGTGAGGAGGAGGAGGAAAGGCTACATGGCAGGGCCCTTCTCACTCTGAATGGAATAGGGAGCTTTGTTGGATTTTGAAAAAAAAAGTGACGCAATCTGAAGTTGATTCAGACAGACTCCTCTGGCAGCTGTCTGCGAGCTGTGGGGGCCAGGGCAGAAGCAGGGAGACCAGGTCAGGAAGGCGACAGTGGGGTGGTGAGAGGTAGCAGACTCTGGAGAGCTTTTGTAAGTGGAGCCAATAGGATTTCCTGGTGGCTTAGGTGGAAGCAGTGAGAGGACGGGAGGAGCTGCCCTCAGCTGAGAAGTCGAGGTTGTGGGCATCAGGCATCCATAAATAACGAACATGGGGACTGGCAAGGGGCCCTCGCCTCACAGCCATTGACATTCTTCACAGATCCCGACTAATGTGAACATTTGGATGGAATGGACAAACTCTCAGGAAAACACAACTCACCCAAATGGACTCAAGAAGAAAGAATCAGAAGAGCTGAAGTTGCTAAACCTATCATTTCAAATCTGCCCACAAAGAAGGGTCCTTGCTCCATCTCTGACCTTTGCCCAGGTTGACGTTGATTCTGAGCCTGTTGTGTCTTTCTTTCTTTGTTTCTGACATGTCTTTTTTTTTTTTTTTTTCTTTTTTGAGGTGGAGTCTCACTCTGTTGCCCAGGCTGGAGTGCAGTGGCACGATCTTTGCTCACTACAACCTCTGCCTCCCGGGTTCAAGCAATCCTCCTTAGCCTCAGCGTCCTCAGTAGCTGGGACTACAGGCATGCACCACTATGCCCGGCTAATTTTTTCTTTTGTATTTTTAGTAGAGACAGGGTTTCACCATCATGACCAGGCTGGTCTCGAATTTCTGACCTCAGGTGATCCACCTGCCTTGGCCTCCCAAGGTGCTGGGATTATAGGCGTGAGCCACCACACCTGGCCATTGCCTTGTATTTTTAAATTGATTTTTCTTCTTTGACTTGAAAAAAGTCTTATTTCCAAATCTGATCCACATTTACAATCTAGTCCAGAGAATTTCCACTGTAATTAAACTATTTAGTGTTTAGTGATAAAGAGCCTTCAAAAAGATACATCCCCCAAAGCCTGCCATAAAAAACAAATACTATCTGATTCCATTTATATGAGGCTCCTACAGCAGTGAAATTCAATGAATAGAAAATCAAAAAGTATGAGCTAAACTCCAAGCAGGCCCACCAAGTATTTGCTTGGCTTTGAGCCAGTGCCAGTCATGTCTTCTCAACCAAATGGAGTTTTTTGTCCTTGCCCACCAGAGGCCCAGATGGACTCTCAGCTGGGAGCAGGTGGGTAGGAGGGGGACTCGCCTTGAACCTCCCATTGAGAGCCTGCCTGCTGGGTCTGCGCTCCCCTCCCCGTGGCAGGCTTCTCTTTTCACTGGTTGCTCATATTGTAGGACAAAGAAAATAAGGAATTTGTGGCTGGGTCCAGTGGTTCACGACTGTAATCCCAGCACTTTGGGAGGCTAAAGTGAGACGATCGATTGAGCCCAGGTGTTGGAGACCAGCCTGGGTAATATAGTGAGACCCCATCTCTACTAACAAAATTTTAAAATTAGCTGGGTGTGGTGGTGCACACCTGTAGTCACAGCTACTCAGGAGGCTGAGGTGGGAGGATTGCTGGAGGCCAGGATGTGGAGGCTGCAGTGAGCCATGATCCTCCAGCCTGGGCCATACAGCAAGACCCTGTCTCGAAAAGAAAAGAAAAAGAAAAAAAGAAAAGAAAAGAAAGAAATTCAAATTCACTTCATGGTCCTGATCTTCAGTGTAAGCGGAAGGAGAGAGACATAATGGGCCATGTTAATTGAAAACTGCATGCCTAAATTTCTTTATTAAACGCATGTTTCCTAGCACTGTCAAAAAAAAAAAAAAAAGACGAATCCGGAGCAAGGCTGCGGCTTCGGAAACGGCTGGGCAAACGGCCCGTGGGACCGGGAGACCCAGAACAACTCCCAGCAGGAAGGAGCTGAACGCCTCTGCGAAGCCCCTGCCTCGGGCCCTGTGCAACGCTTTTTCCGGTGAGCGGCGGCGGCGGCAGCTGGGTCCTCTTGCTCTGTGGGTCGCTTTGCTTTGTCCCAGTGCCTGCCGCACGTAGGCCTTTGTGGATTCTGGTTCTCACTGCTGACAGGTGGGCGCCTTCTATCTGCCTTAACCCGGGGACCCCCCCGGGAACGCGGGAAGGCCCGGGGCTTGGCCTCCTGTTCGGCTCCCGGGCGCCCTCTTCTGGCGCCGCCGCACAGTTCGTGCGTTAGGAAGTTCTGGGGCTCGCATCTGCCGCCATGCGATCCTGCGCTGGCCTGGGCCATGTCCTGAAAGGGTGGATCCTGGTCAGGACCGCTGAGGCCCTTTGTAGTCCCCTCCCTGCTTTGTCACATCCTAGCGCTTTCTGATGTCATAGGTTCTGGTTTTCTCCAGTATATCAAGGAGGGGGTTTCATTCATTCTTCTTGTATTTGGACTTCTTTTAGGAGAAGTGGGGGAATTCGGGTTTTCACTGCCTTCCTACTCCTGCCTGAACCCAGAAATCTTATTAGCCGTTTTTCTTAAAAGCTTTTTTAAAAATAGTGGTAAAATACCCATAACATACAACTTACCATCTTAACCATTTTTAAGTATACAGTTCGGTGGCATTAGTGCATTCACATTGTCTTCAGTATCATTTTTGTGTTAAGATCATTAATTCAATGTGTGATCCAGCCAAGTGTTTATTTTTTTAATTTTAACGCTTACAGACAGTGGAAATCAGACAAAAGCTTGATTTATACCATACATATGCAATTAAAATATCAAGATTTACACATACAATGACATGATTCCCTTTAACTGTCTTTCATTGCTAGGGAAGAAATTTCTAACAGAACCTTAGTGCAAACCCATTTAAACAGCACTATTTCCTGTCATTCAGGGACCCAGGTGTTTTTCTTGCGCCCATTTCCTGTATATTTCCTTTGTCTGTTATTGTGTGTATTCCATTGATCTGTCTCACACTTTGTACATGACGCAACAAGAGATATTATTTGCTTCCATTGTTCTAAAAAGGTTCTTACTGCCTTTGAACAGAAAACTTGTCCCCACTCTGACTGCAGCCCCTGTGCATCTGGGTAAGGCTGTGACCCTCCAGGTCATCAGGGTAAGCTCTAGCACATTCTCTCCCCTCTCAAGTTCCATCCTTGTTCTGCAAGGCTGGGTTTCTTAGAGTCTTGGATCTGATGATTTGAGCTTTGTATTTACAAGTGACATTTCTGGTGATATTGTACTTGCAAACTTGATATATCCAATGATAGCATGGGAGGCAAGAGGACCAACCTGGATTCACTGATACAAATAACCACTTTGTTCTGAAGCTGAGCAGCCGTGGGCAGTGGCGTGGCACAGACTTCAGACATTGGTCACATTCCCTGCCCAGTCATAAGCTCACCTGAGGTTGGTCATTGACGTAATCATTTAAACAAATAAAAGTCAAGTTGAATATGTTCTCAACCCAAACTCCTCTATCAAAGATAGCTATGGTTTTCTAAAGCATAACCTGTTTGCTACACAAGCATTTTCTTTTTTTTTTTTCTTTCTTTTTTTTTTTTTTTTTTGAGACAGAGCCTCACTCTGTCCCCCTGGCTGGAGTGCAGTGGTGTGATCTCGGCTTACTGCAACCTCCACCTCCTGGGTTCAAGCAATGTTCATGCCTCAGTCTCCCAAGTAGCTGGACTACAGGCAAGCACCACCATGCCCGGCTAATTTTTGTATTTTTAGTAGAGACGGGGTTTCACCACCTTGGCCAGGCTCATCTCGAACTCCTAACCTCAAGTGATCCGCTCACCTCAGCCTCCCAAAGTGCTGGGATTACAGGTGTGAGCCACCTCGCCCAGCCTATACAAGCATTTTCTACATTGTGATACTATCTCTTGCCACGGAGGCATATAGGATCTAATGTGGTCCTCGATGTCTGAGCTGCAGCATCCAGCCTGCACAGACCTAACCTGTTAAATGGAGAAATAGAGAAAGGGCAAGAGGACAATACGTCATTGTATGACTATTAGAAATAGTACACTAAGGATGATGCCAAAAAATATTCCAAGACAGATAGAGAACAAGAACCGGCTCTCCCTCATCAATTTCCCTTCTTCCCTTCAAATCCTTTGTAATTATTACTTATTCTGCTGGGGGAATAAGTAGGGGCCAGCAGTCTTCCTCCACAAGTCGAGTCCGCCAGGCCTTTCAGGTTGCGACCTGCTCCCCAGAGCTTACCATAGTCTCTCCATTTGGTCTGGATCTCAAGTGTAGAGCTGCCCAACAAGCCACCCCCAAATTTAGTGGCATAAAATAACAATTGATGAGTTCTTATGAGTTTATGTATTGACTGACCTGTAAGGCTTGGTTCTTCTGCTCCATCTCGTGTTGGTTGGGGTCACTCATGTGACTTCATCCAGCAGGGAGCTTAGCCAAGGCTTGAACATCCAAGATGGCCTCCATCCCATGTCTGGCAGTTGGTGCTGGCTGTTAGCTGGCTTGTATTACTCTCCTCCACATGGCGTCTCATCCTGCAGGGCCTCTCTCTCCATGCGGCCTCTCAGGCAGGATAGCCCAGACTTCTGTCTACAGTGCTGGCTTCCAAGAGGGCAACGGCAGAAACTGCAAAGCCTGTTATGGCCTAGGCCTGGAAGTCACCTAATGTTCCGTCTGCCACATCCTAGTAGTCCAAACAAGTCACAAGGCCAGCTCTGATTCCAGAGAAGGGGAAAAAGCCTCTGCCTCTTGTTGGGCAGAGTGCCAAGTAATGCAGTAGAAGGACATGCAGAGTGGGAGCCATGGGAGCAGCCACCTTTGGAAACAATCTACCTCATGAAGTGAAAGGTGTTCCGTCCATTCCCACGTTTAAGAGAAAACCCTATGCTGGGCACTGTGGCTCACGCCTGTAATCACAGCACTTTGGGAAGCCGAGGTGGGTGGATCACCTGAGGTCAAGTGTTCGAGACCAGTCTGGCCAACATGGTGAAACCCCGTTTCTACTAAAAATACAAAAATTAGCCAGGTGTGGTGGTGGGCGCCTGTAATCCCAGCTACTCTGGAGGATGAGGCAGGAGAATTGCTTCAACCCAGGAGGTAGAGGTTGCAGTGAGCTGAGATGGTGCCATTGCACTCCAGCCTGGGTGACAAAAGCGAGACCCTGTCCCCCCACAAAAAGAAAAAAAAAGAGAGAAAACCCAAGGAACAGGAAGAAGTTGGCACATCCTTGGCACTGGGATCTCTGATGGGGAAAGTGGGGGTCTATGATGGTGGCACTACCATTTTCCAAGTATTGGTGTCCACAGTGTCACTACTTGATAAACCTTGGTGTTGATGCATTCTAGCCACTGCATTCACACCAAGGTACAGCTTGGCTGTACACCATGACCTTGTCCTGCTAGGCCACTTGTTTCTAGCTATCTTGGGTCTGGAAATCTCCATTTTGTGAGTCACTAAAACTATTAATGGACAAAGAGATTTTAAAGCTCACAGTACAATCTTTCAGAAGGTAAAAAGTCATCATGCTGACAGCACTTGTGTTAGCTCTTGCATAAAAAATAAACATTTAAAATTCATCCTAAGAAGTTATGAATTACCAAAATATATCGTATTTTTGTTGTTGTTTGAGACAGAGTCTCACTCTGTTGCCCAGGCTGGAGTGCAGTGGCGCGATCTCCAATCACTGCAGCCTCTGCCTCCTGGTCTCAGGCGACCCACGTCAGCCTCCCAAGTAGCTGGGACTACAGATGTATGCCACCATACATGGCTAATTTTTTGTGTATTTTTTTGTAGAGATGGGGGTTTCGCCATGTTGGCCAGGCCGGTCTCGAACTCCTGGGCTCAAATGATACTCCTGCCTTGGCCTCCCAAAGTGCTGGGGTTATAGTTGTGAACCACCATGCCTGGCCAATATTGTAGTTAGTGCATTTACTTAGTGACATTTAGTGCATTTACTAATGCACGTTGTGCCACCATCACCACTATGTACTTTCAGAATATTTCATCATCCCATACAGAAACCCCGTATCCATTACATGGCCACTCCCCATGCCCTAATCCCTCAGCCCCTGACAACCCCTAATCTGCTGTCTGTATCTATGAATTCTTCTATTCTGGATATTTCACATAAAGTGAATCATCTGATATGTGACTTTTTGTGTGTGGCTTCTTTCACTGAGCATAATGTTTTTGAGATCGATCTCAGTTTTAGCATGTATCAGGACTTCATTCCTTTTTACTGAAACACATTGAAATTAGTGACATTTTTGTACATTTACAGGATACTTTTTTTTTTTTTTTTTTTTTTTTCGAGACAGGATCTTGTTCTGTGACCCAGGCTGCAGTAGTAGCACGATCACAACTCACTGCAGTCTCGACCTCCTGGGCTCAAGTGATCCTCCTGCCTCAGCCTTTCGAGGTACCTGGGACTACAGTAGCCACACACCACCATGCCCAGCTAATTTTTGTATTTTTTTCTGCAGAGACAGGGTCTCGTTATATAGCCCAGGCTGGTCTCCAACTCCTAGCTTCAAGCGACTCTCCTGCCTTGGCCTCCCAAAGCACTGGGATTACAGGTGTGAACCACTGCTCCCAGCCTGCAGGGTAGATTTTATAATCCAGTTGAGTCACTTTTCATAACTACAAGCCTCATTCTTCTCGGCATCGGCCTTTAACCCACCATACAGTGGGTTACCCAAGCCAGGCAAAGGGGCAAACCTGGATGGTCCCAAGCAGCCGGCTACCAAACACGGTGGTCCGAAGCCCATTGTCAGTGTTGTTATTAATTTGAGGACTGATCTTGGAGAAGGCGGTACCAAACAGAGTCACCCGGGGAGATGGGTCAGTTGCTTAAGAGAGGAGCACAGCTGCCCTAGAACAAGAAAGGCCCATGGCCTCGGCAGTGTAACCAGAGTCCCAATATTTGATAACAACACACAGGAGAAAGTAACATGAGAAGCAGTGGGAATTTTAGCTCTTCCACAAGGGAAGAGCCTTTGCTGTCTGTTCTGTTTGATTGCTTATTCTCTTACAATTGGCTGCAGTTATGAAATAACCATGCCAAGGGGCAGCATGAAAGCACCTCTGTTAACAGATTTGCAGTGCTGTGAGCTCCTAGTAGGGTGAGAAAAAAAACCTCTGGCTCTAGATAGGATACTTGAGGTTGAAAATATATTGATTACTTAAAGACTCTTTTCTCCCTTGCGCCCAGGCCTCTGCACTCCATTATACAGAAACTTTTAAAAACATTCGTGGATGTAATACACCTCTATGTATGTCTATGTAAACATACACTTACATGCAGTCACATTAAAAGATGTTCAGGGCCAGGCGTAGTGGCTCATGCCTATAATCCCAGCACTTTGGGAGGCTGAGGCGGGCAGATCACCTGAGGTCAGAAGTTCAAGGCCAGCCTGGTCAACATGGTGAAACCCCATCTCTACTAAAAATACAGAAATTAGCCAGGCATGGTGGTGCATGCCTGTAATCCCAGCTACTCGGGAGACTGAAGCAGAAGAATTGCTTGAACCTGGGAGACGGAGGTTGCAGGGAGCCGAGATCGCACCGCTGCACTCCAGCCTAGGCAACAGAGTGAGACTCCATCACACACACACACACACACACACACACACACACACACACACACAGAGACAGACAGACACACACACACACAGAGATGTTCAGGTAGTGGTATTATTTATTGCTTTAAGAGTTTACGTTTTATAGCAAAAATTTAAAAATCAGGCATAGGTTGGGCGCAGTGGCTCATGCCTGTAATCCCAGCACTTTGGGAGGCCAAGGTGGAAGGATTGCTTGGAGGCCAGGTGTTCAAGACTAGCCCGGGCAACACAGCAAGGCCCCATCTCTACAAAAAGTAAAAATACAAAAATTAGCCAGGCGTAGTGGCACCCGCATGTGATCCCAGCTGCTTGGGAGGCTGAGATGGGAGGATCACTTGAGCTCAGGAGTTTGAGGCCACAGTGAGCTAGGATTGCACCAGTACACTCCAGCCTGGGTGACAGAGTGAGACTCTGTCTCTAAAAAAATAAATAAGTAAGTAAAAATCCAGGCATAGCACAAAATAATGTTTAGACTACAGTGATTTTCTGATTTATGAGTGTTGTGTGGCACCGTTGTGTTTATGCATAGACTAGAATACACATATGTCAGAAATAACTGTGTGCATTTGCATTTTGTCTTCATGAATTTTCATTCCTTTGGAGATTATCCAGGTAAACATACTTGCTAATTACCTCAATTTATTGTCCACTCCAGGTCTCAAAGTCAGTAGATGAGGGAGTCTTAGAAATTGTAGCAGAATGGCCGGGCGTGGTGGCTCACACCTGTAATCCCAGCACTTTGGGACCCCGAGGTGGACGGATCATGAGGTCAGGAGTTCGAGACCAGCCTGGCCAACATGGTGAAACCCCGTCTCTACTAAAAATACAAAAATTATCTGGGCGTGGTGGCGAATGCCTGTAATCTCACCTACTCAGCAGGCTGAGGCAGGAGAATCGCTTGAACCTGGGAGGCGGAGGTTGCAGTGGAGCAAGATTGTGCCACTGCACTGCAGTCTGGCAACAAAGCGAGACTCTGTCTTAAAAAAAAAAAAAAAGAAAAGAAAAGAAAACAAAAAGAAAGAAATTATAGTAGGGTGACATTGAAGCACAATATGATCACACTTGATGAATAAAATTTGACAAATATGACACTAAAATTTATTCCGTTTACAAGGTGGAGTAACTTTGTAGGGCTACAAAATTACTGCTATTGTTGGAAGTTTAAAAGGTTGATTTAAAAAATACAGATATTCATTATTATAACTCAATTTAGCTCAGCTCATGTTTACATTTACAAAACCTTAGATATTTACTGTAAGAAATGCTGACGTACGTGATCTGCAAGGTAAGTATTACGGGTTTAGAAAGGTCAACATAATACAATTTCTCAAGAGAAAATCATAATGGATGCATCTCAAATCTTGCAAAAAACTAAAGCGCAGCGTTCCTATTGTCACTTTTACATACCTCATACTGTGATAAAACTGGAGAGAAGACATTGAGCTATCTTTTAAATGAAGAATAAAACTATGTAATCTATTCAAGGATTTTTCTTATAAAGAAATATTGAGGAAATCTGGAGTTTTAGATTATTTTCTTGGCTTTATTTGTTTTTTCTCAACACATTGTAATCATGCATATTTATGGTGGCACAATTTGATGTCAATTCATATCATGTTGCACAATGATCCAATCACGGTAGTGTATCTATCACCTCATGCAAGTATCATTTCTTTACAGTGCGAACCTGCAAATACCTCTCTTCTAGCTATTTTATTTTTTATTTTATTTCTTTGAGATGGAGACTTGCTCTGTTGCCCCCAGGCTGGAGTGCAGTGGTGCGATCTTGGCTCACCGCAACCTCCGTCTCCCAGGTTCAAGTGATTCTCCTGCCTCAGCCTCCCGAGTAGCTGGGACTACAGGCATGCGCCACCACACCCGGCTAATTTTGTATTTTTAGTAGAGACGGGGTTTCACCATGTTTGCCAGGCTGGTCTTGAACTCCTGGCCTCAGGTGATCTGCCCACCTCAGCCTCCCAAAGTGCTAGGATGACAAGCCTCTTCTAGCTATTTTAACGGTAATGTGCAATATCTTACTGTTAACCATCATCATCGTCCCACTGTGCACAGAACACCAGAACTTATTCCTCCCATCTAATTGTTATTTTGTACTGTTGACAAACCTCTCCCCATGCTCCCTTCCCCAGTCTGTTCTACTCTGTGCTTCTACAATATCAGCTTTTTTTGTTTTGTATACAGACAGGGTCTCACTCTGTCACTCAGGCTGGAGGGCAGTGGCATGATCCTAGCTCACTGCAGCCTTGAACTCCTGAGCTCAAATGATTCTCCCACCTCAGCCTCCTGAGTAGCTGGGACTACAGGTTCACACCACCATGCCCGGCTAATTTAAAAAAAAAAAAAAATTTGTAGAGACAGGGTCTCGATAGGTTACCCAGGCTGGTTTCAAACTCCAGGCCTCAAGGGATCTTCCTGCCTTGGCCTCCTAAAGCACTGGGATTACACTTGTGAGACACTGCACCTACCCTCACCTCTTTTAAAAAAAATTCCACATGTGAGATCACATAGTATTTGTCTTTCTGTGTCTGGCTTATTTCACTTAACATGATGTCTTCCAGGTTTATTCGTGTTGTCGCAAATGACAGGATTTCATTCTTTTTATGGTTGAATGGGATTCCGTTGTGTATAGATACTACATTTTCTTTATCCATTCATCCATTAATGGACACTTGGGTTAATTCCATACTTGGCTACTGTGAATAATGCTGCAATAAGCATGAGGGGGCAAATCTCCTTGACACACCATTTCATTTCCTGTGGATATATACCCAGCAATGCGATTGCTAGATCAGATGGTAGTTAGCTCTATTTTTGATTTGTTTTTTCTTTTCTTTTTTCTTTTCTTTTTTTTTTTTTTTTTTTGAGACAGGGTCTCACTGTATCACCCAGGCTGGAGTGCGGTGGCACTGTCACGGCTCATGCAGCCTCAACCTTCTGGGCTCAAGCAATCTCCCACCTCAGCCTCCTGAGTAGTTGGGACTATATGTGTGCACCACCAAGCCTGGCTAAATTTTATTATGATTATTATTATTTTTTTTTTGAGACGGAGTTTCACTCTTGTTGCCCAGGCTGGAGTGAAATGGCATGATCTCAGCCCACCGCAACCTCCGCCTCCCGGGTTCTAGCGATTATCCTGCCTTAGTCTCCCTAGTAATTGGGATTACAGGCATGTGCCACCACACTCGGCTAATTTTGTATTTTTGGTAGAGACGGGGTTTCTCCATGTTGATCAGGCTGGTCTCGAACTCCCAACTTAAGGTAATTCGCCCACCTTGGCCTCCCAAAGTGCTGAGATTACAGGCATGAGCCACCGCGCCCGGCCTTAATTTTTTTTTTAATGTTTTGTAGAGATCGAGTCTTGTTATGTTGCCCAGGCTACTCTCAAACTCCTGGGCTCGAGTGATCCTCCTGCCTGGCCTCCCAAAGTGCTGGGATCACAGGTGTGAGCCACCGTACCTGGCCGATTATAAATTTCTTGAGCCTCCTATTGTTTTCCACCCACACCAACTGTTCCCTTTTCTCCACATCCTCATCAACACTTGTTTTCTTTTGTCTTTTGAAAAATAGCTGTTCTAATTAGAGTAAAATGGTTATCTCACGGTGGTTTTAATGTGCATTTTCCTGATGATTAGTGATGTTGAACATTTTTTCATGTATCTGTTGCCCATTTCTGTGCCTTCTTTTAAGAAATGTCTACTAAGGTCTTTTGCTTTTTTTTTTTTTTTTTTTTTTTGAGACAAAGTCTCATTCTTGTCGCCCAGGCTGGAGTGCAGTGATGCGATCTTGGTTCACTACAACCTTGGCCTCCTGGGTTCAAGCAATTCTCTTGCCTCAGCCTCCAGAGCAGCTGGGATTACAGGTGTTTGCCACCACGCCCGGCTGATGTTTGCATTTTTAGTAGAGATGGAGTTTCGCCATGTTGGTCAGGCTGGTCTTGAACTCCTGACTTCAGATGATCCTCCTGACTCGGCCTCCCAAAGTGCTGGGATTACAGGTGTGAACCACCTCGCCAGGCCCCATTTTGTTCTGTTTTGTTTTTGAGACAGGATCTCATTCCATCACCCAAGCCGGAGCACAGGGGTACAAACATGGCTTACTGCAGCCTCAAACTCCTGGGCTCGACTGATCCTCCCACTTCAGCCTCCCAAGTAGCTGGGACTTTACATGCCGTAGTTACAGTGTTATAGTGTTTTGTGTTTTTCTGTGTACTTACTATTACCACTGAATTTTATACCTTCAAGTGATTTCTTATTGCTCATTAACATCCTTTTCTTTTAGATTGAACTGCTCCCATTAGCATTTCTTGTAGGACAGGTTTGGGACTCATGAAATCCATCAGCTTTTGTTTGTCTGGGAAAGTCTTTATTTCTCTTTTGTGTTTGAATAATATTTTTGCCAGTTATACTATTTTAGGGTAAGCTTTTTTTCCTTCAGCACTTTAAATATGTCATGCCACTCTCTCCTGGCCTGTCAGATTTCCACTGGGAAGTCAGCTGCCTCCATTGCATGACGAGTTCCCCCTAGTCCTGGGCGGATCCAGAGATACCATTTGGGAGCCAGTGCCTGGAGTTGAGAGCCTTAGGAATCTAGTTGGTGCTCTATTCTACTGCAGCTGAACTGGCACCCAAGCTGTGAGACACAGGCCTTCCCACTCTTCCCTCCCTTTTCCACAGGCAGAGAACCCTCACCCCACAGCCACCACCGCCCCAGGCCCACGGGGAGTACTGCCAGGCTCGTGTTCACTTGAGGACCAAGGGCCCTCAGTCAGCTTGTGGTGGTGCTGCCAGGCCTGAGCCTCCCCCTTCAGGGCAGTGGGATCCCCTCTGGCCGTAGGGCAGGTCCAGAAATGCTACCCAGGAGCCCAGGCCTGAAACTGGGGATCCCAGGAGCCCACGCGGTGCCCTACTCTGCCGTGGTCGAGCTGGTACCCAAGCTGCGAGACAAAGTCCCCTTTACTCTTCCCTCTCCTTTCCTCAAACAGAAGGGGTCTCTGCCTGTGGCCACCGCAGCTGGGAGTGTGCTGGGCCCGCACAGCTCTGAGTGTCAGCCGAGGCCTGCAGCAAGCACGGCCTGGGTATCGCTGCTGGTTCCTCAGCGTCCAAGAGCCCTTCAGTCAGCAGGTGATGAGTCCCGCTAGGACTGGGTCCTTCTCTTCAAGGAACAGGGTTCCCTTCTGGCCCAGGGTGTATCTAGAAACGTCGTCTAGGAGCTGGGGCCTGGAATGGAGGTCTCACAACTCTGCCCTGTCTTACTGTGGCTGAGCTGGTATCCAAGACACAAGACAGTGTCTTCCCCACTTTTCCCTCTCCTCTCCTCAAGCGGGAGGACGGAGGGGCTCCTGCAGCTTTGAGCGGCACTGCCTGGCCTTGGGGGAGGGAGGTGTAAACATGGCCTGAGCCACTCGGGCTGCTAGCTCACTAAGTCACTTGTGCCCCAAGTCCACTGGCACCGAGCCCAGTCCAGCATCAGGACTTGCCCAGGAATTGCTGTCCTTGTGGCCTAGATTGCCTTTCAAGTTTATTTCGGGCCTCTGAATACTTTAGGCCGCAGTGGTGAGATTTTGCTGGAACTCAGACTCCGTCCGCTGAAGATGGACGATTCCTCTCTGGCTAGGGCTGGTCTAAATCCTCCCTCCGTGGGTGACCGCTGACTTCTGCCCCTTGTTGCTTTCTGCTGGGACAGGGCAGCAGCGCTGAGTTCCGACGCAAAACCCCACAGTCACTGTGCCCTCCCTTCCTCAAGTGTACAGCTTCTCTCTCTGCACCATGAGGCTGCTGCGGGGCAGGGGCTGGGGGCGGGGG
>NW_012107375.1:925746-929692 GCF_000951045.1 Mandrillus leucophaeus | reverse complement strand
GGGGGTGGGGGAGCTGATTCAAGACTGTCCTTCCTACCCTTGTCAGGGCCTCTTTCGGTGATGTGAAGTTCAGCCAGGTCCTGTGATGGCTCACCTGATTTTTGGATCTTAAGAAAGTGCTTTTTTGTGTGGCTAGTTGTTCAATTTGGTGTTTCCGCAGTGGGGATGATCACTGGAGGCTTCTATTTGGCTGTGCTGTTCTGCCTCTCTATCTTCTATGTTGTTAAAGCCCTTTCAATATGAGTAAGTGTATTTAACACAGTAGAGATTCCTGAAGCTTCTTCATGACTGTTCAATTTGAGCCTGATAGCAATATGCATTTCCTTGTTTCTTATCCTGTGACTGAGCAAGCAGGACATTGTAACAGTGGAGGAAAAAATCCCCAGTTTTCCATGTTCTCTCATTCAAAAATTTTTTGAGAGAAAGAGTATATTTAGGAAGCAGGACGACCATTTAGATTTTTACTAGTAGCCCGGTTTAATATGATTGGTTTTATATGGGTATTTATAAATGTTTTAATTTAACTTGTTAAAGTGTAATATCCCGAAATTCTATGATTTATTTTTCTCTTTTCCCATTTCAATATTTATTTGTTTATTTTGAGAAAGAGTCTCGCTCTGTCACCCAGGCTGGAGTTCAGTGGCACCATCGCGGCTCACTGCAACCTTCGCCTCCCAGGTTCAAGCAATTCTCTTGCCTCAGCCTCCTGAGTAGCTGGGTCTACAGATGCACCCCACCACGCCCAGCTAATTTTTGTATCTTTGATAGAGACCCAGTTTTGCCACGTTGGCCAGGCTAGCCTCGAACTCCCAACCTCAGATGATCCACCTGCCTCGGCCTCCCAAAGTGCTGGGGTTACAGGCGTGAGGTACCATGCCCTGCCCCATTTCAGTATTTAAAAACTACTTTTGTGCACAGAAAAGAAATAACATGATTTGTTCCACACAACTTCAACTTTGTAATTTAATTAAAATTTCTAAACAGGTTACCATGTATATAGGAGGGAAAACCCACATTGTATAGAGACCAAAATTTATATAATTTAGGGTTCCTCTTCAAGAATACTAAATCACTTGCAAATGTGTCCATTTATTTAGAAAAAGATAAGAAATCACAACAAATTACAAATTTTAAAAAGCTGACAAATACAACAAAAGGCAGCAAAGTACAATTTTTTTGTTCCTATTATTATACGTTGTACTGAAGCTACCTGTGTTATCTTTTTTCCCCACATTTTGGCTGCATAGTGTTCAATCGCATCTTCATCTGACAATGCTATTGTGACATAATTCTCCCTAGAGAGAACCGAAAGATAAAGCAGTCTCCGTCCACTCCGCTTGACTGAGTGTTTTCTGATTGCCATCGCAGTCTCCGTGTGTTTCCTTATCAGTAAAGCTGCACCAGAATCTTCCTCTGTCATTTCCGCTCAGAGGCGCTCCCTGCCCCAGGACTAGCTCTTTGGGTGTGGCCTGTGGTGTGGCCTGTGGTGTGGCCCATCAGTCCGCCCAGGGGTCACTCGCCCTCTGTGTGGCCCTCTGTGTGTCCAGGAGCTGAGTTGCTGTTCCTGCAGCAGCTGTCCTACCCTGGCCAGGCCCTTACTGTCCCTGGTTCTCTCCATCCCAGGACCATCCTAATAACCGTTTTATCTTTTTTCTTTTCTTTCTTTCTTTTTTTTTTTTTTTGAAACAGAGCCTCTCTCTGTCACCCAAGCTGGAGTGCAGTGGCGTGATCTCAGCTCACTGCAACCTCCACTTCCCAGGTTCAAGCGATTGTCTTGCCTCAGCCTCCTCAGCCTCCCAAGTAGCTGGGATTACAGGTGCCCACCACCATGCCCAGCTAATTTTTGTATTTTTAGTAGAGAAGCAGTTTCACCATGTTGGCCGGGCTCGTCTAGAACTCCCGACCTTAAGTGATCCATCCACCATGGCCTCCCAAAGTGCTGGGATAACAGGCGTGAGCCACCGCGCTCGGCCCATCCTAACGACCTTGAAGCCTGATTGTAGCCTCCCCTCTCCCACCTGTCCTCATCCGTGCAGGGAGTGGAGCAGTGCCTCACGGGGTTCCTCCTCCTGGAAGTCCAAGAAAAGTCAAGCTTTGGGCGAGGTCCGCCAGCGCCTGTGCTACCACTGACCAGGGTGTGACGGTGGCCCGGGCCTCTAGTGCCCAGCTGGGGTAGCTGCCCGGTCCCCAACTGTGTGGAGAAGTTCTCACTGTGGACAAACTCTAACTTTGAGAGTTTCTCTGAAAAGGCCAGTACTTTTATAGTACCCGAAGTATGGCCTTACATTTTAAAATGTTTTTCTCTGGTGAGTCTTTGAAGTCAATCAATCAGAATAGTTGTTCCATCAGGTGAGAGAGCCTCAGCATCTTCATTCGTTCATTTCCTTTGCAAATGGGCAAAAGTATCCTTCGGGGGAAACTCCTCCCCTTTACTCTTGTTCTAGCTGTACAGAGAAAAAGCCACCATCACCCAGGAGCACCGTCTTTTTTGTTTTAATTAGAAAAAAAATTTAAGGACAAGGTCTTGCTCTGTCACCCAGGCTGGAGTGTAGTGGCGTGATTGTAGCTGACTCCAACCTCGGACTCCTGGGCTCAAGTGATCCTCCCACTTCAGCCTCCCAAAGGGTTGGAGTTTACAGACATGAGCCACCACGCCCAGCCACCCAGCAGAAGAATCTTATCAAACCCTCCAGCATGCTGGAGAGTGTCAAGGAGGCCTACCCTGAGGACATGAGTCCTTCCCCTGTGACTGTGCCTGGACTGAGGGTCTTTGATGGCTACAGAGTTTCAGGGTGTCTCTACAGAGTTGGTCAGCTCAGGAACCCCCAAGTAAGTACTGGCAGGCAGAGGGGCTGCTCCCTACTGTGCACAGCACTACATAAACTGTGGATGGTGGGCTGAGGTTCCAAGATGGCCGAATAGGAACAGCTCCAGTCTACAGCTCCCAGCGTGAGTGACGCAGAAGATGGGTGATTTCTGCATTTCCAACTGTGCTACTGGGTTCATCTCACTGGGGCTTGTTGGACAGTAGGTGCAGGAGAGTGGGTGCAGCCCACTGAGTGTGAGCTGAAGCAGGGTGAGGCATCACCTCACCCGGGAAGTGCAAGGGGTCAGGGAATTCCCTTTCCTAGCCAAGAGAAGCTGTGACACATGGCACCTGGAAAATCGGGTCACTCCCACCCTAATACTGCGCTTTTCCAACAGTATTAGCAAACGGCACACTAGGAGATTATATCCCACGCCTGGCTCAGAGGGTCCCATGCCCACGGAGCCTCCCTCATTGCTAGCACAGCAGTTTGAGATCAAACTGCAAGGCAGCAGTGAGGCTGGGAGAGGGGCGCCCACCATTACTGAGGCTTGAGTAGGTAAACAAAGCGGCCTGGAATCTCGAACTGGGTGGAGCCCACCACAGCTCAAGGAGGCCTGCCTGCCTTTGTAGACTCCACCTCTGGGGGCAGGACATAGCCAAACAAAAGGCAGCAGAAACCTCTGCAGATTTAAATGTCCCTGTCTGACAGCTTTGAAGAGAGTAGTGGTTCTCCCAGCACAGAGTTTGAGATCTGAGAATGGACAGACTGCCTGCTCAAGTGGGTCCCTGACCCCGAGTAGCCTAACTGGGAGGTACCCCCAAGTAGGGGCAGATGGACACAACACACCTCACATGGCCAGATACCCCTCTGAGACAAAGCTTCCAGAGGAATGATCAGGCAGCAACATTTGCTGTTCAGTAATATTCGCTGTTCTGCAGTCTCCACTGCTGATACCCAGGCAAACAGGGTCTGGAGTGGACCTCCCAGCAAACTCCAACAGACCTGCAGCAGAGACTCCTGACTGTTAGAAGGAAAACTAACAAACAGAAAGGACATCCACACCAAAACCCCATCTGTACATCACCATCATCAAAGACCAAAGGTAGATAAAACCACAAAGATGGGGAAAAAACAGA
>NW_012107375.1:913721-922101 GCF_000951045.1 Mandrillus leucophaeus | reverse complement strand
GGGTGCAGCACACCAACATGGCACATGTATACATATGTAACAAACCTGCACGTTGTGCACATGTACCCTAGAACTTAAAGTATAATAATAATAAAAAAGAAAGTGTGGATGGAGGATGAGCTGCTATTCAGTGCTGAAGCTTGAACCTCACACTAGCTCCCACAGCTTCTCCTGCCATGCTGTCACTTTATTCTACGCAATCCAATGTGTGTTATTTTCCTGGGATTTCTCTGGTTATTCGGAGCAGAAGGACCAGCCTCAAGGAGTTCAAGTAGAGGTCAGTCTCATGGGGGCCAGACAGGCTGAGCTGGCCTCCACTCACTCGCTTCCCTCCCGGTACAAGACTCAGACCCCCATGACCATGACTGAGCTGTCTCGGGTGCCCTCGAGCCACCCCCAGGAGCCAAATTCTTGCCGAGAGTCCATTATCCCAGGGACAGCTGTCTTGTGATCCTGTTCCCTGGAGAACACAGGCACGGAACAAGCCCTGATCCCTTTTGGTGACAGCTCAGTAGTGTGCACAGCCAGGAAACCACAGAAGACAGGCAGAACCAGTTCTCCAGCCGTAGCTACAACTTAACTATAAAAAGACCCCTGGGTCCACAGGGCAGGGCTACTCAGCTGGCTCTGGCCCAGGCTCTTCGGCACAATTCTGGCCACAGACGGGAAGCACAGAAAAGATAACCAGTGGTGTCACAAACAGGTTTTCCAAGATTTCAATCTGGGAGACAGGACACTTCATCCAGGCTTCCGTTTTCAAAATTAGAAGACAAATGTCCTAAGGGGTCTTGTCAGTTTTGTATGCTGGCACACAGCCATGATTTACAGAAACAGGACTTTTGGTCTCTCACCCTGGAAGACAAGAGGAACTAATCAAAACAGGCCAAAGGACCAGAAACTTCCAGTGGACATCGCACTTGGACAGATGAGAGCTCGGAAAGCAGCTCAATTGCTGTGACCAAAGTTCGGCTTCCCCCTCAGTGACAGTCCTCCTGGGAAGGAAGGTAAGAGGCTCAAGGAGACTCTGGGGTCCTGCTGGTACTTCCCAGGCCAGGGCTGTGCTCCAGTGGCAGCTATCCTGAGGCCAGGGACATTCGGGGGAACCTCTAAACAATGGCAACAGCCAAGGAGATGATGAGCGTAGGTCCAAGTGCAGCGAGGCAGCCCGAAAAGAGAAAGGGAAGGTGGAGTTCTCAGGGACAGGCTTCAGAGGAAGAAGAGGGTTTAGATGAGTCTCTTCAGTAGGGCCAAAGCAAGTTCATTTCCCAAGGGCTAAAAGTCTGCCATGTTTTTATGAGTTGTTTGGGTTAAACCTGGGTCATGTTGTCCTAGATACATCTCCAAGAAACACCAGATATGGGAATCTTAATAAGAAAGAATGAGCAACATGGTTGTGATCTTCCAACAGAAATACAGTGCAAGAGGCCGGGTGCGGTGGCTCACGCCTGTAATCCCAGCACTTTGGGAGGCCGAGGCGGGTGCATCATGAGGTCAGGAGTTCAAGACCAGGTTGGCCAACATGGTGAAACCCTGTCTCTACTAAAAATACAAAAATTAGCCAGGCGTGATGGTGGGTGCCTGTAATCCCAGCTACTTGGGAGGCTGAGGCAGAGAACTGCTCAAACCCAGGAGGCGGAGGTTGCAGTGAGCCAAGATCGTGCTACTGCTCTCCAACCTGGGTGACAGAGCAAGACTCCATCCCTCCCTCTTCCCCCCAAAAAAAGAAATACATTGCAAGAAAGTCCAGTTTTTTCTGATAACAATGTTCTGCTTAAGTTTGGAGAAAATATGCTTTTTCTTAAGCTTGAAATAAAGTTTATCTACTTGTGGATGGGGTCTTTGTGCCATTTCCATGTCAGACGCCAATCTATACTACTGCCAGGAGGATGGCGACATGATTGACGGGAAAAGGAAAAACTTCACACAGATGACTCCTTAGAGCAGGGAGCAAAGCACTGATGCCTGTCAGAGGCAGAAGCTTCCCTGGCAGGACTAATGACATTTATAGTCCTCATTGAGAGAAACAAGAGAAAAGGCACATGGACACTATACTATGAATGGAAAATGGCATATAACCACGGATGCAGACAGGATTTTAAAGTAATAGCTATTGTGAATAACTTTATGCCAATACATTTGAAAATACAGTTGAAATGAACAAAGTCCTAGAAAAAGAAATTACCAGTATTGACTCAAGAAAAAGCAGAGACTCTAAATAGTCATATAATTATAAATTGTTTGTTAGTAATAAAATATCTTCCCTTCAAACCGAACTCTAGGCCTAGATGACTTCATCAGCAAGATCTATCAAATATTCTAGAAGCAATAGTTCTAATTTTATACAAACTCTTTCAGAGAATTAAGAAAAAGAGGCTCCACTCTTGTTAGAAGGCAAACATAACCTTGAAACCAAAACCTGTCAAGGACATTATGAGAAAGAAAATTATAAGCCAACTTCACTTGTAGGCAGAGATTCAGAAATCCCAAACAAAATACTAGCAATATATAAAAATGATAATACATGGTGACTGGACTGGGCACGATGGCTCACGCCTATAGTCCCAGCTTTTTGGGAGGCTGAGGCGGGTGGATCACCTGAGGTCAGGAGTTCAAGACCAGCCTGGCCAATATGGTGAAACCCAGTCTCCACTGAAAATACAAAAAATTAGCTGGGCCTGGTGGCGTGTGCCTATAATCCCAGCTACTCGGGAGACTCAGGCAGAAGAATCGTTTGAACCCGGGAGGCAGAGGTTGCAGTGAGCCGAGATTGTGCCACTGCACTCCAGCCTGGGTGACAGAGCGAGACGCTGTCTCGAAAAAAACAAAAGCAAAGAAAAAAGCAAAGATAATACATGGTGACCAAGTTGTGTTTATCTCAGGAGTGCAAAGTTAGTTTAATAATGTAATATCATTTATTGTAATTAACCATAATAATGTTAAAGAAGAAAAATTACATGATCAGCAGGGCATGGTGGCTCATGCCCGTAAGCCTAGCACTTTGGGAGGCTAAGGCAGGCAGATCGCTTGAGCTCAGGAGTTTGAGACCAGCCTGGTAAACATGGTGAAACCTCATCTCTACAAATAATACACACACACACACACACACACACACACATACACACAAATTGCCAGTGGTGGCACATGCCTGTCATCCCAGCTACTTGGGGGGCTGAGGCAAGAGGATCGCTTGAGCCCAGGAGGTTGAGGCTACAGTGAGCTGAGATCATGCCACTGCACTCCAGCCTGGGTGATAAAGCAAGACTCTGTCTCGAAAAAATAAAAAATAAAATAAAAATTACATGATCACCACAATAAGCACAGAAAAAACACTGGATAAAATTCAATATCCATTCATGATTAAAAAGAAAAGTCAGAAACCTAGGAATTAAAATAAACTTCCTTAGCAAAGGATTTATTAAAATAGTTATAGCATCATCATATTTAATGACAAAAAGTTGAAAGCATCCCCTTGAGATCATAAACAAGAAAACGCTGGCACGGTGGCTCACGCCTGTAATCCCAGCACTTTGGGAGGCCGAGGTGGGTGGATCACTTGAGGCCAGGAGTTCGAGACCAGCCTGGCCAACATGGTGAAACCCCAGCTCTACTAAAAATACAAAAATTAGCCAGACGTGGTGGCAGGCGCCTGTAATCCCAGCTACTTGGGAGGCTGAGGCAGGAGAATCACTTGAACCCCGGGGTGGAGGTTGCAGTGAGCCGAGATCTCGCCACTGCACTCCATGCACTCCAGCCTAGGTGACAGATTGAGACTCTGAAAAAAAGAAAAGCAAGAAAAAGAAACTGTAAAAAAAGGAAAAGGAAGGAAGCTGTACCTCTACTTCACACCATCACAAAAATCAATTTTGCAGAGATTGAAAACCTAAATATGAAGGGCAAAATGATAAATCTTTAAGAATAAAATGAGAATCACTCCATTACTAGGAGTAAGCAAATGGTTGCATGGGTGTTCGATTTAGAATTGTTCTTTAAACTATACAATGTATTTGATGCACTCTATTTCAAACAGCCTTATCAAGGTATAGCCTACATAAAACAAAGTGTGTGTTGCTTAAAGTATACAGCGGCTGGGTGTGGTGGCTCACACCTGCAATCTCAGCACTTTGGGAGACCGAAGCAGGATGATTGCTTGAGGCCAGGAATTTGAGAGCAGCCTGGGCAACGAACACAGTGAAGCCTAGTTGCTACAAAAAATTTAAAAACTAGCCAGGCATTGTGGCATGCACCTGTGGTTCCAGCAACTTGGAAGGTCAAGGCAGGAGGGTCACTTGAGCCCAGGAGTTTGAGGTTATGGTAAACTATGATTGCCACTGTACTCCAGCCTGGGAAACAGAGTGAGACCTGTCTCTAAAATAATGATAATAATAAAGTATATAATTTTGCTGGGCACCATGGCATGTGCCTGTAGTCCCAGCTCCTCAGGAGGCTGAGGCAAGAGGATTGCTTGAGCCCAGGAGTTTGAGACCAGCCTGGGCAACATAGTGAGACCCCCATCTCTAATTTTCTCTA
The DNA here is from genome assembly GCF_000951045.1 of Mandrillus leucophaeus. Taxonomy (NCBI): domain Eukaryota; kingdom Metazoa; phylum Chordata; class Mammalia; order Primates; family Cercopithecidae; genus Mandrillus; species Mandrillus leucophaeus. The sequence goes on along the minus strand of NW_012107375.1, from coordinate 917,574 downwards.
ATTTAAAAAAATAAATAACATAAAACAAAAATAAAACATAAATAACATAAAGTATACCATCTGGTCCATTTTGACACAGGTATACACCCTTAAAACCACCACAATCAAGGTAATGAACACAGCCATCACCCCTAAAAGCTTCCTCCTGCATCTCTAAATCCTTCCTCCCAACACACCCCATATCCCAATCTCTGGGTAACCCCTGATCAGCTTTCTGTCACTATAGATCAGTTTGCATGTTCTAGAATTCCATATGATCATACAGTATATCCTCTCAATGTGGCCTCTTTCAGTGTAATTATTTTCACATGTGTTTAGGTCATTGCTTGAATATCGTATTCCTTTTGGTTGCTGAATAGTATTCCTTTGCATGGATGTACCACAATTTATCATTCACTCTCTCAAGGACATTTGAGTCGTTTCCAGTCAGAACTACTACAAATAAAGCTGCTATGAACATAAAAATTCACAAAGAGGTTAATTCCAGGTCAAGAATGCAGATTGAACATCTGCATCTCATTCCACACCCCAGTAAAGCTACAGTAAAGCAACTTTTGGGAGAGGAAAAGGGGCATAAATCGACATGAATGGGGAGGGCGGGGGATGACACAACAGGAACAAGGTTTGGGGAGCCGGACAAACAGCTCTCAGTACATCAGAGGGCAAGCTGCAGAGAGGGAGCCCAGGGCCCAGGAACTGGAGCTGGGGGCGAAGGGAGCACTAAAATAAAGAAGACTGGGTAAAGGTTGGCCTCAGTGACTCCCGCCTGTAATCTCAGCACTTTGGGAAGCTGAGGCAGGTGGATCACTTGACCCCAGGAGTTCCAGACCAGCTTGGGCAACATGGCAAAACCCCGTCTCTACCAAAAATACAAAAATTAGCCAGGCGTGGTGGCTCATGCCTATAATCTCAGCTACTTCGGAGACTGAGGCAGAAGAATTGCTTGAACTGGGGAGGCGGAGGTTGCAATGAGCTGAGATCGCGCCACTGCACTCCAGCCTGGGAGACAGAGCAAGACCCTGGTTCGAAAAAAAAAAAAAAAGGAAAAGAAAAGAAAAAAGGACTGGGTGAAAGCTGGTTACTAATGGTTACTAAGCACTCTGAGCTCCGGGTGCTAGGGTAACCTATTGTTCCAGACACTTTCAGCACTGCCAGTCCTATGTCCTTTGAATGCCCTCAATCCCAGGCAAACCTCTCTGCCTGTGTGCCCCTGGGCAACTGTGCCTCCTCCATCCTGACAGAAATGGGGGACTTTATTCTCTGGAGAGGGCAAAGGAGTCAGTGAACTGTGGGACACCAGGTCCGATTGAAGGCAGTGAAATTCTACCCAGAGCAGAGTGACGCTGTGAGCCGGCGCTGCCTGCATGCACAGAGCGACATCCCCTCCCCTGCTCTGCTCCCAGAACTCTGCAGCCAGGCCCCAGCCCTCCAGGCAGCTTGTTACAAGTGTCTTCTCTGGGGAATCTGATGTCCCCAGACCTTCTTGTCATTCTCCCAGACTGAAAGGCAGGAGCTGCCAAATGGAAAATGCCCACAGTATGCCCTGTGTGTGGCTGACAGCAGAGCCTCTCCCAGGCACATCACCATGACATCTCAGAGCACCAAGGATACGAGGAAGGTTCAACGAGCTTCCAAGGAGGGTTTGGTGTAGAGGCAGGAAGCAGAATGGCGGGCCAGTCAAGTGAGCCACAGTACAGGCTCAGGAAAAAACAGTTGATTGTCCTCACGGGTCCTAGACGTGGGAGACACGGCCGGGCACACGAGGCCCCACAGGGAAGCACCAGGGGGTCGGGAGGTGGAATACAGGGGCGACAGGAAGACTGAGGCTAGAGCCTTTATTGGGGTTTCCACAGCAAAGGCAAGGCTGGGCAAGGCCAGCAGTTTAGGGAGCTTAAGGGCACAGGGCTGGTCCCTGGTTGCCTGGTGCCTGCCTCTGGGATGATGAAGGCAGAGCAATCTGGCCTCCTGGGGTGTACTGGCCAGAAGGAGGAGGAAAGGGCCTGGGCTGCTCAGTCTGCACACCAAAGGCCTGTTCAGGGCAGGGCCCTTCCTTCTCTCTAAGAATTGGCTGGCCCTTGGTAGACAGTCTCCCCAACCAGAAAGAGTTTTTTTGTTTTCGTTTTTTGGAGTTTTTAGAAAAGATGTCAAAACATCATAATATACAGGTAATGTATGTGCACAGACACAGACACACACACACACACACACACACACACTGCAGTGGCAACACCTGGAGCTAATGGAGCAATTCCCTCCAAATGCTGGAGGAAAATCATTTCCAATCTAGAATTCCACATGTAGCCACATCATCAACGGCATCAGTGGACAGAAGTTTGTCAGACATGCACGCTCTCAAACATTTGTCTCCCATACACTCTTTCTCAGCGCACCAAACTCAGGGGGTAGACAAGAACAAGACGACAAGGGCTACAGGGACACTGGCACCAATAGACGTGAGATGCAAAGGAGACCCTGGGAGGAAGGTTCAGCCTGACCAGCTCCCAGGCTTGAGGGCAGCCAGCCTGGAACGGTAAAATGTGACTTAGAGACAGGTGTGCAGTCTCTGGTTCCCATCCCAGCCCTGTCAGGTGCACGACTGCAGACCCCTGTTTCCCAGGAGTCGCTAACCAACCTTGCCCACGGGCTTTCCCAGAAATGAACTGTCAGGGAAGCCAAGGCCAGACCACGACCCAGAAACTCTGTCCGGCTTCCTTCTCCTGGGAGCCTTTGCCTAGAGAAAGGGCAAGCAGGTTGCTCTTTCCTTACTCACCACTTGGTTTTCTATGCATCATCTTTCTTGTACATTTCTACAAAGAGAGACTTCCCTGTCACTCTGTCTAAATTCACAACCCTCCCACTGCCTGTCATGCTAGACTCTGGGGGTAGAACACTGAATAAATCCGCAAAGATGTCATTTCCTCCTTGACACCAATAACAAAGGCAAGAGAGGTGCGAGTGTGTTTGCAGAAGTTATCCATTCAGTGAACTGGCATGTGGTGCCGATGCTGGGCCAGGCACTTCCAGACGCTTGAGCCCTGTTCCTGGGGCACACTCCTTTGAGCAGTGAAGACCAAAGTGAACATACCTCTAGAATCTGGAACATTCAGTAGCGATAGGTGCTTGGAAGGAGGGCAGAGCCAAGGCAGAGAGCAGGACCAGGTAGCAGTGGCAGTGGCAGCTCCTGTTCCAGATGTGCTGGGTGGAGAGGGTTTCTCAGCGGCCAACGCCATTTGAGTAATTGATTCTGATTTCCTTTGCAGCATGATATATTATCATCCTTTGTAAATTTGTCCTTGGAACTACATAGTGCACATTCTCTGTAGTGTGCACAGTTTGACACATAGTTTTAGCCAGCTTGTTTCCTTCTCTTGGTTTTGCCCCAAGAAAAAGACTGTGTCATACTTCTGCCCATTTCTTCTTCACCTACTTCCAGCAAACTGTGCTTTCTCTAATAAATGCTGCCTGGTTCATAAAGATTGATTACAGTTACCTCTTTATGGCAAAGTGGTCTCCTTATTGACATAAAATTATACTTTTTTGATACCATTTAATGTTCTTTGAGTTCTGCTTTGCCAGACACTATTACTACTTTTTTCAGTAATTTACATTTATTCACCCAAACTGAAAGAGGTTGCTGAGAGCAGATGGGTCTCTGAAGAGTTCAGACAGTTGTTCAATTAACTGGTACTTCTGAGGGACAAACAAGTGACCCTTTTCTTGGAATGGCAGGGCCATAGGGCCTAAGTCAGGAGCTGGTGCACAGGCAATCATCCCCATTTTTGAAATAAGTGGTTATCTGGAAGGAAACATTCTGGAACCAAGTCTAGCAAACTCAGATGCATGGAGCAACAGC
>NW_012107375.1:900324-903557 GCF_000951045.1 Mandrillus leucophaeus | reverse complement strand
ACACACACACACACACACACACACTGCAGTGGCAACACCTGGAGCTAATGGAGCAATTCCCTCCAAATGCTGGAGGAAAATCATTTCCAATCTAGAATTCCACATGTAGCCACATCATCAACGGCATCAGTGGACAGAAGTTTGTCAGACATGCACGCTCTCAAACATTTGTCTCCCATACACTCTTTCTCAGCGCACCAAACTCAGGGGGTAGACAAGAACAAGACGACAAGGGCTACAGGGACACTGGCACCAATAGACGTGAGATGCAAAGGAGACCCTGGGAGGAAGGTTCAGCCTGACCAGCTCCCAGGCTTGAGGGCAGCCAGCCTGGAACGGTAAAATGTGACTTAGAGACAGGTGTGCAGTCTCTGGTTCCCATCCCAGCCCTGTCAGGTGCACGACTGCAGACCCCTGTTTCCCAGGAGTCGCTAACCAACCTTGCCCACGGGCTTTCCCAGAAATGAACTGTCAGGGAAGCCAAGGCCAGACCACGACCCAGAAACTCTGTCCGGCTTCCTTCTCCTGGGAGCCTTTGCCTAGAGAAAGGGCAAGCAGGTTGCTCTTTCCTTACTCACCACTTGGTTTTCTATGCATCATCTTTCTTGTACATTTCTACAAAGAGAGACTTCCCTGTCACTCTGTCTAAATTCACAACCCTCCCACTGCCTGTCATGCTAGACTCTGGGGGTAGAACACTGAATAAATCCGCAAAGATGTCATTTCCTCCTTGACACCAATAACAAAGGCAAGAGAGGTGCGAGTGTGTTTGCAGAAGTTATCCATTCAGTGAACTGGCATGTGGTGCCGATGCTGGGCCAGGCACTTCCAGACGCTTGAGCCCTGTTCCTGGGGCACACTCCTTTGAGCAGTGAAGACCAAAGTGAACATACCTCTAGAATCTGGAACATTCAGTAGCGATAGGTGCTTGGAAGGAGGGCAGAGCCAAGGCAGAGAGCAGGACCAGGTAGCAGTGGCAGTGGCAGCTCCTGTTCCAGATGTGCTGGGTGGAGAGGGTTTCTCAGCGGCCAACGCCATTTGAGTAATTGATTCTGATTTCCTTTGCAGCATGATATATTATCATCCTTTGTAAATTTGTCCTTGGAACTACATAGTGCACATTCTCTGTAGTGTGCACAGTTTGACACATAGTTTTAGCCAGCTTGTTTCCTTCTCTTGGTTTTGCCCCAAGAAAAAGACTGTGTCATACTTCTGCCCATTTCTTCTTCACCTACTTCCAGCAAACTGTGCTTTCTCTAATAAATGCTGCCTGGTTCATAAAGATTGATTACAGTTACCTCTTTATGGCAAAGTGGTCTCCTTATTGACATAAAATTATACTTTTTTGATACCATTTAATGTTCTTTGAGTTCTGCTTTGCCAGACACTATTACTACTTTTTTCAGTAATTTACATTTATTCACCCAAACTGAAAGAGGTTGCTGAGAGCAGATGGGTCTCTGAAGAGTTCAGACAGTTGTTCAATTAACTGGTACTTCTGAGGGACAAACAAGTGACCCTTTTCTTGGAATGGCAGGGCCATAGGGCCTAAGTCAGGAGCTGGTGCACAGGCAATCATCCCCATTTTTGAAATAAGTGGTTATCTGGAAGGAAACATTCTGGAACCAAGTCTAGCAAACTCAGATGCATGGAGCAACAGCGGTTTGAACAGTGGCGGCGAGCAGGAAACCCACGTAGATGGAGAACTGTGAGAAAGCCAAGCAGCTCAAGTGCAGCTATTCCAAAACAGCACGTAAAAGTCTAAAGCTGGTGGGTAACAACAAGTGAAAAGCTGAACAAATCGAAAAATCAACAGCTTTTCTTAGACCTATAAGAAAAGCTCACTTCCACTGCCCTGGAAGTTGGAGAGACACAGGTGGATACAGAGAATCACGACTGGGCAGAAACATCCATGGGAACCACTGCTGGAGGGGAGACCTGAACTGTAATTGACGAATTGCTGGAGGCTAGGTATGGACAAATTTCAGAGCTAAAAACTTCAGGGGTGGCCAGTGATGGGGTGAGCACGATTTTATGAGTTTTACCTCCAGGAACTTGACCAGGTTCTCACAGTAAATACCAGAGAATAACTTCCTCATGCTTTTGGCAGGGGGAGGGAAAAGGAACCATTTTGAAATCATTACCTCCAACTTCTCAGAAACCCTGGAAGCAAGGAAGGAGCAGACTGAAATGTTTCCAGTGTTGAGAAACTCCACTGACCTAGAATTCTGTACTCCTGGAAGTTATTCTTCGAGAATGATGGAGAATAAAGACTTTCTCAGACAAATAAATATTGAGAAAATGTGTTGCCAGTAGACCTGCGTTGCAGGAAATGGTAAAAGAAGTCCTTTAGAGAGAAGGACGATGACATAGGGTAGAAACTTGGATCTATGTAAGGAAAGGACAGCATCAGAAAAGGAATAAATGAAAGTAAAAGAAAAACGTTTATTTTTCTTATTTCTAATTGATCTAACAGCTAACAGTTTCTTCAAAATAATAGTAGCAACAATGTATTTGATTATGTAGCCTAATACACAGGTGAAATGAATGACAGCATTGTCACAGGGATGAGAGGGAAGCATTAGGATTATTGTGTTATTATAAGGTACTCACACTACCTAGGAAGTGGTGCAGTGCTATTTGAAAGTGGGCTTGGATTAGTTGTAAATGTATATGGCAAACTCTAGGGCATCTGCTAAAAAAGGTATTAAAAAAGAAGTATAACTGATATGCTAAGAAAGAAGAGAAAATAGAATCATATGAAATGCTCATTTAAAACCACAAAAGGAAGAAAAAGAGCAGAAAACAAAAATAGAAACAAAAGCAAAAATCAGAAAACAGCACCAAATATCATTAAATGACAATAGTTTAAGTACACCAATTAAAAGACAGAGATTGGCTGGGCGTGGTTGCTCCGGCCTGTAATCCCAGCACTTTGGGAGGCCGAGGCGGGTGCATCACCTGAGATCAGGAGTTCAAGAGCAGCCTGGCAAAAATGCGGAAACCCCATCTCTACTAAAAATACAAAAATTAGCCAGGCGTGGCGGCAGGCACGTGTAATCCCAGCTACTTGGGAGGCTGAGGCAGGAGAATCACCTGAACACAGGAGGCAGAGGTTGCAGTGAGTGGAGACTGGGCCATTGTACTCCAGCCTGGGTGACAGAGTGAGACTCCATCTCAAGAAAGGAAGGAAGGAAGGAAGGAAGGAAGGAAGGAAGGAAGGAAGGAAGGAA
>NW_012107375.1:892265-899624 GCF_000951045.1 Mandrillus leucophaeus | reverse complement strand
AAAAAAAAAAAAAAAAAAAAAAGGCATTACGTAACAATAAAGGGCTCAATTCTCCAAGAATACATAACAATCCTCAATATGTAAGTGCCTAACAACAAAGTGTTCAAATATATGAGGCAAAAACTGGTAGAACAACAAGGAGAGATTGATGAGTCCATTGACAAAGTTAGAGACGTCAATACCCCTCTGTCAGAAATTAACAGATCCAGCAGGCAGAAAATCAGGAAGGACATAATTGAACTCAACAACACCATCAATCAACCTAATGTAATTGACATCTATAGAATACTTTATCCAACAACAGTAGAGTACACATTCTTCTCAAGCTCCTATGGAGCATTCACCAAGATGGACTACATTCTGGGCCATAAAGCACACCTTAACAAATGTGAAAGAATAGAATTACACAGTGTTTTCTCTCAGACCACATTGGAATTAAACAAGAAATGAATAACAGAAAGATAACTGGAAGTCCCCAAATACTTGAAGATTAAACAACATGTGTCTGAATAACACATGGGTAAAAGAAGAAATCTCAAGAGAAATTTATAAGTATTTGGAACTAAATGCAAATGAAAACACAGCTTACTAAAATGTGTGGGATGCTGTGAATGCAGTGCTTAGAGGGAAATTTATAGCATTGACTGCATATATTAGAAAAGAAGAAAGATCTAAAATGAATGATCTAAGCTTCCACCTTAGGAAATTAGAAAAAGAAGAGCAAATTAAATTCAAAGTAAGCGGAAGAAAAAGGATAATAAAAATTATGGCAGGCCAGGCACTGTGGCTCATGCCTGTCATCTCAGTGCTTTGGGAGGCTGAGGCAGAAGGATTGCTTGAGCTCAGGAGTTTGAGAACAGCCTGGGCAACATAGTGAGACCTTATCTCTACAGAAAATAAAAATAAAATAAAATTTAAAGTAAAAATTATAGCAGAAATCAATAAAATTAAAAACAGTAAATTAATAGAGAAAATCAATGAAACCAAAAGCTGGTTCTTTGAAAAGAATAATACAATTTGTATGGCTCTCGCTAACTAGGAAAAAAATAGAGAACACAAATTACTAATATCAGAAATGAAAGAGAGAACATCACTATAGATCCCATGAACATTAAAAGGATAATAAAGAAATCCTATGAACAACTCTATGCCCACAAATTTGGAATCTACATAAAATGAATCCATTCCTTGAAAGACACAATCTGCCAAAACTCACACAAGAAGAAATAAACAATCTGAATAGGCCTATATCTTTTTTTTTTTTTTTTTTTTGAGACAGAGTCCCACTTTGTCACCTGGACTAGAGTGCAGTGGTGCAATCTCCTCTCACTGCAGCCTCCGACGACGCCCGGGTTCAAGTGATTCTCTTGCCTCAGCCTCCCGAGGAGCTGGGATTGCAGATGCCCACCACCACACCTGGCTAATTTTTTTTTTTTTTTTTGTATTTTTAGTAGACACGGGGTTTCACCATGTTGGCCAGGCTAGTCTTGAACTCCTGACCTCAGTTGATCTGCCCACTTCGGCCTTCCAAAGTGCTGGGATAACAGGCGTGAGCCACTGCGCCCAGCCTAAATAGGCCTATACCTATTAAAGAAATTGAATCAATAATTAATAACCTTCCAAAAAAGGAAGCACCAGGCCCAGATGGGTTCATTGTTGAATTCTACCAAACATTTAAGGAAGAAATTACAGTCATGTGGCACATCAGAGCCTTTCAGTCAATAACAGACTGCATATATGATGGGAATTACAATGCTTAGGATATGTTTAGATACACAAATACTTACCATTGTGTTACAATTGCCAACAAAATTAGTACACTAACATGTTGTACAGGTTTGTAGCCTGGGAGCAATAAGCTAATCCATATAGGCTACCATTTAAGTTTGTATAAGTACACTCTGTGATGTTCATGCAACAATGAAATTGCCTAATGATGCATTTTTCGGAACATATCCCCATCATTAAGTGATGCATAACTGTATACCAGCTCTTTATGATCTCTTTCAGAAGAAGCTGAGAGAATACTTCCCAATGCATTCTATGAGGTCAGCATCACCTTAATGCCAAAACCAGAAGAAGACATACCAAGAAAACTATAGACCAATATCCCTCATGAACATAGATGCAAAAATCTTCAACAAAGTATTAACGAATAGAATTCAACAATGTATACAAAGAATTGTGACTATGACCAAGTAGGATTTATCCCAACTAGGCAAGGGTGGCTCAACATTCAAAAATCAATTAACAAGGCCAGGTGTGGTGGCTCATGCCTGTAATCCCAGCACTTTGGGAGGACAAGGCAGGTGAATCACCTGAGGTCAGGAGTTTGAGACCAGCCTGACCAACCTGGTGAAACCCTGTCTCTACTAAAAATACAAAAATTAGCTGGGTGTGGTGGTAGGTGCCTGTAATCCAGCTACCTAGCTACTCAGGAGGCCAAGGCAGGAGAATTGCGGAGGCTGCAGTGAGCTGAGATTGCGCCATTGCACTCCAACCTGGGCAACAGGAGCGAAACTCTGTCTCAAAAAAAAAAAAAGAAGAAGAAAAAGAAAAGAAAAGAAATCTGTCCAAGCGTGGTGGTGTGCTCCTGTAATCCCAGCTACTCGGGAGGCTGAAGTAGGAGAATCGCTTGAACCTGGCAGGCGGAGGTTGCAGTGAGCCAAAATTGCACCATTGCACTCCAGCCTGGGTGACCGAGTGAGACTCTGTCTCAAAACAAACAAACAAACAAACAAGAAAATTGGGTCGAAAATCTTTAGAGAAACCTCCCCAAAGAAGATAGACAGATGGCAAATAAGCATATCAGAAGATGTTCCATATCATACATTATCAGGGAAATGCAAATTAAAGCAACAATGAGAAGCCACTACACACCTACTAGAATGGCCAAAATCCAGAACACTGATAACACGAAATGCTGGTGAGGATGTAGAGCAATGGAAACTCTCATTTCTTGCTGGCGGGAGAACGAAATGATACAGCCACCCTAAAAGACAGTTTGATGGTTTCTTATAAAACTAAACATACACTTGCCAGATGATCCAGCAATCACACTCCTTGGTATTTACCCAAAGGAGCTGATAAATTATGTATGTCCACACAAAAACCTGCACATGGATGTTTATAGCAGCTTTATTCATAATTGCTCAAACTTGGAAGCAACCAAGATGCCTTTCAGTAGGTTAAGGGATAAATAAATGGTGGTACATCCAGTTGATGGAATATCACTCAGTGCTAAAAAGAAATGAGCTCTCAAGCCATGAAAAAAACATTGAAAGAAGCTTAAATGCATATTACAAAGTGAAAGAAGGGAATCTGAAGAGGCTATAGACTGTAGGATTCCAACTCTTTGACATTCTGGAAAAGATAAAACTATGGGAACAGGGGGAATATGGGAATTCTTTGTACCTTCCTCTCAATTTTGCTGTGAACCTAATAGCGCTCTAAAATATAAAGTCTTAAAAATATCTGGCCTTCCCTCTCCCTCACCCTGCAGGGGCAGGTCCTGCTGCCTGCCTGTCCCATGATCCAGGCCTAGCTGGTTTCTGGCTGGATTTGGCTATAGGAGACCCGAGCCGGAGACTAGAGGGAAGAAGAAGCGGGAGGAGCAGCTTGGCGGCAGCTGCAGCTCCTACCAAAAGGCCCCTGTGGTTCTAGGCCTTCTCTCTGTGGCCCTCCAGCCTCGGGTGGGCTGTGCTGATCCCTTATCAACCTCCAAGTAGTCCTGGGTGCCCTTTTCCTGGTATTTAGTGCCCTCAGTGGAAGTGGTTTCTGTTTTCCTGGGACTACTCTAAACTGATGAAACAGTCACTTGGAGACTGATATGGTTTGGATCTGTGTCCCCACCCAAATCTCCTGTTGAATTGGAATCTCCACTGTTGGGGGTGGGGCCAAGTGGGAGGTGATTGGTTCACGGAGGTGGGTTTCTCATGAATGATTTAGCCCCATCCTCTTGGTGCTATCCCCACAACAGTGAGTGAATTCTCACCAGATCTGGTTGTTTAAGAGTGTGTGGCACCCTGGAGTCCCAGCTACTCAGGAGGCTGAGGCAGGAGAATCGCTTGAACCTGGGAGGCGTAGGCTGCAGTGAGCCAAGACAGCACCATCCATTGTACTCCAGCCTGGGCAACAGAGTGAAACTCTCTCTCAAAAAAAAAAGTGCGTGGCACCTCCCCTCTCTCTCTTGCTCCTGCTTTCGCCACGTGATGTGCCTGCTCCCCGTTTGCCTTCTGCCATGATTGTAAGCTTGCTGAGGCCTCCCCAGAAGCCAAGAAGGTATCGGCACCATGCTTCCTGTACAGCCTGCAGAACTGTGAGCCAATTAAACCTCCTTTCTTCATAAATTACCCAGCCTCAGGTATTCCTTTATAGCAATGCGAGAATGGACTGATACACAGACCACAATAAAGAGCTGACTATGCTTAGCCTCGTGGCGGAAGGCAGTGTCTCGTCAGAAGAAGCACTGACCAGATATTAAGCAAAAGAAGATCTTCAAGAAATTTCAAAGAATAGAGAAGAAATAATAAAGAACACATTCTTGGAATGGAAAATTAACAACAAAAAATGCAAAACAGCAAACAAACAAAATCCTTTGTTTAGAATTTAGAACTCCCTTTAAAAAACACTTCAGTCAAGGCCAGGCGCAGTGGCTCGCACCTCTAATCCCAGCACTTTGGGAGGCCAAGGTGGGTGGATCCACTTGAGGCCAGGAGTTCCAGACCAGCCTGGCCAACATGGTGAAACCCTGTCTCTACTAAAAATACAATAATTAACCAGGCATGGTGGTGCACACCTGTAATCCCAGTTACTCAGGAGGCTGAGGCAGGAGAACCGCTTGCACCTGGGAGGCAGAGGTTGCAGTGAGCTGAGATCACACCACTGCACTCTAGCCTGGGTGACGGAGTGAGACTCTGTCCCAAAAAACAAAACAAAACAAAACAAAACAAAACCCTTTAGTCAAAAAAATTCAAAGAAAAATTTGCAGAATATCTAGAAACCAGTAATGATGAAAACAAAGTACCAAGTCAGAATACAGAGATATCAGATCATTAATACATCAATCCCCAAACTGGTTCTTTGAGAATACTACAGCAAGACAAAAAGATAAAACAGTTGCCAACACAAGCAAGGGAAGAACGGAAGAAAACATAATGAAAAGTCCAAACTGGGAAATAATAGATACTGGTGAAGTCTCTAATCTCCTTAGACCTTACAGAAGTGGCCATAAACCTCTGATGCCTAGTTGAGCTTCTGCCACCATTCCATGTCACCTTCAGACCTAACCCTGTCCAGAAGAAGCAAATGGCTGCAGCTTCCAGAAGCCCCTTAGTAGACTTGTCTACCCTTCTCATTGGCCAGAACTAGGGCAGTGGCCACCACAGTTCACATTGGGAGTTCTTCCTGAATCACAGATGAAAAAGAGTGGGTGCCGGAATGTAACCACCCACCAATAAGGCAGAAGGGGACCTTCCCCAGTGTGTTTGGTTCTCCTGAGGCTCGATCAATCCCATCGGTCTTCCTTCTGTTTGGGCACTGAGAGGCACTATTTTCATCAGTGTCATTTCCTCGTATGTTCAGATATTAAAGCGTGTTTTCCCTTTGTCAACATTTTCTTCGCTGATCTTATGGGTGTATGCTAATGAAACTTAGACTCAAACAGCCAAGTTCTACTACACTCAGGTGGGGGAAAATGGATATAATTTCTTGGGGCCCTTCAAACCCCAATAGGCTTTTGTTCTCCTTCCACTTTCCCACCTCTCCCTTGGTGATTACTTTTCATCTTTATCAGGATGAGATGTAAATGTTAACCCTGACAATGTAAAAATTAAAGTGTAGCTGATGCAAAATGGTCAAAGATAACTTTACTAGTGAAAGCTAATGGAACAAGAGGTTTAAATGTATTATTTAAACATACAAAGAACTAAAGATAACAGTGGATGGTGTTACATACATGGTCATATATCAGGTGTGGGGGTCCCCAACACCACCCTCAGGAACACTCAGGCCTGCTGGAGTTAACTCTTGCTACACATAACGAGGAGAGAAGTGTGTCCCATCCAGCAACAAAAACCTATCCCTCCATGTTTTGTGTATAGGTTGACGATAAAAGCTGAAAAGCAAAAACAAAAATTCACATTAGAAAGTCTATATAAATATTTTCAGTGCCAGGTCAACAAGAGGAATGCTAGGATTATATTTCCTTCTTATACATCTAATTCGATAGTCCCTGAGCCATTTGAAAAGAGAACTTTCTTAGCACCCAGGTCCCAGTGATTCTCTTCTTACCATCAATTAGGAAAATTATGATCTATTTTACTTTGCTTCTTTTTTCTTTGTTTTATTTTTATTTTTTGAGATGGAGCCTCTTTCTATCACCCAGGCTGGAGTGCAGTGGTGCAATCTCAGCTCACTGCAACCTCCGCCTCCCAGGTTCAAGCGATTCTTATGCCTCAGCCTCTTGAGTAGCTGGGATCACAGGTGTGCACCACCACACCAAGCTAATTTTTGTATTTTTAGTAGGGACAGGGTTTCACCATGTTGGCCAGGCTGGTCTTGTACTCCTGGCCTCATGTGATCTGCCCACCTCGGCCTCCCAAAGTGCTGGAATTACAGACTTGAGCCACCGCGCCTGGCCTGCTTCTCGTTTTGATCATAACTTTCTTTTTTTTTTTTTTTTTTTGAAATGGAGTCTCGGTCTGTCTGTCACCCAGGCTGGAGTGCAGTGGCGCTATCTCGGCTCACTGCAAGCTCCACCTCCCGGGTTCATGCCATTCTCCTGCCTCAGCCTCCGAGTAGCTGGGACTACAGGCGTCCGCCACCACGCCTGGCTAATTGTTTGTATTTTTAGTAGAGACGGGGTTTCACTGTGTTAGCCAGGATGGTCTCGATCTCCTGACCCCATGATCCGCCCGACTTGGCCTCCCAAAGTACTGGGATTACAGGTGTGAGCGCCCCACAGATCATAACTTTCTTGTATAGTTCTTTCCTCCTGGTATTTCTAATTGCTTTTCCTTATTTTCTTGTACTATTTGCCATTATCGTATCCAACTTCAAACTCCCAATCACACCATCTAATATGTTGAATTCACAAATACACAGTATTTTTTTTTTTGGAGACGGAGTCTCACTCTGTCGTCCAGGCTGGAGTGCAGTGGTGTAAGCTCAGCTCACTGCAGCCTCTGCCTCCCAGGTTCAAGTGATTCTCCTGCCTCAGCCTCCTTAGTAGCCGGGATTACAGGCATGTGCCACCATGCCCGGTTAATTTTTGTATTTTTAGTAGAGACGGGGTTTCGCCATGTTGGCCAGGCTGGTCTTGAACTCCTGACCTCAGGTGATCTGCCCACCTCGGTCTCC
>NW_012107375.1:883945-892215 GCF_000951045.1 Mandrillus leucophaeus | reverse complement strand
TATATATATATAATTATTGGAGTCCTCTCTCCCAGAGCCTACCATTCTCCTACTCCAACCTGGACTGATTGCCAACCAGGCTTTCTGCCCAGTTGGCATCCTTGGTATTTCCCATCACAGCTCTCCTGGATTAGATCCATTGTCTTATGGATCCCATGTTTTCCTTTTCTTTGGCTTGCACCCTTGATTTGCTGCAGAACATCCCCAAGTAGCTTCCTAAGAAAGTACATTTCAGAGGCAAATTTTCTTAGATCTTGTGTATCTAAAAATATTTTTATTCCATTATCACACATAATGGATATTTTGGATAGTATATTTCTAGGTGGAAAATCATTTTCCCATGGAATTTGGAAAGCATTGCCCTATTATCTTTTTCTTTTCTTGTTGTCCTATGATCTTTTATAATTTGGCGTTGTTTTGAACTCTGGTGCTACTCTGATTCCTGTTCCTTTTTCTTGATTTCATTTTTCAATAATTCTTGTTTGTTAGTTGCTTGCTGGACTTCTTAGATCACTCTTCAAAGTCCCTATATTTTCTCTCATATTTTTGTCCCTATTGTTTTGTTCTATTTTCTGGGAGACTTCTTCAGTTTTATTTTCCAGTATTTCTATCGAAATTTGAATTTCAGTAATCATATTTTAATTTCCAGTAATTCCTTCTTGCTCTCTGATTGCTCTTTTTACACAATATTCTGTTCTTGTTTTATGAATACAGTATTTTCTTTTAGTCCTGTAGATATGTTAAATAAATTAAAATTTTTTGGTACATTCCCTGAATTTTTTTGAATTCCAAGTTTATATTTTTTTTCTACAGGTTTATCTTGACTCTTTTTCTGTTGAAGGCTTTCATCAAATTTCTGATAATGTTTACTGGCTGGTTTATATGTAATAAGGAAGGACTGGATAAGTATTGTGGATTTAATCTGCTATTGGGCAAATAGGTCTGTTTTCCTGCTGTGACTCTTCTCTGTGTAGGGCAGGGAGGTGAGGAACAGAGTATCCCCCAGATGCTGGAATGAGGAAACAATTGTTCAGGGGTTGTCAGCATCCATGCTGGGAGCCTTAGCTCTCCACTAACATTTCAATCAATTTCTTTAGAGAACTGTCAGGTGTTTTCCCTGTAGGCCTGTGACAGCTCCCAACTCAGCTGTCTGGTGGGGAGAGGAGGTTCCAACTGGTATAGTCATTCTGTACTGGGGCCTTCAATTAATCCCCGTGTGTTCAATCCTATTTAATTCTATTGTTTTCTACCACATGCCTGCTGATTCTGATTGTCTGGTGTTATATCTAGCAAACTGGCTTCCACTTTCTCTGTGGCTCCCTTGTCAAATATTCTCACCTGGATTTTTACTGCCTATTTTATTCATCAATCAATTCCCATATGCTTGCTATAAAGTTGTTGTCCTTTGATGATAACCTTCCATCCTCATCACATTCTCTTCAGTCTGGTGGGTTTATTCCTTTCCTTTTTTTTTTTTTTCCTTTTTCTTTTTCTTTATGTTTTTTAGACGGAGTCTTGTTCTGTCGCCCAGGCTGGAGTGCAATGGCACGATCTCGGCTCATTGCAACCTCTGCCTACTGGGTTCAAGCGATTCTCCTGCCTCAGCCTCCCAAGTAGCTGGGATTACAGGTGCGTGCCACCACACCTGGCTAATTGTTTGTATTCTTAGTATAGGCGGGGGTTTCACCATGTTGGCCAAGCTGGTCTCGAACTCCTGACCTCAAGCAATCCACCCCGCCTTGGCCTCCCAAAGTGCTGGGATTACAGGCATGAGCCACCACGCCCTGCCTCCTTTCTGTTTCTTGACATTATTCTTTTAGTGCACTTCTATGAGTAAAGAAGGAAAACTCTGTGTGTGTGTGTGTGTGTGTGTGTGTGTGTGTGTGTGTGTGTCTGTGTGTGTGGGTCTGTGTATGTGTCTCTGTGTGTGTGTATGTGTGTCTGCATATCTGTGTGTGCGCGCGCGTTCAGGCACATCTGAGCCTGCTCATGGTGTCTTATATCAGAATTTATTCATCTCTTATCTATTTTCTAACAAATATGGTTAAGGCTATTACTTTTTCTAGGTGACCTCTGTAGCCCTATCTCCTGGGTTTTAATATGTAGGGCTCTTAATGTTGGTCATTTCTTTTTTTTTAGAGACAGGGTCTTGCTCTTTCTCCCAGGCTGGAGTGCAGTGGCACGATCCTCCCACCTCAGCCTGCTGAGTAGCTAGGACTACAGGCGTGCACGCGCCCAGCTAATTTATTTCATTTTTGGTAAAAACGGGGTCTCACTTTGTTGCCCAGGCTGATCTCGAACTCCTGGGCTCAAGCAATCCTCCCACCTTGGCCTCCCAAAGTGCTGGGATTACAGGCGTGAGCCAGCGCTCCTGGTCTGGATTAGCTCTTCTGAAATATATATATTTTCTATCAGTTCAAGGGATTTTTAGACAAATGGAGTAAAAGTTTGTGTCGTTTGTCATATTGCGAAAATCCTTCTGGTTGTGGGCTTTCTGTCAATTACCATCTATACTAGATTTTCCTGGTTTTTATCTTCTACCGTCCTGTTTTTAAGGGGACCTTAAACTATTATAGTCCCATTTTTTAAATGACCGATTTTTAATTCTAATAGTAAATAATTTTGATTATAGTATATTTTTCTACTTTTCAATGGCAAGTGTGAAACTGTATAACTTAAGTCCCTTCTATTCAGTCTAAAGAATTTAGCAAGATTTTCATTATCTTTTAATATTTCAAAAACTTCTTGATTTCTAGTCTTGTACATTACTCTTTCCAATCTAGATTTAACCTGTTACAGCCCATGAAACTTCTTGACTTTTGATTGAGGCAAAGAGTTTCCAGAGTAATTGATGAAGAATGAACATTTCTATAATGTCGGTGCTTCCCTTCCAGGAATATGCTAGTGTCTGTTTTTGTCTTTGTTTTCTTCTTTTAGATTTTTCAGTAAAGTTTTGTAGCTTGTTGATACAGGTTTTGACATTTCTTATTAAGTTTATTCCAAGCTGCTTTATAATTTTGTAGTGAGAGTGAGTTGAATTGTTTTTTCCCTCATTACATTTTCCAGATTTGTATTACCGGTCATGTTTATACGCCTGCATCCTAACACCGGGGAACTGACTTGAAATGGGCCTTTCTCCCCACAGTGACGCACCAAGAATGAGGTTTAAAAGAGAATGGAAGAAGGATGTATGTGGGGCTTTTTATTTTTGTTTTTTAATTGACACATATTTAGGAAGTACAATTTGATATTTCAGTATATATTTATGTTGCACAATGATCCAAGCAGGGTAGTTAATATATCCATCACCTCATGCATGTACCATTTCTTTGTTGTGGGAATTTCAAAAGTCTCTTTTCTAGGTATTTTGTAACATACAATATATTGCTGTCAACCATAGTCACCCTGCTGTGCAATAGAACAACATAATTTTTTTTTCTTGAGACAGAATCTCTATCACCCAGGCTGGAGTGGAGTGGTGTGATCTCAGCTCACTGCAACCTCTGCCTCCTGGGTTCGAGCAATTCTCCTGCCTCAGCCCCCTAAGTAGCTGGCACTATAGGTACCCGCCACCATGCCCAGCTAATTTTTGTATTTTTAGTAGAGACAGGGTTTCACCATGTTGGCCAGACTGTACTCGAACTCCTGATCACAAGTGACCCAGCCACCTCGGCCTCCCAAAGTGTTGGGATTACAAGCATTTGCCACTGCACCTGGCCAGAACACCAGAATTTATTCATCTTATCTAATAAGAACTTTGTACCTGTTGACCAACCTCTCCCCATCCTCCTCTCCCCGATCCTCTCCCTAGTCTCTGGTAACTACTGTTCTACTCTCTGCTTCTATGATATCAATTCTTTTTTGTTTTTGAGATTCCACATATGACTGAGATCACGTGGTATTTGTCTTTCTGTTTCTGGTTTATTTCCCTTAGCATTATGTCCTCCAGGTTCATTCATGCTGTCTTAAGTGACAGGATTTCATTCTTTTTTATGGCCGAATAGTATTCCATTGCATATATGTACCACATTTTCTTTATCCATTTATCTGTTGGTGGACACCTAAGTTGATTCCATATCTGGCTATTGTGAATAGTCCTGCAATAAAAATGGGAGCGCAGATATCTTTTCCACATACTGATTTCATTTCCTTTGGATATATACCAGTAGTAGGATTGCTGGTAGTTCTATTTTCAATTTATTGAGAAACCTCCATACTGTTCTCCATAGTGACTATACTAATTTACTACCCCACCAACAGTATGAAAGTATTCCCTTTTCTCCACATCTTTGCCAACTTGTCTTCTTTTGTCTTGTTGATTAAAGCCATTCTGACTGAATTGAAGGGGTATCTCATTGTGCCTTTGATTTGAATTTCCCTGAGATTGAGTGATGTTGAGCTTTTTTTCTCCTTCCTTCCTTCCTTTCTTTCTTCCTTCTCTTTCTTTTTTCGAGACAGGGTCTCACTCTGTCACCCAGGCCAAAGTGCAATGGCACGATCCTAGCTTATTGTAGCCTCAACCTCCTGGGCTCAAGTGATCCTCCCACCCCAACCTCCCAAGTAGCTGAGATGACAAGTGTGCACCACTATGACTGGCTAATTTTTCCTTTTTTTAGAGACAGCGGTCTTGCCACGTTAACCAGGCTGGTCTTGAACTCCAGGACTCAAGTGATCTTCCCACCTCGGCCTACCAAAGTGCTGGGATTACAGGTGTGAGCCAAGGTGCCTAGCGAGCTTTTTCCCATGTACCTGTTGGTCATTTGAATGTCTTCTTTTGAGAAATGTCTATTCAGGTCTTTTGCCTTCTCCTAACCTTTTATTTTATCTGTCTGTCTCTCTATCTAGCTATCTATTTATTTTGAGATGCAGTCTTGATCTGTTGCCCAGGCTAGAGTGCAGTGGCACGATCTCGGCTCACTGCAACCTCCACCTCCCAGGTTCAAGCAATTCTCCTGCCTCAGCCTCCTGAGTAGCTGGGACTACAGGTGCGTGCCACCATGCCTGGCTAATTTTTTTGTATTTTTAGTAGAGATGGGGTTTCACCATTTTAGCCAGGATGATCTCAATCTCCTGATCTCGTGACCCATGTGCTGAGATTACAGGCATGAGCCACCATGCCTGGTCAATTTTTTTTTTTTTTAAGAGACAGGGTCTTGCTTTGTTGCCCAGGCTAGAGTGCTGTGTGCAATCATAGCTCACTCCTAGGCTCAAGTGATCCTTCCACCTAAGCTTTCCAGGGAGCTGGGACTGCAGGTGTGTGCCACTACGTCTGGCTAATATTTAAATTTTTTTTTTTTTTTTTTTTGTAAAGACCAGGTCTTGCTTCTTGCTATGTTGCCCAGGCTTGTCTTGAACTCCAGTTCTCTGATTTTTAAAAAAAATCATAAGTAGATGTTGAATTTTATCAAATGCTTTTTCTGCATCTATTGAAATAATTATGTGGTGTTTTTCCCCTTAAGTTTGTTAAGGTTGAGTTTCTAACTGTAAACCATATTTGCATTCTTAGGATAAAATTGAACTCGGTTGTGATAGATCATATACTGCAGGATTCAGTTTATTTGTCTAGAATTTTAAAAGTTATTTCCACATCTTGTGTCATACTTTTCTTGGCTCATCATAGTAGATATATTAGTCTAGTAAAATAAGTTTGGAGACATTTATTTCTTTTCTGTGTATGATTGGCATTGCCTACTCATTAAAGATTTGGTAGAAGTCATCCGTAAAGCCCTCTTGGTCTGTTCTCTCTCTCTCTCTCTCTCTGTCTCTGTGTGTGTGTGTGTGTGTGTCTGTGTGTCCGTGTGTCTGTGTCTGTGCGTAGGGGGATGGGTAGGTTTTTAAATACATAGTCAATTTCATTGTGGTTACAGGGATTTTCTGTTTCTAGAGCTGGTTTTGGTAAGCTGTACTTTCCTAGGAATGTATTCCTTTTGCTTATGTTTTCAAATTTACTGACGCACGGTTCACAATAAAATCTTTCCATGAGTAATATAATTTACTTTTCTCTTTTCTTTTTATATCCAGCTTATTAGAGGGTTGGCTCTTGTTTTTCAGCTTTTCAAAGAAGCAGGTTTAAAATTTTCTCAATCCTCTCCATCATTTGTTTCTATTTCATTAAGTTTTATTCATCCTTATTTTTCTTTCTTCTACTTTTGCAGGCTTACTCTGTCATTTTTTTATGGCTTCTTGAATTGGATGTTCAGCGTGATGACTTTTTGACTGCTTTAGCTGCATCTCTATACTTCAGCATCACACACCCAACGGCTTACTCAACATCTCCATTTTCACACCACTGGGCACCCCAAGCTTAATATAGCCAAAGGAGAACTCTTGATCTGCACCTCTGAAAATGTACTTTTCCTGTAGTTCTCCCCACCATGGTGAAAGGCACCCTTATTTCCCCAGTTGCTCAGGCCCCAATCTCAGGAATTATCCTTGTTTCTTTCCTTTCTCTATGCCCTACATCTAGTCCTTTTGTTCAGTTTTGAAAACATATCTTGAATCTCACAACTTCTCAGAGCTGCACTGACTGCTACCACCCTAGTTAAAGCCACCATCATCTCTTTCTCCTAGACTGTTCTAGGGCCTTGCAACTAGCCTTGTGCTGTAGTTTTGTCCCATCATGTTCAGTTCTCCACTCTACACCTGCAACATACATCAGACAGCTCCTGGCTCAAAATCCTCTAAGGGCTTCTCATCTTAGAATAAACTCTCGGTTCTGGCCAGGTGTGGTGGCTCACACCTGTAGTCCCAGCACTTTGAGGTGGGCGGATCACCTGAACTCAGGAGTTTGAGACCAGTCTGGGCAACATGGTGAAACCCCATCTCTATCAAAAATACAAAAACTTAGCCAGGCGTGGTAAGCATCTGTGGTCCCAGCTACTTAGGACGCTGAGCAGGGAGGATCGCTTGAGCTCAGGGTGGAGGTTGCAGTGAGCCAAGATTGCGCCACTGCACTGCAGCCTGGGCTACAGAATGAGACCCCATCCCCCACCCCCTCAAAAAAGAATGAACTCCCAGTTTTCGTAGTGGCCCCGGCTGCCTTTCCAATCACATTCCCTACCACTCTCCAGCAACACTGACCTCCTTGTTAGTCCCCAACATGCCAGGCATAGTCTCTCCTCATGGCCTTTGAACTTGCCTGGAATGTTCTTTCCCCAGATATTCAAATGAGGGAGTAAAATGAGGATGAAAACCCATAGATACCTAAATAGCACCCCCTTTACTCTTACTCTATCTTTCTCAAAGCCCCTGTCACTATGTGAAATGATACATTATACTTATGTGTATGCTAGTATGAATCTTCCCGGCAAGAATCTTAGTATGCTGTCTGTTCAGTACCATGCATCCAGAGCCTGGAAGAGTGCCTGGCACATAGCAGGTAGTCAATAAATGAATGGGGGCAGGCAGCCAAATCAGAATCAGGTTTTCTTGCTAAGCATAGAACTAACAGAAGGATCACTGAATGGATTGGATAATGACTGGCATCAGGGTAAGGTCCCCTCAACAAACACTCCTGTCCTGAACACCTGGTTAGCTAACACTTTTCTCATATTTTCCCAAAACACAATTGCTGGATCTCAGCTCCAAATCCATTTTTCTAGGAAAGTGAACAATTGCTGGATCTCAGCTCCCAAATCACATCTTTCAGGCAGAGCTAACATTGCCCCTTATTCACACCTCCTCCATCTGATCCAACAATGACAGGTGTCACGAGGCCTTGGCATGCACTCTCTTCCCCCGCCAGAGTTCTGCGAAGGCCAGGGTTGGGATTTGTTGTCAGTTTATTCCCCATCCCTACGAGAACGTGACCACCGGGCAGGCTCAGATGAAATAATGCATTGAGTAGGCCTCTGAAACCAAGGCCCCTCAGCTGGGGCAACGTCAGGCTCCAGGGCGGGTAACTTTGCTGCTTCTGCTGAAAATGGTGATATTGAGAAACTGCGGGTGCAGTGAAACGCTTATTGCAGCGCACTCGGTGCATCTGTGGACAGAGGGTCAATCGCCCCTCAGGGCCGCGCAAACAGGCGTCCCGAGCCTGGGCCTTCACTTGCCCCAGCATCCGCAAGGGTCCATTAATCCTTAACATTCAAATTCCGCCCACTAAACCAGCCCCTCCGCGCCCAAGCCGCCTCTTTTCCCCAAAGGACGGCCGAAAGCAGCCAATCAACAGCTGGAGGGGACCGCCTCCTTTTCCCTGGCCGAAATGGACAAGAAATCTCGCCAATTGACGGCATCGCCGCTGTGACCGCCCCCCCGCCCCAGCCCCGCCA
>NW_012107375.1:872465-883283 GCF_000951045.1 Mandrillus leucophaeus | reverse complement strand
CCCCTCTCCTCCCTCGCGCGCCCCCTCTCCCGTTACTTGGCCCCCCCCACCGGCGCGCGTGCGCACTTCGCCTCCCGTCGGGAGAGTGCGCCACAAGGGCTCCTGAGCTCTCACCCCCATCTCTGGGCTTTGCCTCCCCCTCCTTCTCGCCCATTCCATGAATTTCTGCCCCCCCCATCCCCACGCGAGCGAGTAGGTCCACCGGCTCCTTTCCCCATCTAGCAGGAACAAGGAGGTGGGGATTATTGTCCACAAAAGGGACTAGACATTGTGTTCTGGGTCCCACAACTCATCATAAAGAGGTGGTTATAGTTCCCATCAGGAGCCGTGAGTAGGGGACTGTGCGTCCAGCAGCACCCGAGGCTCTTCGGCGCCTGAGGCTCTAAGGTGCGAGCGTGTCCCCAGGGTGCTCAGAGGTTCTTTGGAGTGCTGTGGCCTCGGAATGTGAGCACCCTCCCATCTTACCCTCCCCTTCGCCGGCGATCTTCCAGTTACATAAGTGGAGTGGGACATAGTAGGTAACGGGCTCTCATCGCCCTGGAGCGCTCGGGATCACCGGTACCAGATGGAGCAAGTTCATCGCGACGCTGTGGCTCCTGTTCATTGTGCCTGAAAGGTTATTCTCTGTTCAGTTTGGTTATGACCGAATCACCCAAACTGAAACTCAGATGACTTTTATATGGCAGTGGCAATGTTTCTGTGGTTTTGCACTAAAGACTTAAGGTCATTATGAAGAGTTTAAAAGGATTGCTCTCGCAGGGGAGACCGTTTATGACATTGCTAAGTATGGACCCCAAGGGGGAAAAAGCTCATTCTGGAATTGCTCTGTGGCGGTGACTTCTGTTGTGAGTGTGTTCGGGTGTGGGTTGGTCACAGCAGAAATGGGCTCCACCACAAAATTGATATTCCTGACTCATGGTCAGGCAGATGTGTGCTTCTGGTTATTTTTCCAGGAACAGGAATGGGCTCTGCCGAGCCTTGCACACGTTGTGTCTCTGCTGTGCGGGATCAGTACCCCAAACTGTGAGATAACAGGATCGAATTCATGGGTTGGTTGGTGATCCAGGAACCATACCTACTTGGATGTGATACTGAGTGACTTAGACGTTGTAGGACTCTCATAAGTTTTAGGCATTTTGTTATACTGTAAAAAGCATATACGGCCTCGGTAGTAACGCTGCACTAATAGGTAATTATTACTCTAGAGAATTTTGGGTTCCGTGGCTGGAATGTTCATCTGTATCTCAGCAATTTCAGTTCATAACCAGATTAAGCTGACCTCTTGAGTCTTTTGAAATCTGCTGGGTCCCCATAATAAGATAGGGTCTGGATTTTTTAATCTTTTGGGAATTTCCACCAAGGATTTAGGGAAATAGGCTTATTTATGGGCTTTTCAGGATTTCTATTTCAAATCCCAGTCAGGAAGTGTAGGAAGCACTTGCTTTTATTTTCTTACGTGAATATGTCAGAACCTTAAATCACCCAATCAATCTAGAAGTAGTACAGTTGATTAAAATAAGTCACCACAGGTCACCCATTCGTGGCAGGTCAGCTAGGTGGCTGATCACTGGAATACAGTCATATCCCCAGGCAGACACAGGAGCCTCACTTGACGATCCCAAAGTTTGTACATCTGAGCTTGAGACATGACAAGTTGAGGTCTCTGCTTTGTTCTTCGTAGTTGGCAGTTTGTCTCCTCGGGTTCCCCTCCAGTTAGCTGTTTATCATACACCTAGCCCTTTCAACAGTGCAGGCAGCTTCCATAGTATAGTTTTCTCTTCAAAGTGCCAGGTGGAGGGGTACCCCCCTTTCCATTGTCCTAATGGCTCCATAGGGCTTCCATACCAGCCCTTTCCAGTGTCCTAACAGCTCAAAGAAACCATCTATGACTTTCTTGTTAGCACTGGCCTATCACACCTTCCTATTGCCTGTTACTAAAATTTAACCTGGAGTGCTTTAAGCTTAGAGTACTGGGTCTTTGTTTTACCCGATTGATAGGAGAGTGTCATACAGTCAGCAGAACTCCGACTTTTGTGCTGTTTAATACTTAGGTAGGTCTGGGGCAAGGCACAAACCACTGTGTATTCAAAGGGTTATGGTGCTTACATTCTGTGTGTATATGTTTGTAATTTCCAACCAGAGTCATTTCCCGTGCCTGCCCTGCCTCTGTGCAATCTCATCTAGTGGAGTAGGGAGGCAAGCTGTGGAGTTTGAAAAAAAAATAAAGAAACAGAAAAACTGGGTAGATGAGTTTAATAGGCTGTTACCCCCTCTGGAACATTCCTCCCATGTGGAGATGAAATGAGAAGTTCGTTTCTTTAACCTAAAATAAAGAACAACAGAGATAAAATTGTTAGTTCCTTATTGGAGCCTGATTTCCACTGCTTTGGACTCTGCATGATAAATGACGTGTCCTGGAACCTGAAATATTTTATAAAGGGTAATATCAGCAGAAATCTTTTAATTAGCTAAAAGCAGTTTGTTCTCAAGCTGCCCGAGTTATCTTGGAGGAGGAGAGAATCACAGAAAATGTTTGATATTTCTAGTAACCAGTGTTTTCAGTGCATGGGGTAAAGCACCCTCCTAGACTGGCCAGTCCCGAAGAGTGTGGCAGGACACCTGCTTGTTTTCCCTGCCCTCTACTATGGTGACATCCTTGCAGACCAGTCTTGCGTGGCTGGCAGACACAATCTCTTTTTCTTGGGTAGAGCATTATCACCGCTGCGATGGAAGGACCTTGTCCTCGGTGCCTCCATACCAGCCCTTTCCAGTGAAACTACTGCTGTCCGGGCAAGCCCTGTGCATGTGCATCATTCCGGGTAGGACAAGACGTGAACAGGTCCCTCTTCTTTGGGCTTAAGTAGAAGTTGAGCTCTTCTGCTTTTATCTGTTTTCTTCTGCCTTTCTATTTCAAGAAACCTTCTCCTGTCAAAAGCTTGGTTCACATGCCATTGCTTAAATACTTTGATGGTATGTATGGTGTGTGGGATAACTGAGTGGGAGCCGGAATTGGGGGGTGGGCAGGGCATCCCCACCCCCACATCAAAGGGAGAATGACCATTTCGTTAGAGAATAAAAAGCCTGAGTCTTTATAACTTCTTCAAGCACACATATGCTGGGTCTGGTGGCGTGTGAATGTGTCACCGCTGTGGTGTGTGGCTGTTTTGCAGTTCCTGTAGACACTGTAGTCTGGGCTCTCATTATTGCCTCTGAAGCTGACAGGACTAAACCTTAGAAAGGATGCACTTGTCTTCCTTGCCTAAGAGCTAGGGGTGTTTTATATATATATGAACTTTTTTCTTTATTAGATTTCACAAACTGCTCTCATTTTCTGGCTTCTTTCTTTCTTTCTTTTTTCTTTTCTTTTTTTTTTTTTTTTTTTTTTTGAGACAGTCTTGCTTTGTCGCCCAGGCTGGAGTGCAGTGGCACAATCTCAGCTCACTGCAACCTCTGCCTCCTGGATTCAAGCAGTTCTTTGCCTCAGCCTCCCAAGTAGCTGGGATTACGGGCACCCGTCACCACGTCTGGCTAATTTTTTTTTTTTGTTTGGTTTGGTTTTTTTTTTGGTCGAGACAGGGTTTCGCCATCTTGGCCAGACTGGTCTTGAACTCCTGACCTTGTGATCCACCTGCCTCGGCCTCCCAAAGTGCAGGGATTACAGACGTGAGCCACCGCACCCAGCCTCTGTCTCTTTTCTTTTTGACATGAAATCTTAAGTTAATTATCTTAAACTTTAAGAACTAGAAGGATCCTTAGTCCAGCACCATCAGTTTGCAAACAAAAAAAAAACCTGTGTCCCTGAAAAGTTGTGACTTTTCCAGGGCCTCCTAGCCAGGATACCAGTTTGGTTTTTATTAGATAGCTAACCGAGTAATACTATTAACTTGACTTCTGGGGTTTCAAAGTATTCTATGACTTGACTGTTTAAGGGAATTATGAGGCCTCACTGAACCTCAAAAGATAATTTTAGATGCCATCCTGTTAGCTATAGAGCAGCAAAAGAGCAGTAAAAGACTTGGTTGGTGTTGCCCTTCTTCCGGGTTTGATTACATGAGTAATTGTGTGGATGGTCTCTAAGTTGTATGCTCTGAGCTTTTGTTTTTAGCTTATAAAAGTGCTACTTTTGGGCCAGCATAGTATCAGAAATTAGGTAATTAATATGGGGCAGTTTAGGCTTTAGCAAGGAAATGATGGTTATCTTAATGACAGAAATGGTCCTGACAAAAGTCCTTTTTTGAACATGTGTTCAAAAACAAAAGAGAAACTATCAAACTGATAACTCAGTTTGTTAAACAGTGAGATTGACTGATCTGAGAGGCTTAAAACTGATTGCCCTGAAATAGACTTGCATGTTTTGGATGATGGCTTTGGGTCTCCCAGAGCACTTGGTTTCCCGTGGTGCTGATTTTTTCTCTCAGGATTAAAGCCCCTTTATGTGATGTTGTTACAGCAGCTCATTGCAACTTCATTCAGCTGCTTGCAAAAGAAGGGAGACTGCCTCTAGGTTCCATGTGTTCTTTCAGGGATGGTATTTTGATGTTGCATATTCTCTTGAATATGTATTCTTCCCTGAGAATTTCTGTGTGACGTGGTGGAAGAAATACTGGCCAGAAATCACCATTCATGGTATGCTTTTGTACTGTCGAAGTGTCCCCTAGAGGTGACAAGACTTGTGATAGTGTTGATTCTAACAAGCATGAGTCTTTCCTCTATTTTAGCACTGTGTGTTACTTACGTGCCAGTAATTTGCAGTTTATCCTTTGTTTCTAGCTAGGTAAGCTGGGAAATAGCATAGTACTTTGTCTGTGTGTTTATCTTCAAAATGTCCCAAATAGCCCTGGGAAAAAGGTCGTGCAGCTCAATGGGGGCTTTCAACTTACAATTTTCTTTGTTTTAGGCTCCATAAAAATACAGACTCACCAGTTCCTGCTTTGATGTGACATGTGACTCCCCAGAATACACCTTGCTTCTGTAGACCAGCTCCAACAGGATTCCATGGTAGCTGGGATGTTAGGGCTCAGGTAAGTAACCTTCCTTTTTTTTTTTTTAGTATATGTCCTGGTTTGGCCATCTGTTTTTTTTTTTTAAAAAAAAAAAAAAAAAAGGAAAAAAGGAAAAAAATATACTACTCTTGGACAGTATAAAAGTACCCCAAAGACTAAAGACATAACTGTGCCAAACTGTGCCATATAATAAAAAAAAGTCACTTCCCTGAGCCCTGAAAGGTCAGTGTGGGTAGGGTTACCTGGTCGCTACAGCGAGATCTGGGGGCGGGCGTCAGATTAGAGCCGGAACTGGTGATCTGCAACTTCAGTTCACCTTGAAGCAGGTCAGCTGAGCTGAGAGCGCTTGCACTGAGCCCTTCTGCGCTGCTGCTGTTGCCTTAGCGGTCTTCAGCATGTGTTTACTTCGGTTTGGGGTAAATGCTTTAGTGGTCAGCGTTAGTGAGCAGTGGTGATGCATTTTCAGATACGGGAACTGGTATATGGTTGGTTCCCTAGAAGGACACCCTCCTGAAAGCTGTCTCAGAACACCGGGGGCCATGACTAATAAATATCATGTGCTTGCCACACTCCTCCCATGGTAACTAAAGAGAGTACCCAGATATACATCTGTTCTTGAGACTCTAGAGGAGGATGAGTACTTTGTAAAAAGCTGGGGGCCCAAGTCATTCTAGGTCTGACACTCAGGTGCTGTGTCAGCTGCAGTTTGAACTAGTTGGCACCATTGTGTGGACTTTAGTTTTGTAAAAATGAATGGTTCCTTCAGGCTCAACATCTCAAGCTGTTTGTTGTTGTTGTTGTTTGTTTGTTTTTTTGTTTTTGTTTTTTGATTAGTGGTCACTCCACATTTGATGTTTTGACGTGTGGATTTCAGAACTTCTGTGTGGTAAAGCCGAATGTTCCAATTGAATTTTCCCTTTTTTCTCCCCCTAAGCAAAAATGTGGATTTTCACATATACAGCCATTGTGATTCCAACTGAGACCCTAAGTCATACTTTGTTGTGTCTCTCTTGTGGTTTCTGACACCTCAGTGTGAAGCTGTTGTAGACATCCATAAGAAATAGCCTGCTTAGGAATTATGTGAGGGCAAGGTTTGGCTGAAGGAGAATAGAAGGTGTGGAAGGAAGGAAGAGCATCACACTCCTCAAGTCCCAAATTTGATTCTGCTCCTGATCCTGTGACTCAAATTGTCATTCTCCTTTACTGCTGTGGGGTGTGCTCTGGGCCCGACTGACAGGACATTCTTTGTACTCCACGTATTTATGCTGGTGGGAGTTGTATGGCTAGTGCTTTGTGCTTTGTCTCAGAAATTGTGTGGACCAAATGTAATATGGGCAGTGAATGGGTTTCTTCTGGAAGATGTTAGGCCTGTAGGGTGGTTTGGGTTTTTAAGAGTCTTTTTCTCAGATCACACGAATGGATGTTATAAAACAGGCAATGTTGACACCATACAGTTTCTCCTAAGAAATGTACAGAGAGTTCAACCCGAGGAAGCTAATTGAAAGTAAACTTTTAAAAAGAAATATAGAAAGAGGAGATTTTTAAAATATCTTATTACCTATGAATGGGAAAGATGTAGCCATTTGAGCTTCAAAGAACTTTTGAGGGAATTCTCAAAGGACAGTACCTGTCTTTAGTAGATAAATGCTTGGTATCTATTTTTCTTCTTTTACTTTTTAAAGAATTACTAAAATAACACATGGATTTATAGAAAAATCAAACCACTTAAGAATTTATGAGGTGGCTGGGCGAGGTGGCTCATGCCTGTAATCCCAGCACTTTGGGCGGCCTAGGCAGGTGGATCACCTGAGGTCAGGAGTTCGAGACCAGCCTGGCCAACATGGCAAAACCCCATCTCTATTAAAAATACAAAAATTAGCTGGCTGTGGTGGCTCGCACGTGTAATCCCAGCTACTCAGAAGGCTGAGGCAGGAGAATCACTTGAACCTGGGAGGCGGAGGTTGCAGTGAGCCAAGATCATGCTACTGCACTCCTGCCTGGGTGACAGTGTGAGACTCTGTCTCAAAAAAAAAAAGTATCAGGTAAAAAAATGAAGGCTCCCTGCTTAGTCTCTGCTCCCACTACCCGGAATAACCACTGTTAATAGCTTAATGTAGATCCTTCTAAGACTAAACTATGCACTTTTTGTGTTATACAGGAGGGTGTTTTTTTTTTGTTTTTGTTTTTTTCTTTTTTTGAGATGGAGTCTTGCTCTGTCACCCAGGCTGGAGTGCAGTGGCGCAATCTCGGCTCACTGCAACCTCCACCTCCCGTGTTCAAGTGATTCTCCTGCCTCAGCCTCCTAAGTAGCTAGGATTACAGGCACCTGCCACCACACCCAGCTAATTTTTGTATTTTTTAGTAGAGACTGGGTTTCACCATGTTGGCCAGGCTGGTGTCGAACTCTTGACCTCAGGCGATCCACCCGCCTCCGCCTCCCAAAGTGCTGGGATTACAGGCGTGAGCCACCACGCCCGGCCTCAGGATGGTGTTATATATACATATTCTGCATTTATCCCTCTCATATATTTATCTCTGCCTCATTTCTTTTAAGTAGCAGTGTAGTCCAGGGCTGACTTACCATCATGCATTTCATTGTCTCTCTGTTGGATTTCCCAGTGGTTTGTTATTAAAAACACTACAGGATTGAAATTCCTCATGTGCCAGTGATTTTGAAGAATGGCTGCCTAGACTTGGAATTTCTGGTGGGTACCACCACATCACTGTCCAAGATGGCTATCCCAGTTCCCACAATAGTCTGAGAAAGTGCCATTTTCCCATACCCTCCCAGAATTGGACATACATCTTTTAAATTGGTGCTACTTGGATTATTACTGAGGCTAAACCTCAATAATCATTGTCATAGCTCTTAGTGTATTAAAGATGTTAACTCTTTGTCATGCAGATATTTTCCTATTTTGTCTTATGTCTTGATTCTTGTTTTTCTGATATATAATACTTCTGTTATGATTTCTTCTTTTGCTTTTATACTTAGGAAATCCTTTCTTACTCTTTTTTGAGAGGAGTCTCGCTCTGTCACCTAGGCTGGAGTGCAGTGGCGTGATCTTAGCTCACTGCAAGCTCTGCCTCCCGGGTTCACGCCGTTCTCCTGCCTCAGCCTCCCGCATAGCTGGGAATACAGGATCCCGCCACCACACCTGGCTAATTTTTTTTGTATTTTTGGTAGAGACAGGGTTTCACCCTGTTAGCCAGGCTGGTCTCGATCTCCTGACCTCATGATCTGCCCGCCTCGGCCCCGCAAAGTGCTGGGATTACAGGCGTGAGCCACCGCGCCCCGCCAGGAAATCCTTTCCTACTCGTAACAACAGATCAGTAGTCATCTGTATTTTCTTCCTAAAAAACCTGATGATGTATTATATTCATACATACGTATTTAATACATACAAAAGGGCCAGATGTGGTGGTTCATTCCTGTAATCCCAGCACTTTGGGAGGCTGAGGTGAGTGGATCACCTGACGTCAAGAGACCAGCCTGGCCAAGATGGTGAAACCCCGTCTCTACTAAAAATGCAAAAATTAGCCAGGCATGGTGGCAGGCGCCTCCAATCTCAGCTACTGGGGTAGCTGAGGCAGAAGAATCGCTTGAACCCAGGGGGCAGAAGTTTTGGTGAGCCGAGATCGCACCACTGCACTCCAGCCTGGGTGACAGAGTGAGACTCTGTCTCAAAAATAAATAAATAAATAAAAATAATAATGTTATAGTTAAGTTGTCCTGTGTTTTTCCTATGATTTAAAAAAATATCTGTTTTGTATTTAACTTTGGGGTGGGATAAGGTATAGCCCACTTAGTCAGTTGTGTCTAAGCCACTTGGTGAACCAGTCAATCCAGTCTTCACCTTTAACAAATGCTGATTTCTTGAAGTGAGCAAAATATCTCTTAAACTTTTTCCTGTTTTCTCTATAAAGTTGCTTTTTTCTGAATTTTTTCTTTATGAGGTTTGATGGCAGCCCTATCAGCAGACAATTGTTCATTCACCCAACAAATATTTGAGCATCTGCTTCAAGCCTGGGGCAGTGCTAAGCCCTAGAAGTGATATCTTCCCCTTATCCGGAGTGGGGCTACAGTGCTCATTCCAGAAGACTGAAGAAAATAGCAGATCATCACAAAAGCAGGTTTTACATAAATGAGGAGGAATCCACAGGGTTGTGTATATGTGTGTGTGTTTTAAATTCTGATGTAAGTTGGAGCTTTAGGATAGACTGTGACATTAGAGTAGTTTGTTTTGCAACTCATGTAATTGCGGGCTGATTTTTGTCTTGAATTATGATAATGGTAACTTTTTTCTGCTGAAACAATTCTGTATTCATCTTAGCTTGGTTGGGATGCAATAAAAGTTTTATACTGGTAAAAATGATAATTTTCTTCTATGAAGATTTTGAAGCTTTTCTGTAACAGCTGATAAAAATAAAGAGAGGGGCCAGGCTTGGTGGCTCATGCCTATAGCCCCAGCTGCTCGGGAGGATGAGGCGGGAGGATCCTATGAGCCCAGGAGTTTAGGCTGCAGTGAACCATCATCACACCACTGTACTCCAGCCTGGGCAGCCTCGTTCTTTAGAGTAAGACTCTGTCTCTTTTAAAAAAAAAAACAAAAAAAAACAAAAAAGGCTTTTA
This sequence comes from Mandrillus leucophaeus, assembly GCF_000951045.1. Lineage (NCBI taxonomy): Eukaryota > Metazoa > Chordata > Mammalia > Primates > Cercopithecidae > Mandrillus > Mandrillus leucophaeus. The sequence goes on along the minus strand of NW_012107375.1, from coordinate 873,647 downwards.
GTGAATATATTCTTAGGGTAGCAAGTGTAATTTTTGTCAATTACATTATTTGAATCTAATAAATACCCTCAAAGCTGAAGTTGAATTCTGATTTGGATTGAAAATACTTTTTATTTGAAGGAAGAGGGATAGAATAAATGATATGATTAAGGAAAAGGCTTCTTGTATAAGACCGGGGTTTTTTAAATGATTTTTTGAATAGTTAGATAGACAATATGGAATTAAAAAGGTGATATAAAAAATTATATGGGGCTGGGCACAGTGGCTCATGCCTGTAATCCCAGTACTTTTGGGAGGCTGAGGTGGGTGGATTACCTGAGGTCAGGAGTTTGAGACCAGCATGGCCAACATGGCGAAACACCATTTCTACTAAAAATATAAAAATTAGCCGGGCGTGGTGGTGCACACCTGTAATCCCAGCTACTCAGGAGGCTGGGGCAGAAGAATCGTTTGAGGCCGGGCGCAGTGACTCAAGCCTGTAATCCCAGCACTTTGGGAGGCCGAGACCGGAGAATCACGAGGTCGGGAGATCGAGACCATCCCGGCTAACACGGTGAAACCCCGTCTCTACTAAAAAAAAATACAAAAAAACTAGCCGGGCGTGGTGGCGGGCACCTGTAGTCCCAGCTACTCGGGAGGCTGAGGCAGGAGAATGGCGTAAACCCGGGAGGCGGAGTTTGCAGTGAACTGTGATCCAGCCACTGCACTCCAGCCTGGGCGACAGAGCGAGACTCTCAAAAAAAATAAAAGAATCGTTTGAACCCAGGTGGCAGAGGTTGCAGTGAGCCAAGATCGTGCCACTGCATTCCAGCCTGGGTGACAGAGTAAGAGTCCATCTCAAAAAAACTAATAATAGAAAAAAGTTATATGGGGCTGGGAATGGTGGCTCACGCCCGTAATCCCAGCACTTTGGGAGGCTGAGGCGGGTGGATCACTTGAGGTCAGGAGTTTGAGACTGGCCTTGCCAACATGGCGAAACCCCATCTCTACTAAAAATACAAAAATTAGCTGGGTGTGGTGGTGTGCGCCTGTAGTCTCAGCTACTTGGGAAGCTGAGGCAGGAGAATCGCCTGAACCCGGGAGGCGGAGGTTGCAGTGAGCCAAGATCATGCCATTGCCCTCCAGGCTGGGCGACAAGAGTGGAACCTCGTCTCAAAAATAAAGAAAAAAGAGTTATATTGT
>NW_012107375.1:868834-871162 GCF_000951045.1 Mandrillus leucophaeus | reverse complement strand
CTCGGCCTCCCAAAGTGCTGGGATTACAGGCTTGAGCCACCGCGCCCGGTACCACAATTTATTTAACCAGTTTTTAAATTTTTTACTTATTGTTTGAAATTTTTTTTTTTAGAGACGGAATCTCACTCTTTTACTCAGGCTAGAGTGCAACAGCATGATGATAGCTTACTGCAGCCTTGAACTCTGGGGCTCATGTGATCCTCCCACCTCAGGCTGTCTTGTAGCTGGGACTACAGGGATGTGCCACCATACCTGGCTAAATTTTTTATTTTTATTTTTGGTAGACACGGGGTTTCACTGTGTTGCCCAGGCTGGTCTTGAACTCCTTGGGCTTGAGTAATCCTCCTGCCTTGGCCTCCCAAAGTGCTGGGATTGCAACCGTGAGCCATGGAGCTTGACAAGAGTGGCCTTTTAATTGCACACTATTAAAGAAAAAGCTGCGTCTGAGTAAATAAGTATACAGATATACCACTGCAATACTATTTGTAGAGATCAGATAGCTATTAGGCTAGGAAGAAGCTTTTAGCAGTTAGCACTAGAAAGCAAAACTTTGGAAACTTCCATTTCATCAAAAGTGACCTCATCTGAATAGGGCGTGTGAGGGAGGACCTTTTTACTTGACAAGGGGAACTTCAGCCAGTTCTTGTTTGTGAACCTTGAAGAAAGTGGAGCATTTTTATTTTGGGAGCATTCTAGGTTGTGGTAGCTCCTTGGTACTTGGGGTTGGAGAATCTCCCTCTGCTGCTGGACCTTCTGCCTCCTTCGTGCTGTAATATGCATAAGAGGTATCCAATTCAGGAACAGGCTGTGGTTGCTTCGTTCTGTGACTGTTGAACTCCTTATATAGCAGTACTTTATTTAAGCTGTACTAATTGAACACTTATTATGTGTCAGTTACTGTGCTAGCTGCTGGAAGCTATCCTACCCTCAGCAGTCTTCTGGTCTAATGGGAGGTACACAGACGGGCAAATGGGCTCTGACTTTACAAGAGGCTAATTTCTGTGATGGAGAGAAGTTCCAGCCACTAAGGGAGCACATAAAAAAATCAGAGGAGATCCTACCAAGAATTGGGAGGTGGGTCAGGGAGGAGACTTCTTTGAAAAATGGCATCTAAGACCTGAACAATAAGGAAACATAACTAGGTCAAGAAGAAAGCATCAGTGGGGAGAGATGCATGAGTCTTTTTTTTTTTTTTTTTTTTTTTTTGAGATAGAGTCTTGCTCTGTCACCCAGGCTGGAGTGCAATGGCGGGATCTCAGCTCACTGCAATCCCACCTCCAGGGTTCAAGCGATTCTCCTGCCTTAGCCTCCCAAGTAGCTGGGATTACAGGTGCCCGCTGCCACGCCCAGTTAATTTTTGTGTTTTTAGTAGAGACGGAGTTTCACCATGTTGGTGAGGCTGGTCTCGAACTCCTGACCTCAGGTGATCCATCCATCTCGGCCTCCCAAAGTGCTGGGATTACAGGTGTGAGCCCCCGCGCCCGGCCAGGCTCAGCTTTCTTTCCAGGCCCCATCACACTCTGAGATGTTCCCTGGGCCCCAGAAGGCAGCGTGAGGTGCTCCACCCGTCTATGCTGTCCCTTTCCACCCCACCCTATCCACTGGGCCCCTGGGGCTCCCACTCCACTCCAGGTCTCTTCATGGAACCTTCTTTCCCTTCACTTCTGTCCCAGGAGACCTGGGAGACTCATGGGGACAGGGCATCATCTTCTCCAGCATGGTTTATTGTCTAATGCACGAAAGTGCCAGGCTGTGAGAAGGTCAGGAACTTGCATGGAACGGGAGTCAGCTATGGTACAAAGTGCGCTGCTTAGTTCTATTTTTTTATTTTTTATATTTACCTAAGACTTTGATGGTAAAGGAAGCAGTGTGTGAGCAAGCTGACTCCTGTCTTGTCAAGTACCAAGTCCACTCTGATGAGCCCCTGTGGACAGCACTGCTGTAACTCCCCAAGCCTGGGCTCAGAAAGTGGGCCCTAAGCCCTGTTGCCAGCTCTTCCTCCATGCTGTCAGCTCTTCCACCATTCCTGGCGTCATTTTAAGGTCCTGTCTTCCCATAGTCTTCCCCCACCCTCTTCCTTCGTGGCCTCTACACTCAGCTCAAGTAGTAGCTATTTGGGTACTTTTCACCGAGACTTAGGAAATGTTAGCAGTTGGTCGTATTCCTGTCAGCCCTCTTACTATGGAACTCAAATAGGACAGATTCAGCTGAATTCCCAGCCCTGTAGTTGCACTCTGTCTGCCCTGCTTCCCCAAGGTAGCCTGTCCCCTAAAGGTCACCAGGATACTCCCCACGCAAGGTTTTTGTTGTATTACACATGACAACATG
>NW_012107375.1:868231-868784 GCF_000951045.1 Mandrillus leucophaeus | reverse complement strand
AGTGCAATGGCGGGATCTCAGCTCACTGCAATCCCACCTCCAGGGTTCAAGCGATTCTCCTGCCTTAGCCTCCCAAGTAGCTGGGATTACAGGTGTAAGCCATGGCGCCCGGCTTCATCTTAACCATTTTAACTGTACAATTCAGTGGCACTGAGTACATTCACATTGTTGTACAGCCATTGCTACCATCCATCTCTGCAACCTTTGGTCTTGCAAAACTGAAATTTCATACCCATTAAACACTAACTCCCACTTCTCCCCTTTCCCCTTCCCCCTGCCCACCCTCTGGCAACTACTGTTCTACTCTTTGTCTCTATTGGACGTATTTTTGTGTGTTTAGGTTTGTGTATATATTTTACATGTGTATACATACACAAGGGTATGTGGGCGTTGTGTTTTTATACGTACTGTAAAATATTGTGTACATTTGTTTGTTTTAGTTAATGTATCCTAGAGATTATTTAGAATTAGTTCATATAGAACCATATCATTCTTTTTAAGGGTTGGGTTTAAATAGTCTATTATGGATGTACCACAATTTATTTATTTATTT
>NW_012107375.1:843852-866646 GCF_000951045.1 Mandrillus leucophaeus | reverse complement strand
GAGATAGAGTCTTGCTCTGTCACCCAGGCTGGAGTGCAATGGCGGGATCTCAGCTCACTGCAATCCCACCTCCAGGGTTCAAGCGATTCTCCTGCCTTAGCCTCCCAAGTAGCTGGGATTACAGGTGCCCGCTGCCACGCCCAGTTAATTTTTGTGTTTTTAGTAGAGACGGAGTTTCACCATGTTGGTGAGGCTGGTCTCGAACTCCTGACCTCAGGTGATCCATCCATCTCGGCCTCCCAAAGTGCTGGGATTACAGGTGTGAGCCCCCGCGCCCGGCCAGGCTCAGCTTTCTTTCCAGGCCCCATCACACTCTGAGATGTTCCCTGGGCCCCAGAAGGCAGCGTGAGGTGCTCCACCCGTCTATGCTGTCCCTTTCCACCCCACCCTATCCACTGGGCCCCTGGGGCTCCCACTCCACTCCAGGTCTCTTCATGGAACCTTCTTTCCCTTCACTTCTGTCCCAGGAGACCTGGGAGACTCATGGGGACAGGGCATCATCTTCTCCAGCATGGTTTATTGTCTAATGCACGAAAGTGCCAGGCTGTGAGAAGGTCAGGAACTTGCATGGAACGGGAGTCAGCTATGGTACAAAGTGCGCTGCTTAGTTCTATTTTTTTATTTTTTATATTTACCTAAGACTTTGATGGTAAAGGAAGCAGTGTGTGAGCAAGCTGACTCCTGTCTTGTCAAGTACCAAGTCCACTCTGATGAGCCCCTGTGGACAGCACTGCTGTAACTCCCCAAGCCTGGGCTCAGAAAGTGGGCCCTAAGCCCTGTTGCCAGCTCTTCCTCCATGCTGTCAGCTCTTCCACCATTCCTGGCGTCATTTTAAGGTCCTGTCTTCCCATAGTCTTCCCCCACCCTCTTCCTTCGTGGCCTCTACACTCAGCTCAAGTAGTAGCTATTTGGGTACTTTTCACCGAGACTTAGGAAATGTTAGCAGTTGGTCGTATTCCTGTCAGCCCTCTTACTATGGAACTCAAATAGGACAGATTCAGCTGAATTCCCAGCCCTGTAGTTGCACTCTGTCTGCCCTGCTTCCCCAAGGTAGCCTGTCCCCTAAAGGTCACCAGGATACTCCCCACGCAAGGTTTTTGTTGTATTACACATGACAACATGAAATAAAGTGTTTTGCAAATTTACTGGATGATATCCTACTATATGAAACATCCTACAACTTACTCTTCGCTCAACATTTGACTTTTGAACCTGGTCCGTGTTGCTCCATGCAGACCAGTGTTCATTCATTTGATATGTCTCGTTGTGCCATAGAAATAGTTTTACAATAGAAGCCTGTCCAGAGCCACGGGGGAGAAGGGGATTGTAGAGAAACAAGGATTGGCATCTGGTTTATGTTTACATCCTTTAGTCCTGTTAACCGAGAAGAAGATATTTTTATTTCCATGTTTGTGAAAGCTTTCCACAAAAAAATGGCATGCATTTTCTAGACTTATTAATAGGGCAGTCCAAAGGTTTTATTTTTAGATTTGAAAGAAAACAAAGTAGGCTTCTGAGATATGCACATTTCCCTGTGTCCCTGTCTCTTGTGCAACATTCCACATTGCTGCTAAAACTTGAGCACTTTCAAGCATGTGCTTACTTTCTATGTATGAATCATTTTTTAAAACATAAAGCATTTTCGGCCGGGTGTGGTGGCTCACGCATATATTCCTAGCACTTTAGAAGGCCGAGGTGGGTGGATCGCTTGAGGTCAGGAGTTCAAGACCAGCCTAGCCAATATAGTGAAACCTCATTTCTACTAAAAATACAAAAAGTGGCTGGGCGCCTGTAATCCCAGATACTCGGGAGGCTGAGGCAGGAGAATCACTTGAACCCAGGAGGTGGAGGTTGCAGTGAGCAGAGATCGAGCCACTGCACTCTAGCCTAGGCGACAGAGCGAGACTCTGTCTCAAAAAAATAAAAAAAAATTAAAGCACTTTGTCTGGTGGTATGTAAGTTTTGGCATTACTTTGATAAGTTGTATTTTAAGTCTTTCTACACATAATAACTTATTTTTAAAATATAAGTTTCCGTGTGCTTCTGGGTTTTGTGTTTTTGTAAACAGCAGAAGGTATTAGTCCATATTAAGTACTAATTTGTTCTAATATTTTCAGCTGTTTTTGGTATTACACTTGGCAAAAAAATAGACAAATGTCTGCAGTTGTGACAGTTTGTCTTTTTGTTCTTTTTAACTCCGGAATAAATAATTCTAGTGAGTTTTTTTCTTAGCTTGTAAGAACACGGCAATGATTAGAGTCATCATAACACTTAAGTAGTTATGGAAGATTGAATGTCTGTAATCAGTTGTATAAAATTTCCTAGTCATCCTTCCAGGTTGTTTAAGACAAAGAAATACATGTGTTTATTAAGCTCTTATAAAATTTAATTGTAAAACATCATTGTAGAAAACTTTGAGAATGCATATAGGTACAAAAATAAAAAATTAGCCAGGCATGCCGTGGCTCACGCCTGTAATCCCAGCACTTTGGGAGGCCAGGGTGGGAGGATCTTTTGAGCCCAGGAGTTCAAACATATTGAGACCCTATCTCTACAAAAATATTATAAAACAAAATAGAATCACTCTGGCGATTCCACTATCCAAAAAAAAAAAAAAAACTGCTGTTAATGTTTGGTGTGTATCTTTCTAGACCAAGGTCTCCAACTTGGATTGAGAATTCAGCGGGGTCTGTGATCTTGGATGGGAAAAACATTCAGTCTTTATTTTCACTAATCTCTCTGAAAGTCCAGAGTTTTAGCCGGGCATGGTGGCTCATGCCTGTAATCCTAGTGCTTTGGTAGACTGTGGAGGGCAGATCACTTGAGCCCAGGAGTTTGAGGCCAGCCTGGGCAACATAGCAAGACCCTGTCTTTAACAAAAAAAATCCAGCTGGTTGTGGTGGCTCGTGCCTGTAATCCCAGCACTTTGAGAGGCTGAGTCAGGCAGATCACCTAAGGTCAGGAGTTTGAGACCAGCTTGACCAACATGGTGAAATCCCGTCTCTACTAAAAATACAAAAATCAGCCGGGCGTGGTGGTGGCTGCCTGTAATCCCAGCTACTCTGGAGGCTGAAGCAGGAGAATCACTTGAACCTGGAAGGCAGAGGTTGCAGTGAGCCGAGATCCCGCCATTGCACTCCAGCCTGGGTGACAGAGCGAGACTCCGTCTCAAAAAAAAAATCCACATTTTTCTTCAATGACAGTTGTAAGCAACAGACCATGGTAGTGTTAGAATAGCAGTGACTCACCAGTAGAGATCAAAGATACTTTCATATCATATTATAGTTGTTACAGATATTTTGAAATATCATATATGCTCATCACTGCTTCAAACTTAGGGGAATTACTGAACCCCTCTCTAGATCTGGTTATTTAATGATTTACTGAAGAAGCACATATTTGAGCACCAACTCTTGAAATATGTTGTTAATCAATTTCTGTGCATTTTACACATTTCAAAACATTCTTCTGAGGAGGGGTCCAGAAGGCCAGAAGGGTCCATGGCAGAAAAAGGTTAAGAACGCCTGTTCTGTACTTCATACCATGTGGCTACAAATATAAAAACAGACCTTAAGCCAGGTGTGGTGGTGTGGTGGTGCACACCTGTAGTTCCACCTACGTGGGAGGCTGAGGTGGGAAAATCACTGGAGCCCAGGAGTTTGAGGCCAGCCTGGGCAGCATAGCAAGACCCTGTCTCTTAAAAACCAATCAGGACTTGACTAGTCAGTTAGTGGGGGAAAACACAGGTATAGTAAAAGCAGTCAAAATTACACTTAAACTTAGATCATCTTATTATATTAAACATTTATTAACATGTCTAGTGTTTTGTGTATATTATGCAAAGTGTAATGCAACTAAAACTGTTTAACGCTTCTCAGTATCGCATAAATTGGTTGGTACATAATAGCCTAAAAGTTACTTTTGCTGTTGGCATTTTATTTTATTTTATTACTTACTTATTTATTTATTTTTGAGACAGAATCTCACTCTGTTGCCAAGCTGGAGTGCTGTGGTGTGATCTCAGCTCACTGCAATCTCTGCCTCCCTGGTTCAAGCAATTCTCCTGCCTCAGCCTCCCAAGTAGCTGGGACTACAGGCCCGTGCCACCATGCCCAGCTAATTTTTGTATTTTTAGTAGAGATGGGGTTTCACCATGTTGACCAGGATGGTCTCCATCTCTTGACTTCGTGATCCGCCTGCCTCAGCCTCCCAAAGTGCTGGGATTACAGGCATGAGCCACTGCGCCCGGCCTGCTGTTGGCATTTTAAACATCCTTCCAGAGTCTTTCTTATCTGCTTGTAAGCATGTACACATGTTGTTGTTTTGAGTCAAGGTCTGCCGCCCAAGCTGGAGTGCAGTGGTGCGATCACAGCTCACTACAGCTTCGACCTCTTGGGTGCAAGTGATCCTCCCATTCAGCCTCCCAAGTAGGTGGGACTACAGGTGCCCGCTACCATGCCCAGCTAATTTTCTGTTTTTTTTGTAGAGACGGAGTTTCACCACGTTGCCCAGAATGGTCTCAAACTCCTTTGCTCAAACGATCCTTCCGCCTCAGCCTCCCAAAGTGCCGGGATTACAAGTGTGCACCTCTGTGCGCGGCCCACATAGTGTTTTAGATGAATGAGATCATATGTGTACTTTTGTAACTTGCTGCCTTTTCTCAACAAAATGTTGTAAATATCCATGTCCATAAAAATAGACATATATCTTCACTTTTCCCTAAAATGAAAATAAGTAGCTGGGACTACAGGCTTGTGCCACCACGACTAGCTGGCCCACATTTTAGATGTCTCTCTTTTCTTGTGATATAATTTAATTTGTTTGTCCATATATATTACTTGTAAATGAGAAGTTAGGTCTACAGGCATGTTCAGGTTAAACATTTTGGGCAAGAATATTTCATAGGCAGTACTGTGTACTTCATATAGCATCAGCTTACCAGGCACTTAATGGCTTGTTACCCTGTGGTTTGTGATGCTACGTTTTATAGTTGATTAAAGGAGAAGGAGGTCGGGCGTGGTGGCTCAAGCCTGTAATCCCAGCACTTTGGGAGGCCGAGACGGGCGGATCACGAGGTCAGGAGATCGAGACCATCCTGGCTAACACGGTGAAACCCCGTCTCTACTAAAAAAATACAAAAATTAGCCGGGAGCGGTGGCGGGCGCCTGTAGTCCCACCTACTCAGGAGGCTGAGGCAGGAGAATGGTGTAAACCTGGGAGGCGGAGCTTGCAGTGAACAGAGATCCGGCCACTGCACTACAGCCTGGGCGACAGAGTGAGACTCTGTCTCAAAAAAAAAAAAAAAAAGGAGGTGACTGCCAAATCTCCCCATTGTAGATGTACAGTTTTCCTGTGGTAATTGATATATAATCTGTGATGTCATGCTTTGGCACCAACAAATATCCTGTTGCCCAACAGCCATTTGCATAATGATTTTAGCATTCATTGATCCTTGCCTGAAACCATTATTACATTGGGGGTTGCAAAATGATAGTTTTTTTAATTATCACCTCTTCTACATTTAGTACTGTCATTTCTCTATAATGAATTTTCCCTCATCAAATAAGGAGGCATTATATTTCCCCCTAAAAAGACAGTATCGGTGCTTAATCTTTGCCTTTAATTATTACATTTCAGAGTAAGGAGTTGGTATAATCACCTCAAATGGTGGCAAAATATTTGCTGTTGTGTTTCCTTTTCTCTTTCATGTCAATGTGGACTCATAGAGATTTATTTATTAAATGTTTTACAATTCAAATTGGGTCAACGAGAGTCCCTTCATGTTGGTGTCTATATTCTCCTGGCATACCCTCATTAATTAGTCTTTGAGCAATTTCTTGTTTTCTGGCACAAGATATTCCATCCCAATATGTGCTTTTCCTGTCCTAGAACTGGTTCCAGGGAGAGCTCTGGTTCTTTCTAGTGGCAACGGCATTTAGAATCCAACATGTGGGGGCTAAATGTGCTGATTCTTACTGGGGTAGCGTTATATCTAGGCACTTTCAGAGGACACAGCTAGAAAATATATTCAGTTTTTATTTTTTATTTTTTTGTAGAGACGAGGTCTATGTTGCCCAAGCTGGTTTCGAACTGAGCTCAAGCGGTCCTCCCACCTGAACCTCCCAAAGTGCTGTTAAAAAAAATTAAAAAATGAAAGTGCTGGGATTACAGATGTGAGCCACTGTGCCCTCAATTTTTTTTTTTAAGTCATGAATGCATAATGATGTCTTCTATGGCAATTTAACATTGCAGGGTTCTTTTTTAACGTTATTTATTTATTTATTTTGAGGCAGGGTCTCACTCTATTGCCCAGGCTGGAGTGGTGCAGTAGTGTAATCCTAATTCACTGCAGCTTCAAATGCCTGAGCTTCAAACAATCCTCCTCCCTCAGCCTCCCGAGTAGCTAGGACTACAGGTGCACATCACCAGGCCCGGCTAATTTTTAAAAATTTTTTGTGGAGATGGGGGTCTCGTTTTGTTGCCCAGGCTGGTCTCGAACTCTTGGCCTCAAGTGGTCCTCCCATCTCAGCTTCCCAAAGTGCTGGGATTACAGGTGTGAGCCACCACGCCTGGCTAACTTTTATTGGATCTGTATATATATTTTCCTTACACTGAAAATGTTGGGTCTTACTAATACTAATATAGTTACTTATTTGCTTTATCTTGTAATAGACAAAGTTACAAAATTATAATACCAATATTACGGTTAATAGCCGGGCATGGCGGTGCACGCCTGTAGTCCCAGCTACTCAGGAAGCTGAGATGGAAGGATTAGCTTGAGCCTAAGAGTTTGAAGCTGCAGTGAGCCGTGATTGTGCCACTGTACTCCTACCTGGACAACAGAGTTGGGTGGGGGTGGGGAGTAATAATAATGGTAAGACCCAGAGAAAGCCCCAAATATTTGAAAATTAAACAGTACACTTTGTAGCTTCCTCACCTCTCTCAGCCTTCATAGAATTGAAGAGAATTAGGGCCTTGCACTAGATTAGGCTTTGCCTTAAGGAAATGTTGGGTTTGGTTTGATCTTTTATCCAGAACATTAAAACTTCCTTGATGTTTTTTAGTAATAAGGCTGTTTCGCTTTCATGTCATTTGTGTTTTCACTGGAGTAGCACTTTTAGTTTCCTTTAAGAACTTATACTTTGATTCACAACTTGGCTAACTTTGGTACAAGAGGCCTACCTTTTGGCCTCTCGGCTTTCAACATGCCCTCCTCACTAAGCCTGATCATTTGGTTTTTGGTTTAAAGAGAAAGACATACAACTCTTGAATGCTTAGAGGCCATTGTAGGGTTGTTAATTGACCTGATTTCAGTATTGTGTCCAAGGGAATAGGAAGGCCCAAGGAGAGAGAGAGAGAGATGGGGGAACAGCTGATTGGTGGAGTAGTCAAAATATACACATTTATCCCTTAAGTTTGCCATCTTTTTTTTTTTCTTTTTTTTTTGAGACAGAGTCTCAGTCTGTCACCCAGGCTGGTGTGCAGTGGCGCAATCTCAGTTCACTGCAACCTCTACCTCCCGGGTTCAAGCAGTTCTCCTGCCTCAGCCTCTCGAGTAGCTGGTATTACAAGCATGCACCACCACACCCGGCCAATTTTTATATTTTTTAGTAGAGACAGGGTTTGCCATGTTGGCCAAGCTGGTCTCGAATTCTTGACCTCAAGTGATCCACCCGCCTTGGCCTTCCAAAGTGCAGGGATTACAGGTGTAAGCCACTGCACCTGGCCAACTTTGCCACCTTTTTTTTTTTTTCTTTTTGAGACGGAGTCTCACTCTGTCACCCAGGCTGGAGTGCAGTGACGCAATTTCAGCTCACTGCAATGTCAGCCTCCTGGATTCAAGCGGTTCTCCTGCCTCAACCTCTCGAGTAGCTGGGACTACAGGCATGTGCCACCATGCCCAGCTTGTTTTTTGTGTTTTTAGTAGAGACAGGGTTTCACCATGTTGGCCAGGCTGGTCTTCAACTCCTGACCTCAGGTGATCTGCCTAACTCAGCCTCCCAAAGTGCTGGGATTATAGGCATGAGCCACTGCGCCTGGCCAAGTTTGCCATCTTTTATGGGTGCACTTTGTGGTACCTCAAAATGATGATAGTACTAACATCAGAGAGCATTGATCACAGATCACCATAACAAATATAATAATGAGAAATTTAAAACATTGTGAGAATCACCAAAATGTGACAGAGACATGGAATGAGCACATGCTATTCAACATTGTACTAGAGGTCATAGCCAGTATAATGATGCAAGAAAAAAAGATAAGAGGCATTAATATTTAAAGGAAGTAAAACTGTTTCTATTTGTAGGTAATGTAGAAAATGTGAAAGAAACTATCAAAAAGAAAGAACCTACTAGAACTAAAAAGTGAATTCAGCAAGGTCTCAGGGTACAAGATCGTTACTCAAAATTTTCCTGATTTTCGGGGTAACATGTTCAATATTTCACAGTTAAGTATAATCTTTTTCTGCGAAAAGCCTCTTGGTTGCAGATAGTGAGTTTTTAAGAAATTGAAGGTGTGTGGCAGCCCTGCATCAAAAAAAACCTCACTATCTGCAAAGTACAGTAAAGCGAAGCACAATCAAATAAGATGTGCCTGCATATTACCACCAAGAGGCTTTTCGTAGAAACACGAGTGTGCTTCAACATTCAAAAATCAGTTAGTGTAATTCACCTCGTTAAGATAATAAAGGAGGCCCGGTGCGGTGGCTCACGCCTGTAATCGCAGCACTTTGGGAAGCCGAGGTGGACAGATCACTTGAGGCCAGGAGTTTGAGACCAGCCTGGCCAACGTGGTGAAACACTGTCTCTACTAAAAATAGAAAAATTAGCTGGGCATGGTGGCATGCACTTTTACTCCCAGCTATTTGGGAGGCTGAGGCAAGAGAATCCTTGAACCCGAGAGGCGGAGGTTGCAGTGAGCTGAGATCACACCAATGCATTCCAGCCTGGGCAACAGTGAGACCCAGTCAAAAAAAAAAAAAAAAAAAAAAAAAAAAAAAAAAAGATAATAAAGGAGAAAAACCATATAGTCTATTCAATAAATACAGAAAAAGCATCTGACAAAATTAAGTGCCCTTTCATGATAAAAACTCAGCAGATTAGAAATAGAGGAAGTGCATGTATGAAAGAGCTATAGATATAGATTGTACTTAACTGTGAAATATTGAACATGTTACCCCAAAAATCAGGAAAAAGGCAAAGATGTCCACTCTAACCACTTCTATTCAACATTATACTAGAGGTCATAGCCAGTATAATGAGGCAAGAAAAAAGATAAGAGGCATTAATATTTAAAGGAAGTAAAACTATTTCTATTTGTAGGTAATGTGAAAATGTGAAAGAAACTATCAAGAAGAAAGAACCGCTAGAACTAAAAAGTGAATTCAGCAAGATCTCAGGGTACAAGATCATTATTCAAAAATTAATCAGAAATGAAATTTCAAATGCAGTACCATTAGGAATAATTTAATAAGTGTACAAGATTTACACACTGAAACTGAAAATGTTGCTGAAAAAATTAAAGACCTAAATAAATGGAATGATGTACCATGTTCATCAGCTGAAAGACTAAGTGTCTTTACAATGTCAGTTCTCCCTTCATTGAACTGTAGATTCATAACCCCAGTCATAACTGCAAAGTTTTTTTTGTAGAAATGGATAAGCTGATTCTAAAATGTATATGGAGGCTGGGCACGGTGGCTTATGCCTGTAAACCAGCACTTTGGGAGGCTGAGGCAGTCAGATCACTTGAGGTCAGGAATTCGAGACCAGCCTGGCCAACATGGCGAAACCCCGTCTTTACAAAAAATACAAAAATTAGCCAGACAGGGTGGCACACACCTGTAATCCTAGCTACTTGGGAGGCTGAGGCATGAGAATCACTTGAACCTTGAGGTGGAGGTTGCAGTGAGCCGAGATCGTGCCACTGCATGCCAGCCTGGGCGACAGAGTGAGACTTTGCCTCAAATAAATAAATAAATAAATAAATAAATAAAATGTATATGGAAATGCAAAGAACCTAGAACATCCAAAGTAATCTTGAAAGAGAACAAAATTAAGGGGCTTATGTTATGTGACTTTATAGTCATTTGATTTTTAACAGAGGCACCAGAACAGTCCAGTGTGGGAAAGGAAAGTCTTTTTAGCACATGGTGCTGGATGATAGCAAATGACATCCATACCAGACAAATGAACCTTGACCTTACCCTAAATATTAGTTTCCTAGAGTTGCCACAAACTAGGTGGCTTAAAACCACAGAAATTTGGCTGGGCGTAGTGGCTGACGCCTGTAATCCCAGTCTTTGGGTGGCCGAGTCAGGCAGATCACCTGAGGTCAGGAGTTCAAGACTAGCCTGGCCAACATGGTGAAACTTTGTCTCTACTAAAAATACAAAAAACTTAGGTGTGGTGGTGCACACCTGTAATCCCAGCTAGCCGAGAGGCTGAGGCAGGAGAATTGCTTGAACCTGGGAGGCAAAGGTTGTACTGAGCCAAGATTGCACCACTGCACTCCAGCCTGGGTGACAGAGTGAGACTCTGTCTCAAAACAAAACCACAGAAATTTACTGTCTCGTAATTACAGAGTCTAGAAGTCCAAAATCAACTGTCAGCAGGGCCATGGTCTCTGTGAAACCTGTGGGGGAGTCCTTCCTTGCCTCTTCCTAGCTTCCAGTGGTTGGCAGCCTTTGGCATTCTTTGATTTGCAGCTGCGTTACTTCAGTATCTGTCTGCCTCATCACACAGCATTCTCCATGTATGTCTCTGTTTTTACATGGCCTACTTCTTGTAAGAACAACAGTAATATTGGATTGGTGCCCACCCTACTCCAGTGTGACCTCATCTTAACTACACCTGCAACAACCCAACAACCCTGTTTCCAACTAAGGTCTCAGTGTGAGGTACTGAGGGTTAGGACTTCAGCATATCTTTTTTGGGGGACATAGTCCAACCCATAACACTACCTCGCACCGTACATGAAAATTAATTCATGAGAGATTATAGGCCTAAATGTTTTAAAAGCTAAAGATATAAAGCTTCTGCAAGAAAACATAGGAAAATATCTTTGCAGTCCAAAGAAAAAGGTGTGGCACACACCTGTGTTTTTTTTTTAAGCACAGTTTCATTCTGTTGCCCAGGCTGGAGTGCAGTGGTGCGATCTCAGCTCACTGCAACCTCTGCCTCCCGGGTTCAAGTGATTCCCATGCCTCAGCCTTCCAAGTAGCTGGCATTACAGGTGTGCGCCACCATGCCTGGCTAATTTTTGTATTTTTAGTAGAGGCAGGGTTTTGCCATGTTGGCCAGGCTGGTCTCAAACTCCTGACCTCAAGTGATCTGCCTGCCTCGGCCTCCCAAAGTGCTGCCACCGTGCCAGGCCAAAAAAAGATTTATTAGGATACATGAAGCAATAACTATTAAAAGAGAAAATAAATTGGACTTCATTAAAATTCAAAACTTTTGGTCCTCAAAAGATATCATTAAGAAAATGAAAAGACAGAGCTGGGCGTGGTGAGGCTTGCCTGTAGTCACTACTGGGTACTTGGGAGGCTGAGGCAGGAGGACCACTTGAGCCCGGGAGTTCTAGGCCAACATAGGCAATATAGTGAGACACTGTCTCTTAAAAAAAAAAAAAGAAAAGAAAATAGGCTGGGAGCTGTGGCTCATGCTTGTATTCCCAGCACTTTGGGAGTACAAGGCAGGTGGATTGCTTGAGCCCAGGAGTTCAAGACCAGGCTGGGCAACATAGCAAAATCCCATCTCTACAAAAGATACAAAATATTAGCCAACCATGGTGTCATGCACCCATAGTTCATAGTCCCAACTACTCAGGAAGCAGAGGCAGGAGGATTGCTTGATCCTAAGGAGGTCAAGGCTGCAGTGAGCCGAGGTCACACCACCGCACCCCAGCCTGGGTGACAGAGTGAGACCCTGTCTCAAAGAAAATGAAAAGATAAGCCCACCAAGAAAATAGTTGAGGCCAGTCATAGAAAAAATAGAAAGTCATATATCTGACAAAGGATTTGTATTCAGGAGAAGAATTCCTACAACTCAGTAATAAAAAGACAACCTGATTTTTAAAGGGTGAAAATACTTTAATAGATACTTTTTTTTTTTTTTTTTTTGAGACAGAATTTCACTGTGTCACCTAGGCTGGAGTGTGGTGGTGCCATCATACATAGGTCACTGCAGCCTTGAACTCCTGGACTCAAGTGGTCTTCCTGCCTCAGCCTCCTGAGTAGCTAGGACTACAAGCACGTGCCACTATGCCTGGCTAATTTTTAAATTATTTTTGTAGACATGGGCTGGTGTCTCTGTGTTGTCTAGGCTGGTCTCGAACTCCTGGGCTCAAGCAATCCTCCCACCTCTGCCTCCCAAAGTGCTGGGCCACCACGCCTGGTATGGTGTCACCAGACATGAGCCACCACGCCCTGCCTGATACTTTTCTTTTGTTGTCTGTTTATTTCTTGTTTATGGGTGTTTCTGTTCTGATTTTATGACTATTCTATATTCTAGGATTTCTCTGAGAATATTATTTGTTTCCTCTAAGGACAGACTTGGTCTCTCTTCCATGGGGCTGGCTCTTGAGCCACCGGGGATGGGGAGAGGAACTGGGTAGCTGCCGCACTGCCGCTTCTCTGCTGTGGTGGAGTGGCCTGTTGCCTGCAGGGTCTGTCTCTGAAGGGTGGTTTGGAGAAGTTCTGTAGAGGCGAGGCAGGGGTCAGCTCTTGCCCCCATGGACCCTTAGAGGCTGGGAAAAGGTAGGCATCACCTGGGCTGCTGCCAGCCACTTCAAGAGCCTTTGGGTGGGTGGGGGAGGCGGGGAAGGGAAGGTTCTAGCTATTGATTTAGAAAGGACCCTTTGATTTCTTGCCTGAGGGAAGAAGTGGCACCTTGCCACTCCAAGTTTGCTCTGCTCACCAGCCCCAACAGCATCAGCCTCACCTGGGAGCTTATTGAAGGTGCCCTGCCCCAAAGCTTGTGGGTCGAGATCTGGCAGTCAGCAGCCCCCAGGTGTTGCACACATGAAAGCACTGCTTGTCCCTCCTCTGGTCTGGTCTGGTCTGTTCTGAATGCTTCTTTGGGGCCCTGACAGGTATACAGGCTCTCATCTGCTCTATAGCTCTCTTGTAGTACATTCCTCTCTGTTCCGTTAAGTCAACATGTTCCTGCCTACTTTCAGCGTCTAGAAATTTGCTGAGCATATCTTATCCGTTCAGAGGTCCTCTCCTGTTATTGCCTCTGTTAGAAATTTCTTCCTTTTCATATGTCTGTACTTCTGTTTCTTTGAGGTTTGAAGGGTCAAGTGGCAAATAAAGGTACGCAGTTGGCCATCCTCTGGTGAAGGCTTTTAAGCCAGGAATAACAAGATCCATTGTGTCTAAAACTAGCAAAAACCCTACCTGTCACATGGTGAACTGAATTAGAGGTGATGGGGACAGAAGCCAGATTGGAGTGATGGAAGGTGAGGGAGTGGAGGTTGGGTATAGACAACTCTTTTTAAGAAGTTTTGTTGTGATGGTGACCAGAAAAATAGGAGTGGGCTAAAGGGGGATGAGGGTGTTTTTCAGGTGGGTGAATATGAGAGCATGTTTGCATCCTTCTGGGAATGGCCCAGGAGAGAGGGGAGCATGAGGAGGAGAAAATGGGGACCTGCAGGAGCAGACTCCTTGTGTGGAGGGGGGAAGCGGCATCTAGAGCTGTTGCAGAAGGTGGGCTTTGAGTAAATGCTTCCTCTAGAAGTTGCACAGACTTTGTTAAAGCTCAGAAGCTGAGAGAGAATTGGAGCTCAAGTTTACGGAGTAGTCAGAATAAAGTACCCCTAACTGTATTCTCACACAGTGCAGGAAGCCTGGGGTCTGAAATCAAGATGTTGCGGGGCTCCACTCCCCCCAGAGCCTCTAGCATGGGATCCTTCCTTGCCTCTTCCAGCTTTTGGTGGCTGCCTGGCAGTTCTGGACTTTCCTTGGCTTGCAGTTGCGTTGCCCCATTCTCTGCTTGTGTCTTCACATGGCCTTCTCTGTGTCCCCGTATTCTTCTCTGGATGCTTGTCACTGTATTAGGCCCACCCTAAATCCAGGATGATCTCATATCAAGATCCTTCATTTAATTACAGCAGCAAAGACCTTCCAAATAAGGTCAGAACCACAGGGTCTGAGGGTTAAGATGTACACCTAATTATTCAGGGCTACCATTGAACCCCTGTAGAAGCCTGTCCATTTCCAGGATAGCAGAGCCCAAGGAAGGACCAGAAGTCCCCCCAAAACAGTTGTTTGCATTCACCAGACTCTAAGCTGTAAGCATATGGGCAGTGGCAGTCAGTCCTAATCCATATACCATTGGCAACAATAGTTTAGCCTAAAGGAGTTCACTGTAGACATACAAGATGCTTATCTTCTGCTGAGTAGTCCTCATGGTAACATCCATATCATTCCTGGCTTTGAGTGACAGCACTGTACTCTTGTCTGGTGCCCATACTTCAGCAGATGTAAACAAGACAGTGCTCGTTAGTCACCAGAAAGTTTCTGTAGTTAAAAATCAAGTGATCCCTTGAGTCCATTCTAATATTTGTCTGTACCATGTTCTGTGACTAGACATGGAAACAAAACATTAAGAAGTGAAAGTATCTTTGATTATGCTCTTGAAGACAACTTTTTTTTTTTTTTTTTTTTTTGAAACAGAGTTTCGCTCTTGTTGCCCAGGCTGGAGTGCAGTGGTGTGATCTCGGCTCACCGCAACCTCTGCATTCCCGGGTTCAAGCAATTCTCCTGCCTCAGCCTCCCAAGTAGCCGGGATTACAGGCATGCACCACCACGCCTGGCTAATTTTTTGTTTTTAGTAGAGATGGGGTTGCACCGTGCTAGTCAGACTGGTCTCGAACTCCTGACCTCAGGTGATCCACTCACCTTGGCCTCCCAAAGTGCTGGGATTACAGGCGTGAGCCACTGCGCCTGGCCAAAGACAACTTTTTAAAGATGCATATGCTCCAAGCCGGGTGCAGTGGCTCACACCTGTAATCCCAGCACTTTGGGAGGCTGAGGCGGGCGGAACACCTGAGGTCAGGGGTTCAAGACCAGCCTGGCCAACATGGTGAAACCCTGTCTCTACTAAAAGTATAAAAATTATCCGGGTGTGGCGGCGGGTGCGTGTAATCCCAGCTACTCGGGAGGCTGAGGCAGGAGAAGAGCTTGAACCCCAGAGGCGGAGGTTGCAGTGAGTTGAGATTGTACTGTACTCCAGCCTAGGCGACAGAGTGAGACTCGGTCTCAATAAATAAAAATAAAATAAAATAAAGATGCGTATGTTCTGAAGGCTGACTACATTTTGTTCTTAAACAACTTTTACAGTGGATAGTGCTGTAAAGGTTGTTTAGCTCTGGTTGTTTTTTTTGTGATCTGCAAAAGGAGAGATCCTTTTCCTGTTCACTGCCTCTAATACCCAACTCTAATACTCCTTTGACCTCACAGGCACTTAGAATCCATCAGTGGCTCCATCTTTTCTCAGACTTCACCTCCTTTGTATCCTTATTCCTTTCCTTCATAGCTTCAGTGCCAGTCAGAGACGTCGTTACTCCCTGGCACACTACCTCAGCACTTCAGCACTTCCTTGCTTTGTTATATTCAGTCGACAAAGCCCCAGCCTCGTGAAATTCAGTCATGTCTGCCCCATGCCTGCTCCATCTTGAAGCTGAATGTGACTCCTTCATTGATCCCCCTTTAAGTTTATGTCCACCCCAGGTAAACTTCTTGCCGCCAAGCCCACCTGCATACTGCAGTTCCCCGGTCTCTCCTAGCCGCTCCCACCCTCCTCATCAGCTGTCACACCTCCTTGCAGCTGATGTCTTAGTTCCCAGAGAGCACAGAAGCAAGCTCAAGAGAATGTCTACAGCGTCTGCTCCTTTGCTCTGCCTCCCTTGTGTTGTCATGGAACGCCTGTCCCAGGCCCTCGCTGCTGTTCTAAGGCATCTCTCCAGTCCTCTACTGCACTCTCCTGCATCAGAGATTCCTCCCTCGCCTGCCCTAGAAACTTGTTGCTACTTCTCCCACCTTGATAAAAGCTGCTCCCAACCCCCCTCCTGTCTAGCATCTCTGCTTTCCTTTACCAGCAAGACTCCAGTCCCTGTCCCCACACTCTCTTCAACCTTCTACAATGTTCCTTTGCTGCCACAGCTCTGCCAAGCTGCTCCATGAGGTCTCCAGTGATGACCTTCATGTTGTTAAATCTGGGAGCTGCTTGTCACTTCTTGTCCTGGAGCTGTTGTCATCAGTTAACCCCAATACCCATACGAGGCAATCCTTTTCCTCCCTTGAGTCTCTGCACTGATGTGCACCTTCTCAGTGCAAACCACAGCTTTTGTCTCTTTCTAGCTGAATACGTGACTGACTGTGCTTATCTTAGCTATCACCCCTGCCGGAGCAGAAGCTCCACAGGACAGGATTGTCTCCTTGATTCACAGATGTAGCCCAAGCTCCTAAAACAGTGCCTGGCATCTGTGGGTCCTCAGGAAGTCCTGGGTGAGTGTGTGAATGTCTGTCCTCCTCAAGTCTTTTCTGTTTCACATGTGATGTTGGAAGGCCTCAGGCTCAGGCTTTTCTTCTCCACCCTCACTCCCGAAGTGATTCCGTCCAGCCTCATGGCTCCTAAATTTATGTCTCCAGGCTGACTGGGTCACGGGAACTCCTTATCCTCCCCAGATCTTCTCTTTCCCTGGTCTTCTCCTTTCCAGTAAACAGCAACTCCAACTCCCTGCTCCTCAGGCCAGAAACCTGGCGCTGGTTATCTCGTTTGTCCACAAATACTGTGACTCCACTTGCAAGATGGATGCAAAATCTGATGAGTTCCCCTGCCTCCACTGCTCCCACCCTGGTCCAGGTGTCCGGCTTCCCTGCCTCTGCCCTTGCCCCCTAGTTCTTGGTTTAGTTCTGCAATATTGTGCGCCACACCAGGGTGCTCTTCTGTTCAGAACCCTCCAGTGGGTCCCTGCTCACTCAGAATCACAGCCCAACAGGATCACCTCTCTTGCCACTCTCCCACCACTCATGCACTGCGGCCTCACTGGCCTCCTGGCTCCTCCCTGGACCCTCGAAGTATACCCCTGCCTCAAGGCCTTGACCTCTCCTCTGCCCTCTGTCCCAGGTATCACGCATGTCTGCTCAAGTGTCACCTTCTCAGTGTGACCCTCCCTGAGCACACCCCTGTCTGTAAATCAGGCAGCCTGCCTCTGCCCCACCAGTTCCCCCTGACTAACATAGGACTTGTCACCATCTGCCACAAGCTGTGTTACTGCTTGGTTTTGTTTGTGCTCTCCCACTCCCTTCCCTCCCTTTCCCCACTCCTGTAGAATCTGAGTCCCATGAGGACAGAGGTTTTTTTTTTGCCTCTTCCTCGATATGTCCTCAGTGCCTAGAATCATGCATATTTTAATTTATTGAGTGAATTAACAAATAAATTCTGTAGTGGGACATTGCCCTAAGGTTTTGTCTTATAAGAGGGATGGAAGAACATGCAGCCTGCTCTGCTGTTGGCTCCTTAGCTTCTCCATGGCTAACAGGAACAATATTGTTTATGGGTTAATCAAGGCCGTAGTCATGAGTTAGAAGGTATACATAAAGGCAAATATGTGGAGATTGAGTTACTTTGGCGGGGGAGGGGTGGAGTGCAGTTATCTGAAAACATGGAACAAATCAGTGAGAGTCTAAATAGCACCCACATATTTGCCCCTCTTTTAAAACGTACCTCCTTTATGAGCATATAATTTAACAGCACAGTTTCCCAGTGCAGCTTTGTGAAACAAGAGAAATGAATTTTGAGGGCTATCGGGTGCCTTTGCAATCTGTGGCTTAGTATTTGTGTGGCAGCATTTGTGTTTTGCCAACAGATGCACTGCTTAAAGTACCCATGAGAATGGCCTCTGTGGTTTCCTGCTTGCTCAGATGGAACCTTAGGAACTGATTATTGAGAAGAGGTTGACACTACCCACCTCAGCTCCCAGGCTTCAGGGCCTTGATTACTACTCCTTTGGGCCCTCACTGACCCTTGCAGACGTCTTTTGCAACCTCTGTAGCCAGAAGTGACAACTGCTTTCTAGCATTTTGCTCTTTCCCTAATGGCTTATGAGCTTCTTGAGCACCAAAGCATGTGTGACTCCCTCACGCCTTCCCCTGTATAGTATAGCACCACTAACTGTAAGTATAAGGAGAAGGAGTGAGCAATTGATGGTGTCCCCCTGGATCGTCAAGGGAATGGGAAGGAGCGGGGTTTCTGGATTCAATCACGTGGAATCTAGTCGTTGGTGACTAAACGTGCCTGTTACTTGGGGCCAATGTCCAGGTTCACTCAGGAGGTTTAGCCTGCTCGTTTCCCTGCTAGGTATCTATACTTTGGGAGAGCATTTTTTGTGCTCTAATTGAACTTTCTGGGTCTCAGCAATTTGAACAATGCTTTGTTTTGCTTCTGGTGAGGTTACAAAGGAAGGAAAAGGAATCTGGTGTTGTAGGAGGTGGTGTGTTGTGTAATTGGGTTTTTTTTTTAAGTTTTTTTATATTTTTGCAACGAGGCAAGTTTTCTTTGAATAAATAATGCTGGGAGCTTATGACATAGAAGGCATATGTGTTGTACTCAGTACATTCTGAATTATCTGGGTTTATTTTTGTCTCTTGAATTCACTTATAAACAATTCAAAGGCTGCTTTTTTAGCTAACAGAAATAGGAAGAGAATCTCAGAATCTATTTTGTCATTTTTTCAATGGGTTGAGTTATAGTGATTGTGATAACTCGGTGGAAAAGCAGTGTAGTGAGTAAACCTCACTATGGCATATCATGAACATTTTGTTGCTTTTTTAGCTTCTGACCATCTTCATACCTTTTTTTGTGTTAAAAGTCTCCCCATTGTGTATATCTTAGTAGGAGGCAGGTGGACCCTAGTTTCTACCTGAGAAAACCTGAAGATGGGGTTGGGGGCCTGTGGTGTACTTCCTTCTCATGCTGTCCATGACCACTGCAGTGGCTTTGTAAGGATCCAGGACCCTGGGCCCCTCAGTGGGTGTCTTCCATTTCTCGAGATTGCCTCTTGGTTGTGAGATGATGGTTGCTGCTCTAGTCATTGCATCCACTCCTCCAGGTAGGAAGAAAGAGGTCATAGGGGAAAGGCAAAATGGCACTTGACATCTTAACTTCTAGGCCCATTCAGTATTTCCATTTCCATCTTCACACCCATCATCTTGTCCCAGGGAACACACAGCACCAGCAGCTCAGTAGGTATAACAGCAATTATTTATTTCTCACACATGGGTCTGGGTCAGCTGCAAGATGGGATTCAGATCTGTTCTCAAGCCTGTCGTTCCAGGACCCAGGAGGGAGAAGCAACTGCCAGGGGAAGTCTCTTCGTAGGCGGAGGTCAGGAGTCCAAGAGGAGTGAGCAGAGTCACAGAAGCCTCTTAAAGCCTCTTCTTCCCCCATCCCATCAACACGTGAGCAAGCCCAGAGTCAGTGGGTGGGAGGTGTGCTCCGCCCATAGTCAGTAGAACAAGAGCAAGCTTGAAAGAGAATGATGAACAGGAGTGCGCTCAGCCACTGTCTCCTTAGCCATAACGTGATCCCATGGTCTACTGGGAAGCGGGAAATAACTCTCCTTAGCTGAGCACAGGGTCTCATTAGTAAGGCAGATGGAGAACATGGATGTTGGGGGACAGCTGGCAGTGCCTGCCACAGGGGAATGGATATATTCCCTCCCCTTGCTCTCCAGAAACTAGGGGATGGCGATGAAGCCTAGGCTTGGCCAAACCCATTCTGCCTTCATGGATTTTGACTCTTGAGGGACAGTAAAGGATTAGTCATGGTGGTGGCACCTAAGCCACAAAACCAACAATCGTGGCTAATGTCTACTGACGATGTGCAGCAGTGCCCAGGGTGGGTGTCCCAACCAGCAGGCCCCTACACTGTAACCTTGGCTGTATTTGCAGTGGTGCAGCCTCTATTCCTGCAACTTTTCTGAGCCTAGTTCTCTAGTTCTCTCTCCATTTCCAGATCTGCTGCCCAAGAACTCCTTTGTGATTGAATTTAACCAGAGTTGATTTCTGTTGCTTGAAACTCAGGACCTTGATGCAGTGTGCAGGGTCTGGGCAAGGTAAAAACACACTTTCATGATTTTGCCTCAAGTATAGTAGATGAGGTTAGGCTTTTTGAGCCAGGTAGCCTTGGGATTAATTCTCAGCTCTTGAACCTAGCAGGTGACCTCGGCAATCAAGTCACTTGCCCTCTTTGAGCCTCAGTGTTGCCCTCAGTTAAACATTGCTTACATGTGTTGCTGAGCATTCAATGAGATTGTATATAAAGTGATCATTGTGAAGGTATTGGAAGATAATTTGGGAAAGTGTTCTGGTCTAAGCTTTTGATTGGCTCTCCATCATTTGGGTAATGGGATAGTAATTTAGGAGTACCATAGCAGTTCAAGGGGCCCTTCTGGAAAGGGTATGAGGAAGGTCAGGGACAAGTCTGAAGTGAATCATCCTGGGCTTAATGCCTCTAACTGGGCAGTGGGTACAGTTATCTCAGGCTAGTCAGTAGTCATTTATTGTGAGAATACATGGGCAGATTTTTAAATTTCCTTCTCAGTCTAGACTTGAATGCAAACAGTTCTTATTGCTAACTTACCACTAGTCACCACTAATGAACAAAGACTATGAACAGGAAATTCATAAAAGAAGAGATACAGATGGCCAATGAAGATAGGAAAAGAGTTCTGCCTGCTGGTAATCAAAGTGATGCAAACGAAAACAAAAATGATGCCTTTTCACCTACCAAATTTGTCAAGATTAAAAAGAAAGCAAAGAGCCAGCGTCAGCTGATGTTCATACCTGCACCTGCTCAGTAGCTTGCTAATGTTCTGCCTGCTCCACACGCCAGGCCAGCCTCCACGGCGCAGCCAGGTGAGGCCTTTCCTTGTATACAGGCACGTTTGGATTCACTGTTGCATAAGTGACACATGTGCATGCTTCACAATTCAGGAAGTGCAAACTCCAGAGTGATGCAAGGTCTGAGTGTCCCTGCTGCCCTGGTCTCCCAGCTGCCTACGCCTCTCTTCAGGGAACAGCTGCATCCAGGGTCTTGTCTGTGTCTTTTGAGGTGTTCTGTGCACACACAGAGACATCTAAACCTATTTTTATTTTCCCTGCACCTGCTTGGGCTACTGTAAGCTGTTAAATTTTTTTTTTCTAAGAATTTGTCCATTTTGTCTGACTAGCATAAAGTTGTTCATGTTATAGTTTTTTGTACCTTTGCAACATCTGTAATTATATCTGCTTTTTCATTCCTAGTATTTGTTGTTTACTTGTACCTTCTCCCATTTTTCCTTGTCTTGGTAAAAGTTCATTAGATTCATTGGTCTTACAAGAAGCAGACACGTAGGCATTATTGCCCTGTATTACTCTGTGTCTTTTCTAGTTCATTAAATTCTGCTTTTGCTTTTATCTTTATTATTTTTTCTATGGTCTTAGAGTACATTCTCTGTTTTTTTTGTTTGTTTGTTTAGAGAATCTTGCTCTGTCGCCCAGGCTGAAGTGTAGTAGCGCGATCTCAGCTCACTGTAACCTCCACCTCCCAGGTTCAAGTGATTCTCGTGCCTCAACCTCCTGAGTAGCTGGGATTTACAGGCATTTGCCCCACACCCGGCTAATTTTTTGTATTTTTAGTAGAGATGGGGTTTTGGCATGTTGACCAGGCTGGTCTCAAACTCCTGACCTCAGGTGATCCACCAGCCTCAGCCTCCCAAAGTGCTGGGATTACAGGCATGAGCCACCACGCCCGGCCCTAACTTCTTAAATTATAAATGTGGTTCATTGATTTTTCTACCCTTTTTTCAAATGTAAGCATTTAAGGCTAACCCTCTGGAACTACTTCAGCTGTATCTAGCAAGTTCTGATAGTATTGTCACTTGAAGTTAGCCCAAGGATTTTTAAAATTTTCTTTGTTTCTTCCTTCGACTCACAAATTACTTTAAAATGTTTTTTTCAATTTCCAAGCACATGGCTTTGGGTTTTGTTTTTTTTTTTCCCCCAGTTGCTCTAGAAAAAAAAATTGACCACACAAGGCGGCTCACGCCTGTAATCCCAGCACTTTGGGAGGCCGAAGCGGGCAGATCACCTGAGGTCAGGAGTTCGAGACCAGCCTGGCCAACGTGGTGAAACCTCGTCTCTACTAAAAATACAAAATTAGCCAGGCATGGTGGCACACACCTGTAGTTCCAGCTACTCGGGAGGCTGAGGCAGGAGAATCACTTGAACTGGGAGGCGGTGGTCACAGTGAGCTGAGATCGCACCAATGTACTCCAGCCTGGGCAACAAGAGCGAGACTCTGTCTCAAAAAAAAAAAAAGAAAAAATCAACTTATAACTAAATGGCACTGTGGTCAAAGAACTTGGTCTGTGTGACACCAGTTCTTGCAGTTGGACAGAATATGTCACCGCCAAGCATGGGTGCAGGATTCTACATATATTCATTACCTCTGTCTTATCCTTTTATTGTGAAAGTATTTTCTCTTACTGTCATTTTGTTTACTTGATTTGTCAACTAATGGGATATGTGTTAAAATCTACTGTAGTGATGGACACATCAGTTTCTCCACAGAGTTTGGTAATTTTCATTTTATTATTTATTTTTAGGCCACGTTTTCAATTTTAGATACAGTTTCACATTCCTGGTGTATTGAACCCTTTGGTATTATGAAGTGACCATACTAATATTTTATTTTTTAATTATTATTTATTTATTTTATTTATTTTCCTTTTTTTTTTTTTTTTTTT
>NW_012107375.1:809298-843032 GCF_000951045.1 Mandrillus leucophaeus | reverse complement strand
GACGGGGTTTCACCGTGTTAGCCAGGATGGTCTCGATCTCCTGACCTCGTGATCCGCCCGTCTCGGCCTCCCAAAGTGCTGGGATTACAGGCTTCAGCCACCGCGCCCAGCCTAATAGCTAGATTTTTTTTAAAAATCCATTCTGTCTGTTTTGTCCTTTAACATCTATTTGATTTCTGATACATTTAGATTTGTTTATAGTATATTATTTTGTGCATTCTATTTTTCCATATTTTCTGTTCTTTTAAATTTTTCTTCTCCTTTCTTGCCTTCTCTTAGACTTTTAAAAAAACTGTGGTAAAATACACATCACCTAAAATTTACCATTTTTAAATATACAGCTCAGTGGCATTAAATACAAATTGGAGGCCAGGCATGGTGGCTCATGCCTATAATCCCAGCACTTTGGGAGGCTGAGGTGGGAGGATTGCTTGAACCTGGAGGTTGAGGTTGCAGTGAGGTGTGATCACGCCACTGCAGTATAGCCCAGGCAACAGAGTGAGACCCTATCTAAAAAAAAAAATAGATCGGCATCACACGGTGTGTGTGCTGCTGTGCCGTGCTTTATCATTTAACATTAAAACATAAACATCAGCACTGTTATGGATTGAATGTTTGTGTCCCCCATAATTCCAGTGTTGACGCTCAAACCTCCAATGTGATGTTATTTGGAGATGGGGTCTTTGGGAGGTGATTAGGTTTAGATGAAATCAGGAGGGAGGGTGGGTCTCCTTATGACAAGAGACAGCAGAGAGCTTGCTTTCTCCACTATGTGAGTACGCAATGAGAAGGTAGCCATTTCCAAGCCAGGAAGAGAGCCCTCACCAGGGGCTAAATGTGTTGACACCTTGATCTTGGACTTCTAGCCTCCAGAGCTGTGAGAAATTTCAGTTGAGTAGGGCCCCCCAGTCTATACTATTTTGTTATAGCCTGAGCAGACTAATACACCCATGTTATGAAAAGCTATAAACATCCCTTTAAAGGCCACCTAACATTCCATCGTATTACCTCATGCATCTTCTCTGCTGAGCTTTCCAAAAGAGTGGCTTAGGCTGGGCATGGTGGCTCATGCCTGTAATCCCAGCACTTTGGGAGGCCAAGGCGGGCGGATCCCCTGAGGTCGGGAGTTCGAGACCAGCCTGACCAACATAGAGAAACCGCATCTCTACAAAAATACAAAATTAGCTGTGCATGGTGGCGCCTGCCTGTAATCCCAGCTCCTCGGGAGGCTGAGCCAGGAGAATCACTTGAACCTAGGAGACAGAGGTTGCAGTGAGCCAAGATCGTGTCATTGCACTCCAGCCTGGGCAACAAGAGCGAAACTCCATCTCAAAAAAAAGAGTGGCTGGCCGGGTGCAGTGGCTCATGCCTGTAATCCCCACATTTTGGGAGGCCTTGGCGGGTGGATCATGAGGTCAGGAGTTCAAGACCAGCCTGGCCAAGATGGTGAAACCCCCGTCTCTACTAAAAATAGAAAAATTAGCCGGGTGCAGTGGCAGGTGCTTGTAATCCCAGCTACTCGGGAGACTGAGGCAGGAGAATCGCTTGAACCTGGGGGGCAGAGGTTGCAGTGAGCCGAGATGGTGCCACTGCACTCCAGCCTGGGTGACACAGCGAGACCCCGTCTCAAAAAAAAAGGCGTATGTTCCCGATCTCCACCTCTCATTCATCAGCCCCTGTGATCAAACCTCTGGGATTAGATCTCCATTGGGTCCCTCCCCTCACCCTAACCCAACAAGGCAGGCTTGTCCTTACCCACACTCTTCAGGTGAAAACTTAATCAGGTGCAAGCGTTTATCTTAGTGGCCTCTCGTGGAGTGTGGTTTCCTTCTTGCAGCTCTTTACTGGCTAAAACTCTTCTGGGAGTTAAACCAGGTGTGGTCCTTGACCCTCATGATTTTGTCCCGTCTCCTATGCTGGGCTCTGTATCCTTGTCTCCAAGCAGTCTCGTGTGACAGGAAAGTTACCTATTATTGCATGTTCCCCTCTTGTCACCTCTGGTGTGACACTTGTTCAGTGAATGAGATTTGTGAATGTGTCACATCTGTGGGAGGAAGGCAGTTTGCAGCAAGAGTTGTAGTTCCCTTGCTTTGCCCTGAGGGCCAGGACTTTACACAAGATTTTTTTGTTGCATTCCTGCACTCATAAAGTACACGTAAACTTAGAGGTGGTGTGTTAAATGCTAGAACTTGAAACTGAGTTCAGCTAGGCTTAAGTGCCCCATAATTTTTGTCCCACCAAACAATTTCATGAATATCTACAGATTGTTCCCTCAATATGCCTCAATATTATACCCGATTTGGGGAGCGCAGACCAGTCAAGGTTGATGTGCATCTGCTGAACACGATCTTAAGTTGTTGAAGTAGGTATTATTAATGAATGGACGTCTGTTTTAGCTCCAAGAGCCCCTGGTCTTCCAGAAGAGACTCCCGATGATCTTCCAGAAGCAGCTGGGCCTCTTTTGGTCCTCCCCCACCCAGGTGCATGGGTGAGTTTGATTCCTCTGCCGTTGAGTAGGCTAGGCTGCTACCTCTTGAGCCTCTTCCACCAGGCCGTCCGTTAGGTGGCGACAGAGAGCACTAAAAGGAACTACTATGGAAATAAAACTTGTTTTGCTTCTTGGAGGGGAAAAAAAAAAGAAAAAGGCTTGTGGGGCGTGTGTGCCTTTTAGTCAGATTTTACCGTGCAAACATTTGAGAGATGTCTGCCCTCTTTCTCCCTTCCGTTCTTTTCAACTCACTGCCCGCCCTACCACCCCCATCTCCTTCAAGATAAGGTGGATAGATCAGAAGACCAAATAGACAAATGCCATGTCCACTGTTTTCTGTCACAGTTGATAGCCATACCAGTCACCCAAGCTGGAAACCCAACAGGCCCCTGCCCTTCACTGCCCACATCCAGGGGAGCCACCAAGCCCCACAAATTGTTCCTTTAACTGTTTGTCCCTTTTCTGTCTTCTTTCATCCCTTCTACCGCTGTCCTGGTTCAATTCCCTCATCTCGCCCTAAGACTCCCGTGATAACTTATGATCTTTCCTCTACCTCTCTGTCTTCCACACAATCCCTATCGTCAATCTCATTCTCCTGCTTTAAACCCAAGAGTGGTACCCTGTGTTCAAGTGACATCAGGGCCCCTCATGTGGCTCCTGCCTCTCTTTGTGGTCCCTTCTGTTGCTGCCGCTTTTCTCATGGACATAGCCCTCAGAAGTCCAGGACTGCTTGTAGTTCCTCCCAGGTACCATGTTTCTTGCACTCCTGGCCTTTGTCATTGGCTCCCCTGTGCAAGTCACCTTCTCTTCTCCTTTCCCTCCCCTGTGGCCTCGCCTTGTCCTGCTTATCCTTGAAGACCCAATCACGTATCTCTTCCCCAAAGAGCCCTTCCTAACCACCACCACCCCCTCCCTGCCACGTCACACACACACCTGGGTTAGGCCCTGCTTCTCCACGCCTGTGCCTCCTGCCAAGTCCTCAGCAGTCTCTGATCCCATGTACCTCCAGGCTTGGCATAGGGGGGCTGTGACACTCAGCCTTTTGGCCCACAGACCACTGTTGTGGGCTTGCTCACTGCCCCAGTCAGTCCTTTGTTATTGAGGATTCCATGCCAGTTCCTGACTCCAGCACACATAATGCGTGTAGACAGCCCTCCTAGTGCCTGGTTCCCTCCGTCTCTTCTGCCACTCATTCCCATGGTTGTAGCCTGGAGTTGGTCATCACTGGAAACCCCTCCACCCACAGAGTTCTAACTTAGACAGCTCTGCCTATAATGAGGACTTACTGTCTTCATAGTTTTCAGTGTCAACCACTGTTTGACGCCCCTGGGACTCCGTCGGTCTTCCCTCTTGTGAACTGTGCCCATCACCAGACGAACTTGTTTTAGAATTTACCGTCGTAACTGAGCTCCCTTCAGCTCATACCTTCTCGGCTCCTGCTCAGTCTCTCTTTCTCCTTTTAGCCAAACTCTCTAAGAGTTCTCTCCACTCATGGGCCCTCATCCTTGCCTGTTGCTCCTTGCTCAGCTTGCTCCATGAACGCTTGCTTTCCCACATTCCGTGAAATAATCTTATCAGTCATTGGTGGCTGTCACTCCTTCTCAGCCCTTTCCTTATGTCTCTTCTGGTACCTCATACTCTCCAGGGGGCCCTCTCCCCTCCCATCTTGAGCCCCCTCTGGGTCTGGGAGAATTCTCACCTCACGAGTTTGATAGGAGCCCAGGCGACCTCTGATTGTAGTCACTGCAAATGTCAGATGCTTATTTGCCTAGCTTCCCTTTCGGTCAGGGCAGCAGTTGGCAAACGGTATTTCCAGGGCCAAGTCCAGCCCACTGCCTATTTTCGTAAATGAAGCTTTACCAGGACCCAGTTCCACCTCGTCCTTTGTGCATTGCCCAAGACTGCTCTCCTGTACAACAGCAGGTAGGCTGGTTGTGACAGATACTGTCTGGCCCACAAGGTGGAAAATGCTATCTGGCCTTTACAGAAAGAAATTACCTGAGTTCTACATGAGGGTGTAGGTATGTACCTTGGCCTCTGCCAATCAGACTCACATGCTAGGAGGAGCAGGGCCAGGCAGGAGAGCCTTGTCTCCTGGCATTGGGGCTGCAGGAAAGACGAGCTCCTAGGCCACAGTGCCAGTGGCCAGTGCTGCTGCCTTGCAGGGTCGCAAAGGCAGTACTGGCTGCTTGGACTGGCTTGGCAGAAGGATTTGGAGTATTGTTCCTGGCCAAATGGACTCAAACCTGTTCCTCCAACACTCTAGGGATTCTCTCATCACCCAGTAGCCTTTTCCCCCTAGTTTTAAAAATTGCAGTAAAATACACAAAAGATAAAATGTACTGCCTTAACCATTTTAAGTGTACAGTTCTGTGGTATTGAGCACATTTATATTGTGCAACCATCACCACATGCATCTTCAGTAGCTTTTCATCAGTCCTTGTCTGCATAAATCAGCTAGAGTTGGTTTCTGTTGAGTGCCACCAATAATATTGACAGATATGTCTGATCTTCCTTCTCTGCACTGTCCTCTTTCTCTGTTTCTTCTGTTGATTCTTTCTCCTCATCACAACTCCAAATAGCAAGGGGAGGGTTGTTTACACTTATATTCAGCATGCCCTCACCCACTTGCCTGGCTCTTCAGACCTCTTCCCTGAACTCCAGACTCTCATATCCAGCTGCCCTTTAGGCCTCTAGAAAACTAAATACCTCAGTATCAAAAACATGAGATACGGAAGTCAGAGTCCTGGATCTGTCGCCCTTTCCCTGTCCCAGTGCACATGCCCTTCAGGGGTGGCACCTAGACCAGCCCCCTGCGTCCCTGCCTAGACTCTATGGTAGTCTCACGTGGCAGACCCGGAGGCCACTCTCCTCTCCGGATCCCCTGCGGACACTCCAGTTATCAGGCACTGTCCGCTGTTCCTTCAGCTGGCCTCAGCTGCAAGAGCCTCCTTACCTAAGGTCTCTCTCTTTGACTTCTTCCCACCTCCCTTTATGGATGTCAGTTCCTGATGAACATCTTACACCCCAAACCGTGACCCAACATCTGCTTCTGCAGAGCCCCTCTGTGGCATCTTGCACCCTCCTGCCCCGCTCCTTCTACTCTACATCTTCCCATAGTTAGAATGGATCTTTTCCTTTTTTTTTTTTTGAGATAAGGTCTCCCTTTGTCACCCAGGCTGGAATGCAATGGCACAATCACGGCTCACTGCAGCGTCAACCTCCTGGGCTCAAGCAGGCCTCCCACCTTAGCCTCTCAAGTAACTGAGACTACGGGTATGCACCACCACACCTGGCTAAGTTTTATATTTTTTGTAGAGACTGGGATCTCCCTGTGTTGCCCTGGCTGGTCTCGAACTCCTGGGCTCAAGCAATCCTCCTGCCTTGGCCTCCCAAAATACAGGATTACAGGCACACACCTCTGTGCCCAGCCTCAGATGGGCTCTTTGAAGAATGTTCATTAGATCAGGTTACTCCCTTGAGAAAAACCCTCTCAGAATAAAACCCAAAGTCCATTACTTGAAAGCAGAGCCAGCTTCATGGTCCTGTGTAACTGCCCAGAGTTTGCTGAAACCCAGGCTTGGTTTATTACTCTACTGTCACCATCTCAAAATTCTTAATTTTTGAACTAGAGGCCCTGCATTTTCATTTTGTACCAGGCTCCACAAATTGTGTAACCGGGCCTGCCTCAGCAGCCACATGGAACGTGATCTCTCCCTGCCTATTTGAGCTCATTCTCTACCATTCTCTCCCTTGCTCACCTGGCTCCCACTGCTCTTGCTCTTCCTGGAACTTGCCAGAATGTTGCTAGAGTCAGAGCCTTGGCTCTTACTGCTCCCTATTGGCTGGACCCCTCTTTACCTGACCTGTTCCCTCACCACACACTTCCTTCAGATCTGTGTTCAGATTTCATCTCAGAGAGGCTTTGGCCCCTGTCCATCTCTCTGAATTTACCTCTGACCTCTCCCCCACTACCACTGCGCTAAGCTGCCTCAGAACTTTGTAGACATTGTGTCTGGTCTTCTGATGTTTCCCCCTTGGAAGAATCCCAAGGTGCTTGAAGAATGCTTTCTTTATCCTGGAAGTTGAGTGGGTTGACTAGAGTCTGCCTTGCTATTGAGCATTCTTTATCAAATTGTCCTGGGAACATGGTGTATTCTTTCAAGCTGCACATGTAGTCGTTGCTGTTTCAGGTCAGCTCTCTTACGGATCCTTGACAGCATCTTCTGTTCCATTTGTTGAGTTCTGTACTTCAGGGACACAAATTCCTTATGTGGGATTGTCTTTGTCTCTCTTCCAATGCTATTAGCTTTGCCCTAATTGTTTTAACTTTTGTCTTTTTCATCTGCATTTACTTTGTCTAATTTGATTTTCAGCTATGTATATTCTGTTTCTGGCTGTTTTTCAATGTATTTATTAGTTTCATAATGATGTGTTTTGGTCTGCAGTTTGTTTCTCTAGGTTAGAAATTTGTCTTTTCATCTTATTCTGTTTTATCATCCCATCTTTGAACTCTTTTATTAGGAACATGTTCTTATGAAGTTGTGGGGAATTTTTTTCCCTTCCTTGTGTGTTCTCTTCTTAGTGGGAGACTTTGCCTTTCTCGTGCCATCTCCCTCCCTGGGCCTCTTTTTTTTCTTTTGGCCATAATATGTTTGCATAGTTACATGTCGCTTCTTTTCATCTTGGCTCAGGCTTGGATGGCTCTGCATAGTCGTTCTGTTTGCTTTGAGACAGTGGAGGAATTCTTGGCTCTCTCTTCCCGGTTTCTTGGCATCCTCCCTCGCTGTTTTCCCCTCTGAGCTATCGTGTGCAGGCTTGTTATCTTGTATTCGGAGAGAATTTGCACGCTGGAGGGAGCTGCAGCCATGTAGTCTTCAGCCCTATCTGGATTCTTCTCTTTGTTCTAAGAACTGTGTTGGATGTCTTATACTGAGGCTCACTCTAGCTGCATGAGGGATGTGTGTGCCATTTCCATGGGGATAGGGGCACCTCAGTCTCTGGATGGTTCCATAATCTGTGTATACCTAAGAGCAGTTGCTTCCCACAGAGCTGGGCTGGCTCACTGGGCACTTCGCCATTTCTCCTGCACCTCCCAGATGGAGTTTCTGGGTCTAAAAGGAAAAAGTGAAGGACTCCCACTTGGTTGCTTCTCTCCAGCTTACTGGCTGCAAATTCCCAGGGTGTTGCCTGCTCCCTAGGGTGGTTTCTGGGGACGGGGCAGGAGCCTGGCTTTGCTACTGCATTGTCCTCTGGAGTCTTTTCTCAGACTGCTTTGAATTACACCCCTTTCCTTTGTTTGCTGAAGTCTTCCCTTCACACTCCCCTTCCCCGCCTTTCTTTTGTGTCTTATCTTACTAGGATTGGAAGAGGGCAGTTGTGCAGGAGGTCTGCATCTAATTCCCTAATCCATGTGAGAGTGCTCCTGTTGTGTGCTATGTGACACGATGGTGAGAAATACTCCCTAGAGCAGTGGCTACCAGAAGGAAGCCATCCCCCCACCCCTCACACACACACACTCCTTCTGACTGTCCTCAGATACATATTCTAGGTAAATGTCAGATTCCAAAGAAAATCCAATTGGGATCTTTTTTCTTTCTTTTTTTTTTTTTTTTTGAGATAGAGTCTCACTGTGTTGCCCATGCTGGAGTGCAGTGGTGCAATCTCGGCTCACTGCAACTGCAGCTTCCTGGGTTCCAGTGATTCTCCTGCCTCAGCCTCCCAAGTAGCTGGGACTACAGGCACCCACCACCACACTTGGCTAAAATTTTTTTGTAGTTTTAGTAGAGACGGGGTTTCACTATGTTGGTCAGTCTGGTCTCGAACTCTTGACCTCATGATCTGCCCGCCTCAGCCTCCCAAAGTGCTGGGATTACAGGTGTGACCCACCGCGCCCGGCCTCCAGTTGGGATCTTGACTGAAATGACTGGTGTTCAATCATTATGGTTTCCACCTAATTTGTATTTGTACACAGGACAGTTACTAATTTGTTGATACTTGTTTGATCTCCAGTCCCGAGAGTTGTTTATGGGATGGAGCTTCAGTCCCTGCTGCTTCCCCTTTGGCAGCTGGAATCAGGGTGGGGACCCAGGGTGCTGCTGGCAGGTTCTTAAGACAAGTAGAATCTCCTCTATATCAGTGTCTCTCTCTTTCCCAGCAGTGCCCAGGAAAACCTGGCCAGCCTGTCACTGACCTCTCCACCTAGGGCACTGGTGGTTCAGGTCCTTCTTTTTGCCACCGGCAAACTGCACTTCTGCCAGTCTGGCTCTTAGGCCCAGTTTCTCTGATCTTGCAGATTTTCTCTGGCTCTGCTGCGGAATCCTCATACTTCCCAGCAGGTCCTCCTTTGCCCATGTGTTTAACTGTGGTGGAATCATGTGAGCGCTGCTTCTCTCACATGGATCCCAGCCGCACCACATTCTGCAGCAGTTCCTCTGAAGGCATTGATGGAGATGTTTCCTCCTGTTTTGCATTTCGTTGGTCGTTTCAGTAGAATCAAGGTGAAATAAACACGGGGGCTCAGATGTCAGCATTACGAACCAAGTACATCAGGCAGGCTGATGTGGACTGACCTACACTAGTGAGACGCAAGATGACGAAAACAAGGGCACTCACTCCAAGTTACTGATGAGATGTTTGGATCAAATGAGCCAGTCCTTAAGCAGAGTTCTCTAGTAAAAGAGATCTCCTTTCTGCCCTTTTTTGTTCCCTAAAATGTGTTGCCTTCATGATGAAAATTTATTTTGGCAGATTTTCTCTTCTTCAATAAAAGCAGCCAACACTTTGTTAAAAGTCTGTGAAACTTGTTTACATGAAGTATGCAAAGGTAAGAAAAAAAACATTATTAACAAGAAATGGGGAAAACCAGCAGCTGTGGGAACATGTCGCTGAGGACAGAAAAGTCATGCACAGTGTCAGTGTCTATGGAAACAGGCCACTTGGACCTTAAGGACTAGGTACTTGGAATTGGAGGTGAGTTTGGCCTGGTGAATCTCTAACCACTGTGTGTAGGATCAGCGTGAGAACCCTGCTAGAATATAGAGGCAAAGATGTGAGGGGAAATCATTGGAGAAGTTACCAGGGAATGGTGAAATCTGAAAAAATGCATGCTTCTAAGTTGGGCATGGTGGCGCATCTGTAGTTCCAGCTACTTGAGAGCCTGAGGCAGGAGGATCGCTTGAGCCCAGCCTGGGCAGCATAGCGAGACCCTGTCTCCCTAAAAAACTTTTTTATTGTTTTGTTTTGGGATTTTTTTTTTTTTTTTTGGTCTTTTTTCCTCCTCTTTGTGAGTAACGGGGTCTCACTGTGTTGCCCAGGCAGATCTTGAACTCCTGAGCCCAAGCAGTCCTTCTGCCTCTGCCTTCCTAAGATTACAGGTATGAGCCACTGTGCTAAGCAGGGGGAAAAAAAAAAAAAAAAAAAAGCCTTTTTAAATGAAAATCATTTTCTAAAAGACAGGCTTTCCGGGGGAGGGGTATTATTCCACTTATATGAAGTGTCAACAATAGGCAGATTTGTGGAGACAAATAGATTAGTGGTTACCAGGGGCTGAGAGGAGTGGGAGTGGGGAGCAACTGCTTAATGAGTAAAGGGTTGTCTTTGGAAGTTACGAAAATGTTCTGGAAGTAGATAGTGGTGATGTTTGCATGACATTGTGAATGTACTAAATGCTATTAATGGTAAATTTTATGTTATACGTATTTTACCACGATTTTTTAAAAAATGATCAAATGCCCTCAGAATAGCCAACAGCCTTCCACTTGGCTAAATGCCTACTCATTAAACTTCTTGAACTAAATTCCTTTCTGATTGTCATGGTTACTGTGTCCTGGGCTTCAGAGTTTCACATTCAGGTTGGATTGGTCCAGTCTGGTATGTATCACTATAGGTCCCCACATTGGCCTCTTCCTCAGATGGACAGCCCATCTATCTACTGGGGCTCTGTGCCACAGCCAGAGACACTTGCTCTGAGACAGCTGTGTGGGCTCTGAGCACTGGCCAGGCATCACAAAACGTATCTTTATGCTTTACAGTAATTGGTGGTCAGCTGCTGTTTTAATGTTTTTTTTTTTAATTTAGATATTCACATACCATGAAATTTACTCATTTAAAGTGTACAATTCATTCTTCAATATAATTCATAGGCTCACAGAAAAAACTGTTTAAAAATAAAGTGTGCGATTCAGTGACTTTTAGTACATTCACAGAGTTGTGCAACCATTGCCTCTGTGTCATTCCAGAACATTTTCAACACCCAAAAGAAACACCAGACACAGTAGCAGTCACCTGTTATTACCCGCAGCCCCTGGTAACAACTAATCCGCTTCCTGTCTCTATGGATTTGCCTATTCTGGACATTTCCTATAAATGGAATTATGCACTATGTGGCCTTTTGTGTCTGGCCTCTTTCACTGAGCATAATGTCCTCAAGGTTCATCTGCACTGTAGCATGAGTCAGAATTTCTTTCCTTTTTGAGGCTGAATAATATTACATCCTATAGATAATGAGGTTTTGATTATCCATCCATCCCTTGAGAATGTATATTTGGGTTGCCCCTACCATTTGGCTATTGTAAACTGTGCGGCCATGAACATTGGTGTACGGATATCTGTTTGGTTACTGGTTTTGGTTTTTTTTGTTTGTTCGTTTTGTTTTTTTGAGACAAGGTCTCGCTTGTCACCCAGCTGGATTACAGTGGCGCGATCTCTGCTCACTGCAACTTCCACCTCCCAGGTTCAAGCAGTTCTCCTGCCTCAGCCTCCCGAGTAGCTGGGACTACAGGCACTCAACCACCATGCCCGGCTAATTTTTTTTTTTTTTTGTATTTTTAGTAGAGACGTGGTTTCACCATATCGGCCAGGCTGGTCTCAAACTCCTGACCTCAGGTGATCCACCTACCTCAGCCTCTCAAAGTGCTGAGATTACAGACGTGAGCCACCACGCCTGGCCTAGTTTTGGTTTTTTGAGTGTGTGGCTAGGAGTAAAATTGCTGGGTCATATGGTAACTCCATGTTTAACATTTGAGAAACTGCTCTCCACAGCAGGAATTTTTTAACCTGTATATGGTGGGCTTGTGTTTAGGTTTTCATTTTACACATCTATAAAGATGAGATTTGCCGTATGGTTGCCTGCATTTGGGAAGGGTTCTGCTTTTGGTTGGCAAGAACTGCATTTTATTTAAGCTTTGCAAAACATAAGTGGTTTCTCGCATCTTCTCAAAACTGGAGGATTAAGAAATGGACGGTGAATTCAGAGCAGGGCAGCTGAACCTCAGGCTCTACCACTGTAGCCTTCAAGCTGAACCTCATTCTGTCTTGCTCCCTGGAGACCACTGAGACACTCTGCCTGTGCCAGTTTGATTTCTCACATTTTTAAAGGGCTGAAGCTTGTGTCTCAAAGTGCTGTAGCCTTTATTGATTCATGCAGAGAAGCCTCCTTGATTCCGCAACTCTGCACCTAATACTGGAAGTAGAAAGAATTGGAAGCACCATCTGGATGACACTTTAGGATGGAAGCAGCCAGTACAAGGCGGGGCTAATTATTTCCTCTGGTCCCAGACCGTTCACCTGGAGCCTTAGCCACCACCCTGCCCTTAGGTTAACTGCCTGGTAGTTTAGCTCTTTTTGTCAGGGATAACTGGAAGCGAAAGGTGCTGAGAAATGCTGTCTCCAGAAAGTGGAGAGCACGAGTGAATTTATGAAAGGTTGGGATATTGCTGGGGTTCTGGAATTTTCTTTGGAGCTCACTCCAGGGGACAGAGAGGGGGCTGGATTCCAATTCAAGTGAGAAATACCTTTCATCTGCCTTGTTCACCTGGCTTTTTTTTGCCTTTTTGTAAATTCTGAAAACCTCAGGGATTGAGTAGTCTTTCCTCAACTGCAGTTGCCTGGCTGGTCACACCTGCCAGCTGTTGCTTGCATCCCTGTAATGTGCCGGGCCTTCCAGACCTTTCTCACAAGATCACTGCAGTCACATTCATGAGGAAAATGCAGGCAGTTCCTGCCATCAGATCCCTCGGGATGTCATGGTTTGGCCTGAAAACAAGATTCCTGCAACTAATGTTTGCATTCTAGCAGCAAAATCACTGAATATTTTATTTCTTAAGAGCCTTACTTCATATTTTGTAGGTATTTAAGATTTTGTAAAGGCCTTTCTGCTTCAACGTGTGATGTGTGCATTCTTAAAAAAAATCTTGTGTTCTGTAAATCACACAATAAAAACATGATTTTGTGCAGGAAAACCTGGGGTGGGGTGGATCACTCCAAACTTGGGTTGTGTGGTAACTGGAGCTCACTGATGAAATCATGAACAGTTCTGGCTGAAAGAACCCCACAGTACACTGAGGTCTGTTGGCATTGCCACCAGCCCCGCCATGGTCCCTTTGTGCACGCCACCACACCTGGGTAATTTTTTATTTTTAGTAGAGATGGGGTTTCACCATGTTGGTCAAGATGGCCTCGAACTGACCTCTTGATCCACCCACCTCAGCCTCCCAAAGTGCTGGCATTATAGGCATGAGCCTCTGTGCCCAGCCTCCAGCTTTTTTTCTTAATGTCTTTGTGTAATATGAAGGCATTCTCTTTAATTGTTAAAAGCTTGCCTGCGACTGCTTCAAAATATTACTGTCAGTTGGCACAGCTTCTGATTATATTGATGTCATCTCCCTCCTTTTAAACATGTTACCATATTGGCACTGTATGTCCCCCAGCCCATTGATCACTTGAGAGTTAGTCATAGTCCTCGTGCTGTTTCACTCCTAAACGTTTAAGCATGCCTTTCCTCAGAGCAGACAGTACAGTTAAGACGCTCAGGAAGTTTAGCAATGAGCTAACACAGAACCTTACATTTTTCCACATACCCCATAAATGCCTTTTTTAGAGCCTTTGAACCTGGAATGCAGAGTCTAGGACCGTGTGTTGTATTCCATTGTGTCATCCCTTCAGTCTCCTTTATCAGAAATGTTCCCCCATCCCCTTGTTTTCTCTCATCGTCTTGAGGAGTCCAGGCCGTGGTTGCGTGGCATGCCCTCTCTGGACTCTTCCTGCTGTCTCCTCATGGTAAGCTTCAGTCTCCCACTCGTGATGCTGGTTCATCTCAGCAGCACTGAGGGGCCTGAGCTCAGTTTGGTCGTTTGTTAAGGTGGTGCCTGCCAGATTTCTCCATAGAAAAGGGCCCCATGCTTTCCTTTGCTCTTCAGCCTGTGTATTCCTTCCTTCCTTGTCAGCTTGTGGGTGGCTTCTTTAGCAGCTTCTGTAAGATACTCAGTTCGGCAGTTGTAGTTGTTTCAGCAGAAGAGGTGTCTGCATACCTGACCACCACGTGGCTGGAAGTCAGTCCATCCTCCTGGTGTAACCATCCTCCATGCTACTGTCCCTGGGGCACTGAGGCCCTCCTCAGTGACTTCCTCCACCTCATCTTCTGCCATCTCCAAGCCACCAGTGTCCAGTGGACTACTGATACTTCCCAAACTCATCATTTGTTTATCCACCACTTCAGAGCCCACCTTGTTTTCAGCACTGAGCTAGCCTCTCCTTGCTAGAAGCTTATGGTCGAAGGTCTCCAGCCATCAGAAGAAGCATGTGGAGCGCTGCATCCGTGTTGTGGTTATTCATCCAGCATGCGTTGAGTGAGGGTTGCACCTGTGCCTGGCATTATGCATTGAGCCGAGAGATGGGGGTTGGCATGCACAGTGGGGTGTTCTAAGTACACTGAGGGCTTGGGTGCCCTGGCTTACAGAGCAGGGAAGGAGGCAGGAGACGCAGGAGCAGGGAAGGTGTCTCAGAAATGCTTTTTTTTTTTTTTTTTTTTTGGAAATGGAATCGTGTTCTATCGCCTGGTCTGGAGTGCAGTGGCGTGATCTCAGCTCACTGCAGCCTCTGCCTCCCAGGTTCAAGCGATTCTCATGCCTCAGTCCCCGAGTAGCTGGGACCACAGGCGCACACCACCATGCCCAGCAAATGTTTTGTACTTTTAGTAGAGGTGAAGTTTTGCCATGTTGGCCAGGCTGGTCTTAAACTCCT
Source organism: Mandrillus leucophaeus (assembly GCF_000951045.1). Lineage (NCBI taxonomy): Eukaryota > Metazoa > Chordata > Mammalia > Primates > Cercopithecidae > Mandrillus > Mandrillus leucophaeus. Next base: position 828,523 of record NW_012107375.1, on the reverse strand, counting down.
GGCCTCAAGTGATCTGCCCACCTCGGCCTCCTGAAGTGTTGGGATTACAGGCATAAGCCACTGCGCCCGGTCTAGAAGTGCCATCTTAACTGAACCTGAAAGATGAAAGTTCTCCAGATGAACCAGAAAGTTCTCCAAATGAAAAGGTGGGAGGGGGCGACAGGGTTAGGCCCAGAGCTTCTGGTGACATAGGGTGGGCATCACTGGTCACTTTTTCCTCTAGGGAGGGGTGTCACACTGGTGATAGGGTAGGAGCTATAACCATGTTGATAGTGCCACCTCTGCCCATCTGGCCTGGCATGCCCTGAGCCCTCCGTCCCGCCTGTGGAATTCATAAGCCCTGACAGCCCACCCACTCCTGATTCATTATCCACACCCCTGTGCTTCCACTGTGCCTGGAACAAGCTTTCTTCAGGGGGAAGGGAAACTGGAACTATGTTGTTGTTACCTATTTGTCCTCCCTTCCAAACTGTGAGCTCTTGGAGGTGGAAGGATGCTGCAGGATCTACCTCAGAGCCAAGGCAGTTGGTGAACAGACGTGTGTTTGTGACTCACGGTGATCTCAGACAAGTTCCTCTGTCTAGTCGAACTTCCTTTTTTCCATCTGTAACACTCAAGAGTTGAATAGGTGGTTTTTCTGAGGATACTTCAACTCTAAAATATATAAACTTGTGAACTAGATATTTAGTTCTCCTCGTAATCAAAATTGTGTGGGTGCGGGGTTCTGATTAGAGGGAGGATGAAGAGTGGTGTATGGTTTTTTGTTTTTTGTTTGTTTGTTTGTTTTTGAGATGGAGTCTCACTCTGTCACCCAGGCTGGAGTGCAGTGGCGTGATTTCAGCTCACTGCAACCTCCGCCTCCTGGGTTCAAATGATTCTCCTGCGTCAGCCTCCCGAGTAGCTGGGATTACAGGCTTGCACCACCATGCCCAGCTAATTTTTGTATTTTTAATAGAGATGGGGTTTCACCATGTTGGCCAGGCGGGTCTTGAACTCCTGATCTCAGGTGATCCGCCTACCTCGGCCTCCCAAAGTGCTGAGATTATAGGCATGAGCCACCATACCTGGCAGGTTTCTTTGAAAAAGTTTGTGTTTCAGCAAACACCATAAACTCCCTGGGGGACAGCCTTGGGGAGTCACCTGGCACCCTAGCCCAGCCTCCCTCCCTTGGGTCCTGCAGTGAAGGCCCAGTGAGGGTGTGCAAATGCCCAGGTCACCCTGGGACTGGGCAGGCCCTCTGGGCTAGGGTAAACTCATCTGGAGTGCCTGTTTTCTATCATTGTTTTTTATTTGTTAAATTTAAGGGATACAAATGCAGTTTTGTTGCATATTGTGTAGTGGTGAAGTCTGGGCTTTCAGTGTAGCCATCACCTGAATAGTGGACATTGTACCCATTAAGTAATTTCTCATCCCTCACCACCTCCCACCTTTCCCATTTCCCAGTCTCCAGTGTCTGCCATTCCTCACTCTGTCCATGTGCACATGCTATTCAGCTCCTGCTTCTAAGTGAGAACATACGGTATTTGACTTTCTGTGTCTGAGCTGTGTCACTGAAGACGATGGACTCCAGCTCCATCCACATTTTTAATCATTTTTACCTGCACTCCACACCCGGCAGAATCCAGGCTTCTTTGTGGGTTTTTTGAAATTTGTCTTTAATTATAAAAGTAGCAGCCAGCAAATTAACAAACACCCATGTGCCTTTCCACAGAATATATTTGCTTCAGGTAATTTCAGTTAGAAAGAACTAGAATATTACAGTAGAGTTAAAGACCCTTTATTTCCCATCTTCAGTGCTATTAAAAGTTCATTTAGGGCCGGGCATGGTGGCTCACGCCTGTAATCCCAACACTTTGGGAGGCCGAGGCAGGCAGATCACCTGAGGAGCTCGAGCCCAGCCTGGCCAACATGGCGAAACCTTGTCTCTACTAAAAATACAAAAACTAACTGGACGTGGTGGCACGCATCTGTAATCTTAGGTATTCAGGAGGCTGAGGCAGGAGAATCACTTGAACCCCAGAGGCAGAGTCTGCATGCAGTAAGCCGAGATTGCGCCACTGCACTCCAGCATGGGTGACAGAACAAGACTCCATCTCAAAAAAAAAAAAAAGTTCATTCATTGTACACTTAGAAATAGTTAAAAAGGTAAACTTTGTTTTGTGTATATATATATATACACGTATACACACACACACACACACACACATATATGTATAGTTGAGACATATATATGTGTCTATATGTGTCTGGTTAATTCGCCCAGGCTGGAGTGCAGTGGCATGGTCAGCAGCTCACTGCAGCCTCAGCTTCCTCGGCTCAAGTGATCCTCCTGCCTCAGCCTCCCGAGTAGCTAGGATTATAGGCACACACCACCACGCCCAGCTAATTTTTGTGGGTTTTTTGTTTTTGTTTTTGTTTTTGTTTTTTGTAGAGACAGGGTTTTGCTATGTTGCCCAGGCTGGTCTCAAACTCCTGAGCTCAAGCGATCCACCTGCCACGCCTCCCAAAGTGCTGGGATTACAAGTGTAAGCCACTACACCCGACCCGTTTTGTATATTTTACCACAATAAAAAGCCTTTAAAACCCCCAAGCAGACAGTTCATTCAGGCCCAACTCTGAATCTGATCACAGCTGGGTTTCCCCCCTTTATAGTGAATAGCTGAAGAATTGTTTTCTCTCCTTGATGGTATAACTCGCTGTGGGTGTTGCTCCCCTGCCGCTCCAGTGGTTTTTTTTTGTTTTGTTTTGCCTTTTTTCAGACGGAGTCTCACTCTATTGTCTAGGCTGGAGTGCAGTGGCGCGATCTCAGTTCACTGCGACCTCTGCCTCCTGGGTTCAGGTGATTCTCCTCCCTCAGCCTTCCGCATAGCTAGGACTACAGGCACCTGCCACCAGGCCTGGCTCATTTTTGTATTTTTAGTAGAGACAGAGTTTCACCATGTTGGCCAGGTTGGGCTTGAACTCCAGACCTCAGGTGATCCACCTGCCTCAGCCTCCCAAAGTGCTGGGATTACAGGCGGGAGCCCCCGCGCCCGGCTGGCCCCTCAATCTTTTCCTTCTCAGTCAGTGGCACCACCATCTTCCCAGGCTTTGGACAGGTGGTCCCTGACTCACCCCCGCCCCTCACCCCCACACTAATCCACCGGCGAGCTCTGTTGCTTCACCACGTAGACCAGCCCCAAATCCTCAACTGCCCCCACCCTGGACCACACCTGGACCACTGCTAGAGGCCTCTCACGGGCCCTCCCTGTTTTTCTCTTGCACTCCCCAGGCTTTCTGGCACAAGATGCCCCAGAAGCAGAATCACATCTCTCTCCTGGGAGCCAATCCAGTGTGTTTACTGCCCCTGGAGTGTTATTGTTGGCCTTAGAATATGTCCCACTGCAGGTTTTCAGAGCACTGTAGTCAAAAGTTATTTGAAATAAATCTTTTCTCTGTGGTATATTGTCAGCTTGGTGTAGAATTAAATTTGTTTCTTTTTTTTTTTTTTTTTTTTAAAAGAGACAGGGTCTCAGCCAGGCATGGTGGCTCATGCCTGTGATCCCAGCACTTTGGGAAGCCAAGGCGGGTGGATCGTCTGAGGTTGGGAGTTCAAGACCAACCTGGCCAGCATGGTGAAACCCCATCTCTGCTAAAAATACAAAAATTAGCCGGGCATGGTGGCAGGCACCCATAATCCCAGCTACTCGGGAAGCTGAGGCAGGATGATCACTTGAACTCGGGAGTCAGAGGTTTCAGTGAGCCAAGATCACGCCTGCCATTGCACTCTAGCAAGACTGTCTCAAAAAAAAAAAAAGAGAGAGAGAGAGAGATGGGGTCTCGCTCTGTTGCTCAGGCTGGCGTGCAGTGATGTAGTAGTCATGGCTCACTGCAGCCTCAGACTCCTGGGCTCAAGCAATCCTCCCACCTCAGCCTCCCAAAGTGCTGGGATTGTAGGCTGAAGCCACCATGCCTGGCCCAAACTCATTTGTTTCTATTTGCATTAAGTGTAATAAGGTTTTGTTACTTTTAGTTTGAATTTTATTTTGGGTAATATAAACATTTACATGATTCAGAAGTCAGAATTACACTGAGGCATGTTCAGCTAGGTCTCACTCCTCTGCCTGTACCTTCACCTTGTTCCCCCTACCCCTTGCAGGGAATCAATTTCATTAGTTCATGGTGTGTCCTTCCTTAATACTCCGCCCTTCTTTCTTACCTAGGTAACATGCAGTAGATATGTTTGCACTTTGCTCCTTTTGCTTCACAGTGGATCCTGGAAATCACTCCATCGCAGTTCTTAGAGCTCTTGTTTAGTCCCTTTGGAGCTGCACAGTACTCCAGTGTGTGGGTGCACCATAAGTTTATTTAACAAGTGCCCTGGTGATAGGGATCTGAGGTATTGGATTATCATTTTTACTTTGACTAGTAAAAATAATGCTGTGGCAAATAACGTCATGCATATATTCTTTGAGATTTCTGGAGGTGTCTATATAGATTTCTAGAAGGCATTCCTTAGGTCATGTTTAGGTTTATAGTTTGACCTCATGGTGATTAAGGTATTTGGGAAATGTACATGAGAGTTTCGAAGAAGCCAGATCTTTCCCATTAGTTCACTGTTTTTCTCTGACATCAGGACCGTCCAAGTTCCAGGAAGCAGCCCTGGCATTAGGCAGCACCATGATGGGTTGTGTAGAAGTAGCGATTCCCATCTATCTGCTTTCTTGACCCACTCTGCTGGTGGCTCCCCTTCTCTCCCTCCTTTATGGGGAGCTGCCTAGGGGTCCATTCTCAAAGGCTGATCTTGGGTGGGCCACAGACCACACCTAACTTCCCAGCGTTCTTCATCATTTCCCATTGAGAGCCATAAGACTCAGAGACTTGAAAAGCAAGCTCTGGCTGGGCGTGGTGGCTCATGTCTGTAATCCCAGCACTTTGGGAGGCTGAGGCAGGTCGATCACCTGAGGTCAGGAGTTCGAGACCAGCCTGTCCAACATGGTGAAACCCTGTCTCTACTAAACATACAAAAATTAGCCCAGCGTGGTAGCGCGCACCTGTAATCCCAGCTACTCAGGAGGCTGAGGCAGGAGAATAACTTGAACCCAGCAGGCAGAGGTTGTGATGAGCTGAGATTGCGCCATTGCACTCCAGCCTGGGTGACAGGGCGAGACTCCATCTCAAAAAAAAAAAAGAAAAGCGAGCTCTGTGCCGGGACAGAATAGGGACCCCATTTTACAGCAAGAAAGACTGCCCTGTGGGTTGTAGGATGCCTCTGTGTATGCAATGGCTCTAGGTGACTCTGGCAGCCACACTCTGGGCCCTAAACTGTTGGTGGAAGATACAGGATAGGGAGGAACTCAGGGGTGAATCATAGTGGGGACAAGACATTTCCTCACTCTAAGATCTTGTCACTAGATTGGAACATCTCTTGCCTCCCTACACCTGACCTGATGGTTCTGGAGAGATACATCCTTGTAGCTTCCGAGTCCCAGCACTAACCGCCTTTGGTAACTTCCCTACATCATTTGAGTCCTGGTTTCCCAAGGATGCTTGCCAGTGAGTGCCATGATGCCCTCATTGCACAGTCTGTGCAGTGTAGACAAGAGGAGAAGTCTCTTGGGGTAGACCAGCCACAAGGCAGTGACCAGCACTGATGTGAACCACATGGGACAGGGGAGTTGTGGGGCTGAGAACATGGAGGGCAGGAGTAGTCATGCTCTTTTCCAGAATGAACTGCTAACGAAGGGACTCGCAGGTGGCTGCTGCTTCTTTCCAAGCTGCCCCTGTTGTTGCTGAGGCTCTGGAGTCCTAGGAGGTCTCACAGTGGCATACTAGACAGATTACTAGAGCATCATGGCCAGACACTGATCCTGGGGCGTGGGGCCTCATGGTGGCCATTTCTGATGAGACCCCACCAGGCCAAAGTGATGTGTAGAGAAGGAGCTGCTTCTGTCACCAGAAAAGAATGGGGAAGCCTCCCACACTAGAATAGGTAGGGTGCTCTTCTGCACCAGCAGGAAGGGGACATATGGCTCTGCCTGGACCACACCTTTTTCCTTGCTCTTCTCGCCGCGTCTGCTGTGGCCGAGGCCATTCCTCATCAGGGAACATTTTGTGTTAAAGGCTCACTGCACCTGGGACTATTACTCTTACCACTCCAGAAACCTAGGCGGCAGTTTCCTGTGGCCTGAGTTAGCTGATATTTATATAGTGCCATTGTGCCTTTTTTCCTGTGATGCTCACAGTAAGGATGTCTAGATGGGGTTACCTGTTGTCAAGATAAGGAAACTGAAGCACAGAATGCTGAGGTCATTTGCTGGGTTCATGTTTGGAAACTGGCAAAGGATTTGAGTGCAGGTTGGCTGGCTCCAAACCTGTGTGTGCTTTCCATGACCCTGTACTGTGTGCCTCATTGAGCATTCATTCTAGAAAACTTAAAAGACACCCAAGCCCTGGCTTTCACAAAGGAGACCTCCTCCCCCATTTGACTCCGTTTCCAGCAGCCGAAGGCCTCTTGTCAGCCATCGAGCCCAGAGGCCCTTGAGGTTCGACCCATGCTGGGGCGGTATGCTCAGGAGCCACGATGTTTCCGCTCAGGGGAAAGGGCTCTGATTCTCCTGCAGTGCTAGGAGACTTGCAGGTGGCCACAGTGCAGGTCAGGCACACCGGCCAGCACCACCCGTAGCCCAAATTCCTAAAGAAATATTTGGGTGCCAACTCAAGGCTCTGTTGTCCTGGGGAAGGACATCAAGATCTGAGTGTATGATGGTGTGGGGCCTTGCATGTGGTGGGGATCCAAGCCTGCCTCTGCCCACTTGTTCTGCAGACTGGCATGTTCTCTGTGATACTTACATACTTGTTTAACACTTCAGGGAAGAAAAGTCAGAAGACCAGGATCTCCAGGGCCTCAAGGACAAACCCCTCAAGTTTAAAAAGGTGAAGAAAGATAAGAAAGAAGACAAAGAGGGCAAGCATGAGCCAGTGCAGCCGTCAGCCCACCACTCTGCTGAGCCCGCAGAGGCAGGCAAAGCGGAGACATCAGAAGGGTCGGGGTCTGCCCCGGCTGTGCCGGAAGCTTCTGCCTCCCCCAAACAGCGGCGCTCCATCATCCGTGACCGGGGACCCATGTATGATGACCCCACCCTGCCTGAAGGCTGGACACGGAAGCTTAAGCAAAGGAAATCTGGCCGCTCTGCTGGGAAGTATGATGTGTATTTGATCAAGTAAGTAAGAGCAACTCCTGCCTCTATAGGGCAGGGAGGGCAGGGACAGGGATCCCTCATGGAGCAGGAAAATGTATATGTCTAACCCCAGGGCGGGGGCGGGGGGAACATAAACAATAAACGCTGAGATCAGGTATGCTTGAAATGACCATGTAAAGAGGTCGCTGCCCTGAGTGGGAAGTTCTTAAGGTAGCAGGTCCTCTATCCTCTCCATACCTCGAGTCCTTATCTGGAGATGGAATCGCTGCGGAAGCAGAGGAACTTGCAGAGCCAGGGGTTCAGAGGAGTGAAGAAGCATGTTTCAGTTCTGCCCCTTAAATGATCCCAAAAAGGTTAGCAGTTTTCAGATGACATTTGCAGACAGCCTCATTTAATTCCATAACCCTGAGAAGGGTGAGCAAAGGATTATCTTATTGAAACTGATTCCTGGAGAGACTGACCACCATACCTGAGTTCAAAATTGGGTATGTTCTAGATGGTGACTCAGGCCCAGGCACCAACCGGCAGAATGGGCCTCAGCCCAACAGCCCTTCTGTACCAGACCTGACTCTTTGGTTGCTGGACTTTGGAGAGGCCTGGGGGGGTCAGCGGCAGGCAGACGAGTGATTGGCTTTGGTGACAGGTCCTCAGGGGCAGCCAGGCAGTGTAACTCTTGTTCAGTAGTAACGTTTATCAGAGTGTTGTCACCAGCATCCGCTCTGCCCTATCTCTGACATTGCCATGGAGAGCCTCTAATTGTTTCTTGTGTCTTTCCATTTGTCCCCACAGTCCCCAGGGAAAAGCCTTTCGCTCTAAAGTGGAGTTGATTGCGTACTTCGAAAAGGTAGGCGACACATCCCTGGACCCTAATGATTTTGACTTCACGGTAACTGGGAGAGGGAGCCCCTCCCGGCGAGAGCAGAAACCACCTAAGAAGCCCAAATCTCCCAAAGCTCCAGGAACTGGCAGAGGCCGGGGACGCCCCAAAGGGAGCGGCACCACGAGACCCAAGGCGGCCACGTCAGAGGGTGTGCAGGTGAAAAGGGTCCTGGAGAAAAGTCCTGGGAAGCTCCTTGTCAAGATGCCTTTTCAAACTTCGCCAGGGGGCAAGGCTGAGGGGGGTGGGGCCACCACATCCACCCAGGTCATGGTGATCAAACGCCCTGGCAGGAAGCGAAAAGCTGAGGCCGACCCTCAGGCCATTCCCAAGAAACGGGGCCGAAAGCCAGGGAGTGTGGTGGCAGCCGCTGCCGCCGAGGCCAAAAAGAAAGCCGTGAAGGAGTCTTCTATCCGATCTGTGCAGGAGACCGTACTCCCCATCAAGAAGCGCAAGACCCGGGAGACGGTCAGCATCGAGGTCAAGGAAGTGGTGAAGCCCCTGCTGGTGTCCACCCTCGGTGAGAAGAGCGGGAAGGGACTGAAGACCTGTAAGAGCCCTGGGCGGAAAAGCAAGGAGAGCAGCCCCAAGGGGCGCAGCAGCAGCGCCTCCTCGCCCCCCAAGAAGGAGCACCACCACCATCACCACCACTCAGAGTCCCCAAAGGCCCCCGTGCCGCTGCTCCCACCCCTGCCCCCACCTCCACCCGAGCCCGAGAGCTCCGAGGACCCCACCAGCCCCCCTGAGCCCCAGGACTTGAGCAGCAGCGTCTGCAAAGAGGAGAAGATGCCCAGAGGAGGCTCACTGGAGAGCGACGGCTGCCCCAAGGAGCCAGCTAAGACTCAGCCCGCGGTCGCCACCGCCGCCACGGCCGCAGAAAAGTACAAACACCGAGGGGAGGGAGAGCGCAAAGACATTGTTTCATCCTCCATGCCAAGGCCAAACAGAGAGGAGCCTGTGGACAGCCGGACGCCCGTGACCGAGAGAGTTAGCTGACTTTACACAGAGCGGATTGCAAAGCAAACCAACAAGAATAAAGGCAGCTGTTGTCTCTTCTCCTTATGGGTAGGGCTCTGACAAAGCTTCCCGATTAACTGAAATAAAAAATATTTTTTTTTCTTTCAGTAAACTTAGAGTTTCGTGGCTTCAGGGTGGGAGTAGTTGGAGCATTGGGGATGTTTTTCTTACCGACAAGCACAGTCAGGTTGAAGACCTAACCAGGGCCAGAAGTAGCTTTGCACTTTTCTAAACTAGGCTCCTTCAACAAGGCTTGCTGCAGATACTACTGACCAGACAAGCTGTTGACCAGGCACCTCCCCTCCCGCCCAAACCTTTCCCCCATGTGGTCGTTAGAGACAGAGCAGTTGAGAGGACACTCCCGTTTTCGGTGCCATCAGTGCCCCGTCTACCACTCCCCCAGCTCCCCCCACCTCCCCCACTCCCAACCACGTTGGGACAGGGAGGTGTGAGGCAGGAGAGACAGTTGGATTCTTTAGAGATGGATGTGACCAGTGGCTATGGCCCGTGCGATCCCACCCGTGGCGGCTCAAATCTGGCCCCACCCCAGCCCCAATCCAAAACTGGCAAGGACGCTTCACAGGACAGGAAAGTGGCACTTGTCTGTTCCGGCATGGCTAGGAGGGAGTTGTCCCTTGAACTACTGGGTGTAGACTGGCCTGAATCACAGGAGAGGATGGCCCAGGGTGAGGTGGCATGGTCCATTCTCAAGGGACGTCCTCCAGTTGGTGGCGCTAGAGAGGCCATGGAGGCAGTAGGACAAGGCACAGGCAGGCTGGCCCAGGGTCAGGCCGGGCCGAACACAGCGGGGTGAGAGGGATTCCTCATCTCTCAGAGCAGTCTGTGACTGGTAGTTAGGGACTTAGTGGACAGGGAAGGGGCAAAGGGGGAGGAGAAGAAAATGTTCTTCCAGTTACTTTCCAATTCTACTCCTTTAGGGACAGCTTAGAATTATTTGCACTATTGAGTCTTCATGTTCCCACTTCAAAACAAACAGATGCTCTGAGAGCAAACTGGCTTGAATTGGTGACGTTTAGTCCCTCAAGCCACCAGATGTGATGGTGTTGAGAACTACCTGGATATGTATATATACCTGCGCTTGTTTTAAAGTGGGCTCAGCACATAGGGTTCCCACGAAGCTCCGAAACTCTAAGTGTTTGCTGCAATTTTATAAGGACTTCCTGATTGGTTTCTCTTCTCTGCTTCCATTTCTGCCTTTTGTTCATTTCATTCTTTCAGTTCTTTCCCTTCCTCTGTCCTCCTTCCTAGTTCATCCCTTCTCTTCCAGGCAGCCGCAGTGCCCAACCACACGTGTCGGCTCCAGTCCCTAGAACTCTGCCTGCCCTTTGTCCTCCTGCTACCAGTACCAGCCCCACCCTGTTTTGAGCCCTGAGGAGGCCTTGGGCTCTTCTGAGTCCTACCTGGCCTGTCTGTGAAGAGCAAGAGAACAGCAAGGTCTTGCTCTCCTAGGTAGCCCCCTCTTCCTTGGCAAGAAAAAGCAAAAGGCATTTCCCACCCTAAACAACGAGCCTTTTCACCCTTCTATTCTAGAGAAGTGGCCTGGAGGAGCTGGGCCCCATTTGGTAGCTGAGGAAAGCACAGAGGCCCCCTGTGGCCTGCCAGTCATTGAGTGGCGCAATAGGGGCTCCATGCCACCCGACCTTGAGCTCACTCAGAAGTCCACAGTCTAGCGTAGTGCAGCAGGGCAGCAGCGGTACTGATGCAGAACTCCCGAGACCCGAGCCGGGACCGGCACCTAGGTCCCCAGCCCTTCCTCGGCTCCTCCTTTTCCCTTGGAGTTCTTCTATAATGGAAATGTTTTGCTTTTGCTCGATGCAGACAGTGGGACCAGAATACCACACATTTCACTATCTGGTCCATAGCTGTGGTGTAGGGGCTTCAAGGCATGGGCCTGCTGTGGGTTTTTAATTGATCGGTTTTCATTTGGGATCCCATCTTTTTAACCTCTGTTCAGGAAGTCCTTATCTAGCTGCATATCTTCATCATATTGGTATATCCTTTTCTGTGTTTACAGAGATGTCTCTTATATCTAAATCTGTCCAACTGAGAAGTACCTTATCAAAGTAGCAAATGAGACAGCAGTCTTATGCTTCCAGAAACACCCACAGGCATGTCCCACGTGAGCTGCTGCCATGAACTGTCAAGTGCGTGTTGTCTTGTGTATTTCAGTTATTGTCCCTGGCTTCCTTACTGCGGTGTAGTCATGAAGGAGTGAAACATCATAGAAACTGTCTAGCACTCTTCCTTTGCCAGTCTAGTGATCAGGAACCATAGTTGACAGTTGCAGTCAGTAGCTTAAGAAAAAAACGTGTTTGTCTCTTCTGGAATGGTTAGAAGTGAGGGAGTTTGCCCCATTCTGTTTGTAGAGTCTCATAGTTGGACTTTCTAGCATATATGTATCCATTTTCTTATGCTGTAAAAGCAAGTCCTGCAACCAAACTCCCATCAGCCCAATCCCTGATCCCTGATCCCTTCCACCTGCTCTGCTGTTGACCGCCCCCCCAGCTTCACTTCTGACTCTTCCCCAGGAAGGGAAGGGGAGTCAGAGGAGAGGGTGAGTCCTCCAGAACTCTTCCTCCAAGGACAAAAGGCTCCTGCCCCCATAGTGGCCTCGTACTCCTGGCACCACCAAAGGACACTTAATCCACAAGAGCGCAGCATCCGACCAGGTTGTCACTGAGAAGATGTTTATTTTGGTCAGTTGGGTTTTTATGCATTATACTTAGTCAAATGAAATGTGGCTTCTGCACTCATTGTCCGGAGCTGCTTCCCCATCACCTGGGTGTCATCTGGTCCTGGTAAGAGGAGTGCGTGGCCCACCAGGTCCCCCTGTCACCCATGACAGTTCATTCAGGGCCAATTGGGCAGTCGTGGTTGGGAACACAGCATTTCAAGTGTCACTTTATTTCATTCGGGCCCCACCTGCAGCTCCCTTGTTCCCCAGCCTCTTTCCTTTCGAGTTTATTCCAGAGCTGCCAGTGGGGCCTGAGGCTCCTTAGGGTTTTCTCTCTGTTTCCCTCTTTCTTCCTCATTCCCTCTTGTTTCCCAAAGGCATCACAAGTCAGTCGCCAGTAGACAGCTTTGGCGGTTTATTGCCCTGGCAGGCAGGGGCCCTGCAGCTCCCATGCTGCCCCTGCCTTGGGGTCAGGTTGACAGGAGGTTGGAGGGAAAGCCTTAAGCTGCAGGATTCTCACCAGCTGTGTCCGGCCCAGTTTTGGGGTGTGACCTCAATTTTGTCTGTACTTGAACACTATGAAGATGGGGGCCTCTTTCAGTGAATTTGTGAACAGTAGAAGAAGACCAACAGCTTTCCAGTACCTGTGGGGCTAGGTCATTAAGGTCACATCCACAGTCTCCCCGACCCTTGTTCCAGTTATTAGTTACTACCTCCTCTCCTGACAATACTGTAGGTCGTCGAGCTCCCCCCAGGTCTACCCCTCCCAGCCCTGCCTGGTGGTGGGCTTGTCATAGCCAGTGGAATCGCCGGCCTTGACAGCTCAGTGAGCTGGAGATACTTGGTCACAGCCAGGCGCTAGCACAGCTCCCGTCTGCTGATGCTGTATTCCCATGTCAAAAGGCACAGGGGACACCCAGAAACGCTACATCCCCCAATCCATCAGTGCCAAACTAGCCAAGGGCCCCAGCATCCAGCTCGCTGGATGGCAGAAGCTGTTACTCGTGAGTGCCGACGCGGGTGCAGACAATCTTCTGTTGGGTGGCATCATTCCAGGTCCAAAGCATGAACAGTGCACCTGGGATAGGGAGCAGCCCCAGATTGTCACCTGCTTCTCTGCCTAGCTTTTCATTGCTGTGACAGTGATGGCGAAAGAGGGTAATAACCAGACACAAACTGCCAAGTTTGGTGGAGAAAGGAGTTTCTTTAGCTGACAGAACCTCTGAATTTTAAATCACTTAATAAGCGGCTCAAGCCCAGGAGGGAGCAGAGGGATATGAGCGGAGTCCCCTGGGCGGGACCATCTGGATTTGGTTTAGCCCAAGTGGAGCCTGACAGCTAGAACTCTGTATCCCCCCTCTAACCACAGCTCCTTTTCCAGAGCATTCCAGTCAGGCTCTCTGGGCTGACTGGGCCAGGGGAGGTTACAGGTACCAGTTCTTGAAGAAGACCTTTGGGCATCCATTTTTAGCCTGTGTCATTGCCCCAAATGGATTCCTGTTTCAAGTTCATACCTGCAGATTCTAGGACCTATGTCCTAGACTTTAGGAATGAGCTGTTTCTAGAGCCCCTACCATGGAGCAGGTCTGGAGGACCTGCCCAGTTGGGGGCAGAACCGTTCCCTCCAGGTCTTCCTGCTCTTCTCGCTGTTCTGAAATGATTTGTTGATTCTCTCCATTTTGGTGTCTTTCTCTTTTAGCTATTGTATCAATCTTTAGAAAAGGCATAGTCTACTTGTTATAAATCACTAGGATACTGCCTCCCCCAGGGTCTAAAATTACATATTAGAGGGGAAAAGCTGAACCCTGAAGTCAGTTCTCAACAATCTAGAAGGAAAACCTAGAAAACATTTGGCAGAAAATTACATATTGATGTTTTTGAATGAATAAGAGCAAGCTTTTACAAAAATGCTGTTCTAAAAATACTTAGCACTTGGCCTGAGATGCCTGGTGAGCATTACAGGCAAGGGGAATCTGTGGAGGTAGCCGACCTGAGGACATGGCTTCTGACCCTGTCTTTTGGGATTGGTATGGAAGGTGGAGCGTTCACCAGTGACCTGGAAGGCCCAACACCACCCTACTTCCCACTCTTCTCATCTTGACAGAGCCTGCCCCGGCGCTGATGTGTCGGGAAAACACCCAGGGAACTAGGAAGGCACTTCTGCCTGAGGGGCAGCCTGCCTTGCCCACTCCTGCTCTGCTCGCCTTGGATCAGCAGGCCACCTGAGCTGGTCTCTCACTGCCTCCTCAAGGCCCCCTGCCTGCCCTGTCAGGAGGCAGAAGGAGGCAGGTGTGAGGGCAGTGCAAGGAGGGAGCACAACTCCCCGCTACCACTCCGGGCCCCGACTTTGCACAGGCGGAATCCAGAACCTGGAGGAAATCCAACCTTTGAATTCAAGAACATTTGGGGAATTTGGAAATCTCTTTGCCCCCAAAATCCCCATTCTGTCCTACCTTTAATCAGGTCCTGCTCAGCAGTGAGAGCAGATAAGGTGAAAAGGCTAAGAGGTTTGGCTCCTGCCCACTGATAGCCCCTCTCCCTGCAGTGTTTGTGTGTCAAGTGGCAAAGCTGTTCTTCCTGGTGACCCTGATTATATCCAGTAATGCATAGACTGTGCGCATAGGCCTGCTTTGTCTCCTCTATCCTGGGCTTTTGTTTTGCTTTTTAGTTTTGCTTTTAGTTTTTCTGTCCCTTTTATTTAACGCACTGACTAGACACACAAAGCAGTTGAATTTTTATATATATATCTGTATATTGCACAATTATAAACTCATTTTGCTTGTGGCTCCACACACAAAAAAAGACCTGTTAAAATTATACCTGTTGCTTAATTACAATATTTCTGATAACCATAGCATAGGACAAGGGAAAATAAAAAAAGAAAAAAAAAGAAAAAAAACGACAAATCTGTCTGCTGGTCACTTCTTCTGTCCAAGCAGATTCGTGGTCTTTTCCTCGCTTCTTTCAAGGGCTTTCCTGTGCCAGGTGAAGGAGGCTCCAGGCAGCACCCAGGTTTTGCACTCTTGTTTCTCCCATGCTTGTGAAAGAGGTCCCAAGGTTCTGGGTGCGGGAGCGCTCCCTTGACCTGCTGAAGTCCGGAATGTAGTCGGCACAGCCTGGTCCCCTTCCACCTCTGGGAGCTGGAGTCCACTGGGGTGGCCTGACTCCCCCAATCCCCTTCCCGTGACCTGGTCACGGTGAGCCCATGTAGAGAGTCAGCCTCGCAGGCCTCCTTGCCGGTAGGGTCCGAGTGTGTTTCATCCTTCCCACTCTGTCGAGCCTGTGGGCTGGAGTGGAGACGGGAGGCCTGGCCTGTCTCGGAACCTGTGAGCTGCACCAGGGAGAATGCCAGGGACCCCAGAGTCATGTGCATCAGTCCAGTGGGTCCCATCCAGGAAGTAGTGAAGACTCCAGAAATGTCCCTTTCTTCTCCCCCATCCTATGAGTAATTGCATTTGCTTTTGTAATTCTTAATGAGCAATATCTGCTAGAGAGTTTAGCTGTAACAGTTCTTTTTGATCATCTTTTTTTAATAATTAGAAACACCAAAAAAATCCAGAAACTTGTTCTTCCAAAGCAGAGAGCATTATAATCACCAGGGCCAAAAGCTTCCCTCCCTGCTGTCATTGCTTCTTCTGAGGCCTGAATCCAAAACAAAAACAGCCATACGCTCTTTCAGTGGCCGGGCTATCCGCGAGCCCCTCGGAGGACCAGGGCTGGGGCAGCCTCTGGGCCCACATCCGGGGCCTGCTCCGGCATGTGTTCAGTGTTAGCAGTGGGTCACGATGCTCTCTCCCCACCCAGCCTGGGATGGGGGCAGAGGCGGCGAGGAGGCCGTTGCCGCTGATGTTTGGCCATGAACAGGTGGGTGTCTGCGTGCGTCCACGTGCGTGTTTTCTGACTGACATGAAATCGACGCCCGAGTTAGCCTCACCCGGTGACCTCTAGCCCTGCCCGGATGGAGCGGGGCCCACCCGGTTCAGTGTTTCTGGGGAGCTGGACAGTGGAGTGCAAAAGGCTTGCAGAACTTGAAGCCTGCTCCTTCCCTTGCTACCACGGCCTCCTTTCCGTTTGATTTGTCACTGCTTCAATCAATAACAGCCGCTCCAGAGTCAGTAGTCGATGAATATATGACCAAATATCACCAGGACTGTTACTCAATGTGTGCCGAGCCCTTGCCCGTGCTGGGCTCCCGTGTATCTGGACACTGTAACGTGTGCTGTGTTTGCTCTCCTTCCCCTTCCTTCTTTGCCCTTTACTTGTCTTTCTGGGGTTTTTCTGTTTGGGTTTGGTTTGGTTTTTATTTCTCCTTTTGTGTTCCAAACATGAGGTTCTCTCTACTGGTCCTCTTAACTGTGGTGTTGAGGCTTATATTTGTGTAATTTTTGGTGGGTGAAAGGAATTTTGCTAAGTAAATCTCTTCTGTGTTTGAACTGAAGTCTGTATTGTAACTATGTTTAAAGTAATTGTTCCAGAGACAAATATTTCTAGACACTTTTTCTTTACAAACAAAAGCATTCGGAGGGAGGGGGATGCTGACTGAGATGACAGGGGAGAGCTGCACAGATCACCCCTGCCCAGATCAGCCAGAAGCCACCCAAAGCAGTGGAGCCCGGGAGTCCCACTCCAAGCCAGCAAGCCGAATAGCTGATGTGTTGCCACTTTCCAAGTCACAGCAAAACCAGGTTTTGTTCTGCCCAGTGGGTTCTTGTTTTGCTTCCCCTCCCCCTGAGATTATTACCAACACTCCGTACTTTTAAGGAAAGACAAGATTGATGTTTCCTTGAGGGGAACCAGGAGGGGATGTGTGTGCGCAGAGCTGAAGAGCTGGGGAGAATGGGGCTGGGCCCACCCAAGCAGGAGGCTGGGATGCTCTGCCGTGGGCACAGGTCAGGCTAATGTTGGCAGATGCATTTGGCCACTCCCCCCGATGCAGCTCTTCCTGGACAGGCCAGGCAGTGGGCATTCTCTCTCCAAGGTGTGCCCCATGGGCATTACTGTTTAAGACACTTCTGTCACATCCCACCCCATCCTCCAGGGCTCAACACTGTGACATCTCTATTCCCCACCCTCCCCTTCCCAGGGCAATAAAATGACCATGGAGGGGGCTTGCTCTCTCTTGGCTGTCATCCGATCGCCAGCAAAATTTAGATGTGAGAAACCCCCTTCCCATTCCATGGCAAAAACATCTTAGAAAAGCCATTACCCTCATTAGACATAGTTTTGGGCTCACAAAACACCCGACAGCCCCTCCCTCCTCTGAGAGGCGGAGATAGTGCTGACTGTAGTGACCATTGCGGGGTGCAGCATCTGGAAGAGCCAGGCAGGGTGTCTGCCCCCTCCTGAGTTGAAGTCATACTCCCCTGTGCCAGCTCAGAGGCCGAGAGCTGTGGACAGCATTGCCAGTAACAGGCCACCCTGTGCAGAAGGGAGCTGGCTCCAGCCTGGAAACCTGTCTGAGGTTGGGAGAGGTGCACTTGGGGCACGGGGAGAGGACAGGACACACTTAGCTGGAGATGTCTCTAAAAGCCCTGCATCGTATTCACCTTCAGTTTTTGTGTTTTGGGACAATTACTTTAGAAAATAAGTAGGTCGTTTTAAAAACAAAAATTATCGATTGCTTTTTTGTAGTGTTCAGAAAAAAGGTTCTTTGTGTATAGCCAAATGACTGAAAGCACTGATATATTTAAAAACAAAAGGCAATTTATTAAGGAAATTTGTACCATTTCAGTAAACCTGTCTGAATGTACCTGTATACGTTTCAAACCCCCCCCCCCCCACTGAATCCCTGTAACCTATTTATTATATAAAGAGTTTGCCTTATAAATTTACATAAAAATGTCCGTTTGTGTCTTTTGTTGTAAAATCAAGTGATTTTTTCATAAGGTTCTTTTACTATTGGAAAAGATGGGCAGCACGCAGTTTTATTTTATTTTTGTAAGTTTTTTAATACATGTGAAAGCAAAGAATACTCAGCATGCCTTTCTAAGTGACGCGTTTGCACCTTTTGTTGGGAAGTACTGTATCCTGTGCTGTTAGCATTCTCGATAAATCTCTCTGTGAAAGTGACTCAAGGTCTGGGCTTTCATTATAAGACAGAAGTCCCCTTCCAGCTCACATGACAGCATGGTGCTGCGTTTCCTCATTGGATCTGGCTGTCCCTGGACACAGATAGCTGCCTTCAGGCCTGCCACGAGAGGCCAAGGGAAGCTTCCTTCATATGCTGGCCTCGCCGGCCCCCTCAACTTGTTCCAAGCCAGTGCTTTCCAGGCACACTGCTCAGCGTGTGACAGGAAAGGCCTGGCATGAGTCAGCCTGCAGCACAACCTCCCTGCTCCTGACCCGTATGGTAGGGGCACTCCCTAGGTCTGGATGTGCTGTGGTGCTTTTGGACACCCCCACCCCTGCAGGCTGTGGCTCCTCCTGTGTCTCATTCTGGCCAGGACCCTCACATGCCCTCTGCTGACTGTTAACCTGGTTCTCTGACCAGACAAGGGCAGGCTGAGGGGTTTGCCCAAAGGGGGCCCCCTTGTTACTTAGACTTCCTTGGCTCTCAGGAGCAGCCTCACCAGGTTGGTAAGGAGCTGGAGGAGACAACTGCTCAAAGGAGTCCAGCTTCACATGCACATAGAAGGTACCCTCTAAAGGCCGGGCCTTGAAAGGTAGATCCCAGGATTGAAAAGTCAACTTGTATGCATTGAGCATCTCGTGCACCAGCCCTGTTCCAGAAGCTGATGGGCCTTTGTGTGTAAGCAGGACAAGTCCCCCCGTGGAGGTTAGCATGGGTGTGCATAGTCATTTCAGATACTTGAGTTGGTACGTCTCAGTAAAGTCTATCCCGTGAGAAGCCATGGGTTTCATGGTATGGTTGGCATCTTCCTTAGGAGTGGCCACAGTGGTGGTGGCTTCTGGGAAGAGACTCCAACAGGGGCCAGCTGTGGGCCTTGGCAGATCTCGTTTCTAGGAAAAGTTCTAAGTCTGTAGGGCTAGGGGTGGGGGACCCCTTCCCTGTCAGGATCAAGAGGGCAAGGGGAACTGTCGCTGGGAGAGACATCCAGCTGGAGAAACTTTAAAAAGAGTAAGTCTGCGTTGCTGCTTGTGGGGTCTTCCCCATCTCAGGGCGGGGACCGGGGGTGGCGGTCCAGACAAGTGCTCAAGGACGATGCCCAGGAGGGGACAGGAGCTCTGCCGGCGGGCTCAGGAAGCCTTCACAACTGCTTGAGCTCACCCTTGCCAAACGAGGGCTGGGGCAGCAGCAACGCGTACACTCACGGCTGTGGGGGCCAGCGTTCTTGGCACATTTCAGGACACCCAAGGAGTCTGAATGGCTCAAGGCTGCTGCTCTGTGCAGGGGGCTAGACGTGGGGCGGACGGGCAGGGCTCCTGGTAACAGCCCTGTAGGCCGCAGTGGAGAGCAGGGCTCCCGCCGGGCCGCCCAGGAGCTTTCGGCAGGCC
>NW_012107375.1:793138-808428 GCF_000951045.1 Mandrillus leucophaeus | reverse complement strand
CCGGGCCTCAACCTTCCTTTCCTTCCTTGACGTCCCAGGGCACCCTCCCGCCCCGCTTCCGTCCCCAAGCACCACTGCCCCGAGGCCCAGCAGCATCCCTGCACCCGCCGAGGCCGAGGCCTGGAGCCCCCGGAAGTTGCCATCCTCAGCCTCCACCCTCCTCTCCCCAGGTAAGAGGGCCCGGTTGTTGGGCTCGGTGGACCCAAAGAAGGGCCCACCTTGACCATGGCCACGGCTGTAGACCCTGCTGCTGGTCTCTGCCTGCCTCTCACTGGTGTCTTTATGAAGCTTTTCCAGGCTCCCAGACCCATTCAGGGCCTGAGCTCGGCCTGGTCCCAAGCCCTGCTTCCCTGCGGCCTCCACCGCCATCTCCAGCCCCTTCCTCTACCAAGGTAGGTGTCCCCTGCCCCCTAGGGAAGATTCGAGACAAGGAGGAAGGAATTCAGCCTTTGGTGTACCACAGAGCCGCAGTCAGCCAAGCTGGGTCAGCTGGGAGGCAGCTGTGGTGGGGACAGCCTGGAGCCTTCGGCAGAAGGGAGGAGACAGGGGGACCCCACCTGATCCAGGCTCTCTTTCCACAGCCAGGCCCAGAGAGCTCGGTGTCCCTCCTGCAGGGAGCCCACCCCTCTCCATTTTGCTGGCCCCTCTGTGAGATTTCCCAGGGCACCCACAACTTCTCAGAGGAGCTCAAGATCGGGGAGGGTGGCTTTGGGTGCGTGTACCGGGCAGTGATGAGGAACACCGTGTATGCTGTGAAGAGGCTGAAGGAGGTGAGTGTCGCACCCTGGCAGGGACCCTGGAAGGCCATCAGACAACCCTCACTCACTTCTCCAGCCTTTCCCCCTCGCTTCCCCACACAACTCCTTCAGCCCTCATTCCGGCACAGGGTC
Source organism: Mandrillus leucophaeus (assembly GCF_000951045.1). Taxonomy (NCBI): domain Eukaryota; kingdom Metazoa; phylum Chordata; class Mammalia; order Primates; family Cercopithecidae; genus Mandrillus; species Mandrillus leucophaeus. The sequence goes on along the minus strand of NW_012107375.1, from coordinate 807,538 downwards.
CCTGGCCCCTTGGTTGTTCTGGGCCTCAGGCACGTGGCACTGGTGGCCTGAAGGCCTTCGCTTCGAGAGCCTCACCCTGCCCGTCTTCCCTGCCCCTTCCCCCACCGCACCCTGGGGGCTGCAGGACGCTGACCTGGAGTGGACTGCAGTGAAGCAGAGCTTCCTGACCGAGGTGGAGCAGCTGTCCAGGTGAGGCCAGATGGGGAGCCACACCAGGTCCCGTGGGGCTTCAGACCACACACTACACGACTGGCTCCCTTGGGCGCCTGAGGCCTGCCAGGCCCAGGCAAGCTGAGGCCCCAGCCAGGGCTGCCCACCCAGTCTGGCCTGATGGAAAGTGCTCCCCTTTTTCAAACAGGTTTCGTCACCCAAACATTGTGGACTTTGCTGGCTACTGTGCTCAGAACGGCTTCTACTGCCTCGTGTACGGCTTCCTGCCCAACGGCTCCCTGGAGGACCGGCTCCACTGCCAGGTAGGCTCACCTGGCCCGGCACGCTTCCGAGGACCCAAAGCACTCCTGACACCTGGCTGGAGCCGGGCGCGGGGCCTGGGGCTTTTAGCCTGTGTGAGCGGGTCCTGCTAGCAGGCCAGGCCTGCACTTCCAGCTCCCCAGCAGCACCCCGCTCAGGATTTGGCCCATGGTGGGGTCACTTTTTTTTGAGGTGGAGTCTTTCTCTGTCACCCAGGCTGCAGTGCAGTGGTGTGATCTCAGCTCACCACAACCTCCACCCTCCGGGTTCAAGCAATCTTCCTGCCTCAGCCTCCCGAGTAGCTGGGACCACAGGCATACACCACCACACTTGCCTAATTTTTGTATTTTTAGTAGAGATGAGGTTTTGCCATGTTAGCCAGGCTGGTCTCAAACTCCTGACCTCAAGTGGTCTGCCCACCTCAGCCTCCCAAAGTGCTGGAATTACAGGTGTGAGCTACCGTGCCTGGCCTGGCCCACTGTTTTCTATAGAGCTCTTCCCCAGGCCCCTCCCCTTTGCAAGCGGAGTAGCTGGAGGGTCTCATCAGCAAGCCCCGGAGGCAAGGGGGTCTGGGGCTACCAGCTGGACCAGCCAGCGCTGCCGGAGGACCCCCTTGCCTCCTCCGGCATACTGTGTTTGGGGAGAGTGGGAAGAATGCCTTCAAGGACTTCCCGACCACCCAGGGACAAAGGGATGAGCCCTGGGAGCCTATGCCCAGCAGATTCTATTGAACATGTCCCCAGCCACTGCCCAGCCTTGAATGCTTTGACAAGCAGCCAGAGTAGCTTAACAAGTGCAGGTCACGGAGACTTCGCTCCTCGTTTTCCAGAAGGGGGAAACTGAAGCCTAGAGAGTGAAGTGGCTGTTCCAGGCTGCACGGTGACAGATAGAAGGTTGGTTGGGATCAAGGAACGGCCACCCAGCAACCTCCCCTGTCCCCATTTGCCGCCCCAGACCCAGGCCTGCCCACCTCTCTCCTGGCCTCAGCGACTGGACATCCTTCTGGGTACAGCCCGGGCAATTCAGTTTCTACATCAGGACAGCCCCAGCCTCATCCATGGAGACATCAAGAGGTGAGGAGGGGCCCATGAGAACTGCAGGGGCAGGGCCTGCAGCAAGGGGGGCCCCGTCCCGTCAATGTGGGGATCAGGCATGGCCTAGGACCTCAACACCCGGTATGGCACAGGTGTGGAAACAGGCCAAGGATGGGCCCCACTGATGAGCAGAGGCCCCCAGGCGGCTGGAGTACTCAGGGCAGTGCCAGCACTTTCTGTGGGCAAGGCACTGGGCTGGCAGCCTCAAGTCCAGCCTTACCTAAGCCGGGCAGGTGTAGGAGCTAGGACTGGGCTGACGCCACTGTCTTCCCTCCCCAAGTTCCAATGTCCTTCTGGATGAGAGGCTGACACCCAAGCTGGGAGACTTTGGCCTGGCCCGGTTCAGCCGCTTTGCCGGGTCCAGCCCCAGCCAGAGCAGCACGGTGGCCCGGACGCGGACAGTGCGGGGCACTCTGGCCTACCTGCCCGAGGAGTACATCAAGACAGGAAGGCTGGCTGTGGACACGGACACCTTCAGCTTTGGGGTGGTGAGCCACTGACCCCTCTGCTGGCTCAGAGGAGGAGAAGCCACAGGCAGGCAGAGGTGGGGGCCGCAGAGTGCACTGCGGGCCAGGGGCCATCTGCCAGGACCCCAAGAGGCTGCAGCTCCAGGGCCCCCCTCCCTCCGAGGCTCTCCTCCTCACCCTGCACCTAACTGTGTGTTTGTAATTTGTCTTCGAATGGGCCCTCCAAGTCGCCTGAGCTTCAGTCCCATAACATCTGGCTCTGCCTTTGTCCACACCTTTGTCAGGCCCGATCCATGTCCACACCAGAGGCCTCTTCCCTGCCAAGGCCACTGCCATGCTCTCCCTCTTCCCTCTCTCCAGGTGGTGCTCGAGACCCTGGCTGCTCAGAGGGCTGTGAAGACGCACGGTGCCAGGATCAAGTATCTGGTGAGCCCCCTGAGGCGGGGCCAGGCGGGGACACACAGCTGCTGGCAGCCAGCAGGCACAGCCCCAGCGATGGGGATGATTGGGGCGCAGTGCCCATGGATGCCTCTGCTGCCACAGTGGCCGCATTTTTGAAAGTTGGCAGGGCCTCAAACAACTCCGTTTACCTTGCTGAGGACAAACCTGTTTGCCTGCAGACACTATGAGCCTTGTACAGACCCCATCTGGGCTGGGGGCAGGGGGAGGGGCGGTCCCAGGGCGCTGGGTAGAGAAGCAGGCCCCGAGGAACCTCCTGGGCCCTAGCAGGCTGCAGCTGAGCTCTCCACGCCGTGCAGGGCAGCCTGAGCTGCCTCATACTCTTACTCCACTCTGTCTGCCTCACCATGGACTGTGGTGGGGCCAGGAGACTGGAGACCTGGGTTTTAGCCCCAGCCTGATAGTGGCCTTCCAGCAAATTCCTGCTCCCCTCTGGGCCTGTTTTCCCATATGCAAAACAGACTTCACAGAATGTGCTCAGCCAGTAATTGCTTCACTGCTTCTCCTCCTGTTTGGGGCTGTTCCTGTGTGCTGTGGGGTCTCCATCAGGATTCAGCCCCGCTGAGAACCCAGGAGCCGGGCTCAAGCCCTCCTTCCTTTCCCCTCCGCGTCCATCCATCCATGCATTCTGCTGAATAAGCGCAGCAGGCTCCTTGGGGGTCCTTGGACTTTCCCACTTGCTCCCCACCCTGCAGCCAAAGTGCTCTTTTCAAAGGCCCCTTTGCATTTTCTCTGCTCTTGGGGTGAAGGCCCAATCCCTTATGTGGTTGACCCCACAATGCCCCAGGTCCCCAGGACTCGGGGCGCTCCCTGCCACCTGCTTCACAGCCTTAGTATGTGCTGTTCCCTCTGCGAGAAAAGCCACCGCCCACCCTGGCTGTTCCTCCTGGTCTGTCTGATCTCAGAACTGGAGATGGCCTCTGGTCCTGTTTCCACCCCCAGGGTGCCTCTCTCTGCGGGGTGCCTCTCTCTGTCAGGTGCCTGTGGGGTGCCTCTCTGTGGAGCATCTCTCTGTGGGGTGCCTCTCTCTGTGGCACACCTCTGTGGGGTACCTCTTTTGCTTTGGGGTACCTCTCTGTGGGGTACCTGTCTATAGTGTACCTCTCTCTGGGTTCTTCTCTCTCTGTGGGGTACCTGTCTCTGGGGTACCTCTCTGTGGGGCACCTCTCTCTGGGGTACCTATCTCTCTCTAGGGTACCTCTCTCTCTCTAGGGTACCTCTCTCTCTGTAGGATACCTCTCTGTGGGGTACCTCTCTGTGGGGTACCTGTCTCTGTGGGGTACCTCTCTCTCTAGGATACCTCTCTCTCTGTGGGGCACTTTCCTTCTCGGCTCTGCCCTCTCAGGCTACTTCATGCCTCAGACCCCGGCTCCTGGGTCACTTCCTCAGGTCCTGGTAGAATGCTCCATGGGCCTCTCCCCCACCAGGAAGTCAGATCTGTCAAACCAGGGCCCAGGGTTCTGTTTGTTCCTGTATGCCTAGAGCCCAGAGCACCACTGGTCCACAGTAGGTGTTTAATAAATCTCTAGAAGCTACTCGGGAGTCTGAGGCAGGAGGATCACTTGAGCCTGGGAGTTGGAGACCAGCCTGGGCAACATAGCAAGATAGGCATGGTAGTACACACCTGTAATCCCAGCTGCTTGGGAGACTGAGGTGGGAGGATCACTTGAGCCTGGGAGGTTGAGGATGCAGTGAGCCACGATTGCACCACTGCACTCTAGCCTGGGTGACAGAATGAGTCCCTGTCTCAAAAAAAAAAAAAAGTAAGTTGTAGAAAGACCAAGAGCTGTGGCACAGTGTCTCACACCTGTAACCCCAGCACTTTGGGAGGCTGAGGCAGGAAGATCACTTGAGCCTAGTTGGAGACCAGCCAGGCCAACATAGCGAGACCCCATCTCTTTTTTTTTATCAAAAAAACAAACACCATAGGATTGAGTGACAAGGACTTGAGGATTGCAGCTGTAGGTGTGGCCACCTGGTAGCCATATTCACATTATGTATCCCACAGAAAGACCTGGTGGAAGAGGAGGCTGAGGAGGCTGGAGTGGCTTTGAGAAGCACCCAGAGCACACTGCAAGCAGGTCTGGCTGCAGATTCCTGGGCTGCTCCCATCGCTATGCAGATCTGCAAGAAGCACCTGGACCCCAGGCCCGGGCCCTGCCCACCTGAGCTGGGCCTGGGCCTGGGCCGGCTGGCCTGCTGCTGCCTGCACCGCCGGGCCAAAAGGAGGCCTCCTATGACCCAGGTAGCCAGCTGCCCACTGGGATGGGGTGGCCAGCAAGAAAGCCCGCATTCCAGGCCCTGCTCTGTATTGACCCCATCTCAGCACCTGCTAGGTCTCTCTGGAGTCTCCACACATTTCTTACTTGCCCTTTGGTTCTGTTTGGGGCAGGGCCTCTCTGAACTGAGGGTCCCGGGCAGTCCTGCTTTGCGGAGCCCAGCTCTGACCCCACTTCACAGAGAAAGAAGGAAAGAGCTTCTGCAGTGCCCCCTGCTGGGCGCACTGCACCACTGCATCTGCCTTTTTCTGTCCCCTCCCTAGTACCCCACCTCTTCTCTGGCCCCGTTTGAGGGCAGTGGGGCAGTGAGATTCACTTTGTAGAAGAGAAAGAGGTCATTCTCAGTCCTTGCCTTTGGCAGCCGCGGTTCTTAGCACTCCCTGTGACGGGAACAGAGGGGCGAGGGGCAGAGCGTTCCCAACTGCAGGGTATACCGTTTTAGAGCCCCAAGGCAGGTCACGGATGGCCTGGAGCATCCCTGTGGTTTGCCCACGGGGTGACCGGCCAGGGCTGCCATCTCACCCTGAGAGTCCCTCTTTTCCACTTGCAGGTGTACGAGAGGCTAGAGAAGCTGCAGGCAGTAGTGGCGGGGGTGCCTGGGCATTTGGAGGCCGCCAGCTGCATCCCCCCTTCCCCACAGGAGAATTCCTATGTGTCCAGCACTGGTGGTGCCCACAGTGGGGCTGCCCCATGGCAGCCCCTGGCAGCACCATCAGGAGCCAGTGCGCAGGCAGCGGAGCAGCTCCAGAGAGGCCTCAACCAGCCTGTGGAGAGTGACGAGAGCTTAGGTGGCCTCTCTGCTGCCCTGCGCTCATGGCACTTGACTCCGAGCTGCCCTCTGGGCCCAGCACCCCTCGGGGAGGCCAGCTGTCCTCAGGGGGACACCGCAGGAGAATCGAGCTGGGGGAGTGGCCCAGGGTTCCGGCCCACAGCTGTGGAAGGTAGCTGGGGAGATGGGTTCCCAGGAGAGGGACCAGGGCCTCCTTGGGCCAAAGCCTCTGTAGTCCCCACCCCAGCCTTCTAGAAGAGAACCAGGGCCGGGTGGTCAGCTCGCTGTGTCCTTAGCAAGCCTGGTTTCCCCTCCCCAGGCCACGTCCTCCCCAGGTGGAGCTTGCTCCCCAGCCCTCTCCCAACCCCATTCCTGAAGGCTGGGAACAAGGAGTGCTCTGTCCCGGGTAGCCTGAGAGCTGGGCCCTGCCCTTGGACTTCTCTGAGGAATTCAGGCCTGAGGCCAGGGAGGCAGGGTGCTAGGCTGGGGGTTGGGGAGACGCAGCATGAGGCTAAGGGAGTGCTATCTCCACCCCAGGACTGGTCCTGGGCAGCTCTGCATCGTCATCATCAGAGCCACCGCAGATTATCATCAACCCTGCCCGACAGAAGATGGTCCAGAAGCTGGCCCTGTACGAGGATGGGGCCCTGGACAGCCTGCAGCTGCTGTCGTCCAGCTCCCTTCCAGGTGCTGCCGCCCGGGCTGGCCTCTGGGGTGCTCAGGCGCATCCGTGCCAGCCCCAAAGAGCAGAGTGTCTGTCCCAGCTGCGCTGAGGGCGTGGGGCAGCCGGGCAGGCCACTGGCTCTGGCGACCTCTGGAAGCCCAGCTGGCCCCACATGCCTCCCTTAGCAAGACCCTGGCCCACTCCCTCCCTCCTGACAGTAACCCCTCCTTTAGCCCGAGGGCGCTTGCCCCACTCTGCTTTCAGGAAATTAGGAAGCCCCAGCAGGAATTTTCCATCCCGGGTACTATTTGAAGAACCACTGCTTAGGAACCCTCAGCTGGGTGAGGTGGCTCATGCCTGTAATACCAGCACTTTTGGAGGCCGAGGTGGGAGGATCACTTGAGCCCAGGAGGTAGAGACTACAGTGAGCCGTGATCTAGCCACTGCACTCCAGCCTGGGAGACAGAGCCAGACCCTGTCTCAAAAACAAACAAACAAAACCCCTCAATTCCCACGAACGCCCCAGGAGATGAGGGAGTATGGCCCAGCCCTTGAGCCAGGGCTTCTGGCAGTGGGGGAGCCTCCCCGATTTGCTAAGCGGACTTTCCTCTTCCTTCTGTAGGCTTGGGCCTGGAACAGGACAGGCAGGGGCCCGAAGAAAGTGATGAATTTCAGAGCTGATTTGTTCACCTGGGCAGATCCCCCAAATCCGGAAGTCAAAGTTCTCATGGTCAGAAGTTCTCATGGTGCACGAGTCCTCAGCATTCTGCAGGCAGTGGGGGCGGGGGCCTATACCCGCGGGGGAGAGAAGGCGGTGGCCCTGCTGTTCTAGGCTCTGTGGGCACAGGCAGGCCGAGTGGAACCCTGCCTCCATGCCAGCATCTGGGGACAAGGAAGGCTGGCATCCAGTGAGGAGGCTGGCGCATGTTGGGAGGCTGCTGGCTGCACAGACCCGCGAGGGGAGGAGAGGGGCTGCTGCGTAGGGGTGTGGAGCAGGGAGCTGGCTCCCCTGAGAGCTAGGCAGGGCGTCCGCAGCCTAGGCCTCTGGCAGCAGCTCTTTGCCCATCTCTTTGGACAGTGGCCACCCTGCACAATGGAGCCGATGAGGCCCAGGGCCCTCCTAGCTGCTTACAATTTGGAAAAGTGTGGCCGGGCACGGTGGCTCACGCCTGTAATCCCAGCACTTTGGGAGGCCAAGGCAGGAGGATCACTTGAGCCCAGTAGGTCAAGACCAGCCAGGGCAACATGATGAGACCCTGTCTCTACAAAAAATGGTTTTAAACAATTAGCCTGGCGTGGTAGCGCACGCCTGTGGTCCCAGCTACTTGGGAGGATCATTTATGCTTGGGAGATTGAGGCTGCAGTGAGCCATGATTGTACCACTGTACTCCAGCCTGGGCGACAGAGCAAGACCGTGTTTTGAAAAGAAAAACCCTGGGAAAAGTATGGCTATAAGTCCTGCGATTCAGTCCTAGCAAGAAGCAAGAATTCTGAGATCCTCCACCTCAGGCCAGTGTGTTCAGGCTTTACCAGGGACCTGTAAGCTGGCCTAATGTGATGGCCTGCAAGTCAGGCTGTCCGTGCGCGCCACAGGCGAGCTCCAAGCCGGGTCAGGCTTTGGAGGCCACAAGCACAGCCTCAGGCCCAGGCACTGATTGTGGCAGAGGGGCCACTACCCAAGGTCCAGCTAGGCCCAAGACCTAGTTACCCAGACAGTGAGAAGCCCCAGGAAGGCAGAAAAGTTGGGAGCATGGCAGACAGGGAAGGGAAACATTTTCAGGGAAAAAACATGTGTCACATGTCTTTAGAAGCAAGTCAGGTTTCATGTAACTTAGTGTCCTCTTGCGTGTCCAAAAGTAGCCCAGGGCTGTAGCACAGGCCTAACAGTGCTTCTGTGTTCAGCCGGGAGTCACACTACATGCCCCCATGAAGCTGGGCATTGGTGAAGTCCAGGTTGTCCTTGAGTAATAAAAACATATGTTGCAATCTCGGGCTGTACTTGTGGACTTTGTTGCACTGAAAGCCTTGAGCTTTCCCAATGCCTTACACCTCAGGGTTCTTGAGTATCCCAGGTCTTGTTACTACTCTGGGCTGGCCACACCCAGTACTTCCGCGTCAGGTTTTTCCTGATGTAGTCCATGTTTTTTATGCTATTCTAAATGGTATCTTTGATTTTCTAATTCATCATGATATTATACAGAAATGCAATTGATGCTGGGTGTGGTGGTTCACGCCTGTAATCCTAGCACTTTGGGAAGCTAAGGTGGGCAGATCACTTTCGCCAGGAGTTTGAGACCAGCCTGGGCAACATGGCGAAACCCCGTCTCTACAAAAAGTACAAAAATTAGCTAGGCATGGTGGTGCATGCCTGTAGTTCCAGCTACTCAGCAGGCTGAGGCGGGAGGATCGATTGAGCCCAGGACGTTGAGGCTGCAGTGAGCCATGAGTCCACTACTGCACTCCAGCCTGGTCAACAGAGGGAGACCCTGCCTCAAAAAAAAAAAAAAATGCGGTTGAGTTTTGTATATGAACCTTATATTCTGTGACCTTGTTTAAATTCTTCTTTGTTTTTCCTTTTTTGAGATGGAGTTTTGCTCTTGTTGCCCAGGCTGCAGTGAATGGCGCTATCTCAGCTCACTGCAACCTCTGCCTCCTAGGTTCAAGTGATTTTCCTGCCTCAGCCTCCTGAGTAGCTGGGATTACAGGCACCCACCGCCACACCCAGCTAATTTTTTTCTGTATTTTTAGTAGAAGCGGGGTTTCATCATGTTGGCCAGGCTGGTCTCAAACTCTTGACCTCAGGTGATCCATCTGCCTCGGCCTCCCAAACTGCAGGGATTACAAGCGTGAGTCACTGCACCTGGCCCTTTTTTTTTCTTGATCAGCCTAGATAGATAGAGGCTTATCAATTTTTATTGTTAATTTCAAAGGACCAATTTTTGCTTTTACTGATTTTTCTCTGTTGGTTTATTTTCCATTTTGTTGATTTCCACTTTTTGTTGTTTCTTTCCTTTCGTTTATTTTGGGTTTAACCTGCTTGTCTCTTTCCAGCTTCCTAAGGCATCACTTTAAATCACTGATTTTTAAGCCTTTCTTTTTTTGAAACGAAGTCTCACTCTGTCACCTAAGCTGGAGTGGAGTGGCACGATCTCTGCTCACTGCAACCTCCGCCTCCCAGGTTCATGCCATGTTCCTGCCTCAGTCTCCCGAGTAGCTGGGATTACAGGTGACCACCACCATGCCCAGCTAATTTTTTTGTATTTTTAGTAGAGACAGGGTTTCCCCATGATAGCCAGGCTGGTCTGGAACTCCTGACCTCCAGTGATCCGCCCACCTCGGCCTCCCAAAGTGCTGGGATTACAGGCGTGAGCCACTGCGCCTGGCTAGCCCTGTTGTTATGAAATGCCCCTTTCAATCTCTGGTAATATTCCGTCTTTCAAAGTCGGCTTTGTCTGATATGAGTATTGCTACTCCAGCTTTCTTATGCTTAATGATTTTCATGGTCTAATTTTTTGCATTATTTTCTTTTAACCTAGCTAGCTGTCTCTCCCCTCTCTCTCTCTCTGTCAATCTCTCTCTCTCTGTGTGTGTGTGTGTGTGTGTGTGTGTATATATTTTTTTTTTTTTCTTTTTTAAAGCAAGGATCACTCTGTTGCCCAGGCTGGAGTGCAGTGGTGTGATCTTGGCTCAGTGCAACCTCCACCTCCCAGGTTCATGCAATTCTCATGCCTCAGCCTCCTGAGTAGCTGGGATTACAAGTGCGTGCCACCGCGCCCGGCTAGTTTTTGTATTTTTAGTAGAGATGGGGTTTCACCATGTTGGCCAGGTTGGTCTTGAACTCCCGACCTCAAGTGATCCACCCGCCTCAGCCTCCCAAAGTGCTGTGATTACAGGTGTGAGCCACTGCACCTGGCCCAAGCTGTCTTTATATTTACTTTTTTCCCTTTTTTTTTTTTTCTTTTTTTTTGAGATGGAGTTTTGTTCTTGTCGCCCAGGCTGCAGTGCAATGGCACGGTCTTGGCTCATTGTAACCTCCGCCTCCCAGGTTCAGGTGATTCTCCTGCCTCAGTCTCCCTAGTAGCTGGGATTACAGGCGTCCGCCACCACGCCCGACTGATTTTTCTATTTTTAGTAGAGATGGGGTTTCCCCATGTTGTCCAGGCTGGTCTCGAACTCCTGACCTCAGGTGATTCACGCACCTCGGCCTTCCAAAGTGCTGGGATTGCAGGTGTGAGGTACTGCACCCGGCTTTTTTTCCAGATGAGAGTCTTACTGTGTCACCCAGGCTGAAGTGCAGTGGTGTAATCTCGGCTCACTGCAACCTCTGCCTCCCAGGTTCAAGCGATTCTTCTGCCTCAGCCTCCATAGTAGCTGGGACTACAGTTGTGTGCCACCACGCCCAGCTAATTTTTATATTTTTAGTTAGTAGAGACAAGGTTTCACCATATTGGCCAAGCTGATCTCAAACTCCTGACCTCAGGTGATCCGCCTGCCTCAGCCTCCCAAAGTGCTGGGATTACAGGCGTGAGCCACTGCAACCAGCCCAGCCTTACTCTTTTAAACAATCTGGCAATCTCTGCCTTTAGTTGGTCTGTTGAATCCATTGACATTTAATGGTTAGGGTTAAGTCTATCATCTTGTTATTTGTTTTCTATTACCCCATCTGTTCTTTGTTCTGTTTTCCTGTTTTTGACTTCTGGATTAATTACATGTTTCTGGGATTCCGTTGTTTCTCTGCTATTGGCTGGGTCGCTCTGGTAACTCTGAGAGTGCTGGTGCTGCTCAGACCCCCTTGCTAAACCATGGGCTGAAAGTGCCTCCAGGCAGAAACTCGGGGTGCTTGTAAGGCTCACCTTCTTTGTTTTCTCTCTGCTCACAGCCCTGCACGGCCTATTGTCCAATATCTAAAAATAGTTGCCCAGTTTTTTAGGTGTTTACAGCTGGCATCAGTTATTCCATCGTGGCCAGAATTGCAAGTTTCTCCTCTTTTCTGAGGACTTCTTCACTCATAATGTCACCCCACATGATCAATTTCTTCCTGGCTTCTGGATCTATTTTTTTTCTTTCTTTCTTTCTTTTTCTTTTCTTTTTCTTTTTTTTTTTTTTTTTTTTTTTTTTCTTTTTCTTTTTTTTTTTTTTTTTTTTTTTTGAGACAGAGTTTCGCTCTGTCGCCCAGGCTGGAGTGCAGCGGCGCTATCTCGGCTCACTGCAACCTCCGCCTCCCGGGTTCAAGCAATTCTCCTGCCTCAGCCTCCTGAGTAGCTAGAACTACAGGCGTGCACCACCAAGCCCGGCTAATTTTTGTATTTTTAGTAGAGATAGGGTTTCCTCATGTTGGCCAGGCTGGTCTCCAACTCGACCTCAGGTGATCCGCCCACCTCGGCCTCCCAAAGTGCTGGGATTACAGGCGTGAGCCACTGCGCCCAGCCTCTGGATCTATTTTCATCAAACATGTCCTGGTAGCTTCCGTTCTTGAAGAATAAAAATAAAAACTCACTTGACCCAACACCCCCTCCAACCACAACCCTAATTCTCTGTTCCTCTTTGTAGGTGAACTTTTCGGAATCCTTGTCTGTTTTCTCACTTGCCCATTCCTTGTGCAGTACCTCTTCCTCTGCTTCTACGCTGCCACTCCATCCAATCAGTGTTCGTCCAGGACAGCAGTGATCTCTGTGTTGCCAAATCCATCCAGTCCTCTTGGACTTTCTCTCACCGGTGCCCACTCCCCTGCCAACCACTTGTCTCTTGTGACCTCTGTGATGCTGAAGTCTGTGCTCTTTCTGTGTGCTGTGAGCTCTCTCTACCTAGCCCCTACAAGGTGTGAGTCCCTCCAGATACACCCCTGCGCCCTCTTAGCTGCCTGCATCTCCGTCATGCTTTCTCCTCTGAGGTTTTGGTCTTCCGATTTCTCTCACAGGCACCATAAACTTAAATGGTCAACCAGACTTGGGATTCCCTTTCACCGAGCTTCCCACCTCAGCATGTGGGACTAGTTCCAGCGCTCACCCAGCTGCCCACGCCAGAGCCTCAGGAGTTAACGCTTTTCTGAAAGACGTTGTTAGGGAGGTATAAGTTAAAGGTAGAAAAGTACACAAACTGTACTTGTACAGCCCAATGACTGTTTTATACATACACGGCCATGTGGCAGCCACCACATAGACCCACATATTAATCTGCTCCAGTTATCTCTTGCTAGATACCAAGCTGCCCCAAGATGTAAGGGCTGAAAATAATGGCAATGTTTGTTTTGCTCGTCAGCCTGCGCTCTGTGAGGTCTCAGTTGGCAGAGCTCATCTGCTGCAGTTGGTTAGCCGGGGCGGCCCAGTGGCCACGAGCTGGAACCACCCATCCTGCGTGTCCAGCGGAGGATGCTGCCAGGGTGAGGACACCTCTACGTCCCTGGAAGGCTGGGTTCTCCGGGGAACATCTCAAGCCAGAAAGCCCAGCGGAGGCCACATCATCTGATGGCCTGACCTCGGGATCAGGTGCTGCCACTTCCCCAGCAGCCTGCTCACTAGACGCAAGTCCCTGAGGCCAGTGTATGCAAGGGGAGAGGCGCTGTAGGTCGCCTTTTTTTGATGAGTGTAATACCAGAGAACGTGTGGACATGTTACAAACCACCCCAAGGGGATTCTGGCACCCCAGAAAGGTTTCTTACAAGAGACAACCACTCTCCTGGCTTTAAACGCGTATAGTTCTGCATGTTCTAGAAGTTCATGTCAATGAGATTGTGTTGTGATTTAGTTTGGGTGTGTGTCCCTGCCCCAGTCTCCAGTGCTGGAGGCGGGGCCTGGTGGGAAGTGACTGGGTCTCATGAATGGTTCCACGCCATCCCTGGGTGCTGTTCTCATGATAGTTGTTTAACGGTGTGTAGTGCCTCCACTGTCTGGCTCTTGCTCCTGCTGTGGCCATCTGATGTGACTGCTCCCCCTTTGCCTCCCGCCATGACTGCAAGCTTCCTGAGGCTTCCCCGGAAGCAGATGCAGCCATGCTTCCTGTCCAGCCTGCAGAACCGTGAGCCCATTCAACCTCATTTCTTTATAAATTGCCCAGTCTTGGCTATTTCTGTGCAGTAGTGCGAGGATAGATTAACACGTGGTGCGGCCTCGCATCTGCCTTCTGCACTGTTGTTCTGATGCAGCCATGAGTAGCGCTAAGCGACTGCTTCGCCTTCCCGGGTAGCGTTCCATTGTATGAACAGGCCACATTTGACTCTTTCTACTCTTGAATGTTTGGATTGAGTTTGGCTGGCATAAAGCTGTTATGAACATTTCTGAATATGTCTTGCTGCACGTATGCACTCATTTCTCTTGGGTGTTGTACACATCTGTATACACATGTTGGAACATCTGAGCAGGGAGACTCGATGGGAGCTGGCAGTGCTGTGGTGGCCCCACAGCAGGCCTCACAGCACACAAATGCCTACTGCGTCCCCCCGCCTTCCAGATCCCAGGCGAATGGCTCCTGTGGGTAACCCTAACCCAGGGCCACACAGGGACAGGGATTCTCGGAAACACAAAAGCATCACAGGCGTGTGTCCCTAGGAGCAGAGTTGCTGGGTCACAGGCAGTGCATGCGCTCAGCTTTAGTAGGTGCTGCCGGACACTATCCAGAGCAGCTGGACCAGCTGACGTGTCTCCAGCAATGTATGAAAGTTCTGGCTGCTCCACACTTGGTACTGGAAGCATGTTTTCATCGTAGTCATTCTAATAGGCACAACGTGGTATCTCATTGTAGTTTTAATTTGCATTTCCCTAATGACTAATTGATGCTCAACATCACTTCATTTGCTTATTGGCCTTTCTGTGAAAGGCATATTCAAATCTTTTTCTTATTGTTTAACTAGGTTGTCTTTTCCTTATTAATATATGGTACTTCTTTGCATGTTCAAGATAGATGATGTCTTTTCGGCCGGGCATGGTGGCTCACGCCTGTAATCCCAGCACTTTGGGAGGCCAAGGCAGGCAGATCACTTGAGGTCAGGAGTTCGAGACTAGCCTGGCCAACATGATGAAACCCCATCCCTACTAAAAATACAAAAATTAACCAGGCATGGTGGTACATGCCTGTAGTCCCAGCTACTCAAGAGGCTGAGGCTGGAGGATCACCTGAATCTGGGAGGCGGAGGTTGCAGTGAGCTGAGGTCATGCCATTGCACTCCAGCCTGGGCAACAGAGTGAGATTCCATCTCAAAAAA
>NW_012107375.1:789960-791313 GCF_000951045.1 Mandrillus leucophaeus | reverse complement strand
AAAAAAAAAAAAAAAAAAGCTGTTTTTAAGAAATAAAATGCAGCCGGGCACAGTGGCTCATGCCTGTAATCCCAGGACTTTGGTAGGCTGAGATGGGAAGATCACTTGAGGTGAGGAGTTTGAGACCAGCCTGGCCAACATGGTAAAACCCTGTCTCTAGTAAAAAATACAAAAATTAGTGGGGTGTGATGGTGCACGCCTATAATCCCAGCTACTCAGGAGGCTGAGGCAGGACAGTCACTTGAACCCGGGAGACGGGGTTTGCAGTGAGCTGAGATTGCGCCATTGCATTGCACTCCAGCCTGGGCAGCAGGGTAAGACTCTGTCAAAAAAGAAAGCGAGAGAGAGAGAGAAAGGAAGAAAGGAAGGACGGAAAGAAAGAAGGAAAGAAAGGAAGAGAGAAAAAAACGTCTCTTTGAGGCAGCATATTGATTGATTGGTTTTATTTTCCCTCTACTCCAGCCCGGCAATCTGTGTGTGTGTATCGATTTTCATTTTAATGGATTTGCCAATATGGCTGTATGTGCGATCTTTTATTGTGATAAAATATACAGAACATAATATTCATCTGTTTAACTATTCATAAGTGTACAACTTGGGGGCATGGGCTTTGTTTCTTCACCCTCAACATCCTCCTCCTCCTCTGCACCATTAGACCGTGACCCCCGCCACCCTCCTGCTCTGGCTGTGTGTGTGGACCAGCTTACCATTTGTTTTCTGTTGTCCCATCTGTTGTTGGTTACTTTCTTTCTCTTTTTTTGCCTTTTCTCAGTGTCACTTTTCATTATTACTCCAGCAGTTACCCTAGGGATTGAGTCTGCAGCCCTGCCTTAGGATAGCCTTAGCGCCGGCACAGCCGCCCAAGCAACGCCAGAGCCTCCCAGCAGCGAGACTGCGTTTCCGCCTGGCCTCGGGTGCTCTTGTTTTAATATATTGTAAATCCCAAAGGACGTTATTAGTGTTGTTTTAAACAACTCATTTTTTACCCATGTATACACCCTTTCTAGAGCCTTCCATGCCTTCCTGCAGATCTGTTCTTCCACCTTAGATCTCGAGCTGTCTCTCAAATTACTTTATTTTTTGGCAGAAAATAGGGTCAAGAAAATAACAAGTGGATAACATCATCTCAATAGGAGACATTGAAGAATACGAGTGAACACCCATTCTCAGCTCCGTTCTGATCCTCACTTATTCCTACAAACATGCCGCAAACCCTCTCCGGGTCCCAGCACATAGAAGGCAGTGTATTTTGAGTGAAGTTTGAAATAACAATATGTGTTTCTTTCATGTGTTTGTTGAGAGGGCTTGGGTGATCAGGATCATGCTGGGACTTTTTTTTTTTTTTTTTTTTTT
>NW_012107375.1:787279-788337 GCF_000951045.1 Mandrillus leucophaeus | reverse complement strand
AAAATAGGTCGGGCGCAGTGGCGCAGTGGCTCACATCTGTAATCCCAGCACTTTGGGAGGCCGAGGTGGGCGGATCACCTGAGGTCAGGAGTTTTAGACCAACCTGGCCAACATGGTGAAACCCCATCTCTAATAAAAATACAAAAATTAGTCAGGCGTGGTGGTGCGCGCCTGTGATCCCAGCTACCCGTGAGGCTGAGGTGGGAGAATCACCTGAGGCCAGGAGGTCAAGGCTGCAGTGAGCCGAGATTGTGCCACTGCACTCCAGCCTGGGTGACAGAGACCCTGTCTCAAAAAGAAATGATGACTTTTGATGAACAGATCTTAATTTTTAAAACATTATGCCTTAGGGATAAAAGCACATGATTCTTAATTTTAGCGTAGTCGAACTCACCCCTCATTTCTGTTATGGCTAATGCTTGCTTTATTTCATATTTAGATCTGTGCTACATCTCAAATTGATACTTGTATCTGGGGTAGGTAGGTATCAAGATGTCCTTTTCTCACAGGGACATCCAGTTTCGCCCACGCCCCTTAGGAGAAAGACTCCCCGGGGAGTCTAGCAACAGAGAGGGGCAAAGCACTCAACTCAACAGAGCAATGACTCCATTTCTGTGCTGGTCTAGGAAGTGTCAGCGCCTGCGGGTAGGCAAAGAGGAATGGGCTGGAGGAAGGGATGCTGGAGGCACCAGGAAACTTTTGGTTTATTCTTATTTGGTTTATGTTTATTCTCTTTTATTTATTTATTTACTTACTTACTTAGAGACAGAGACCAGCTCTGTCACCCAGGCTGGAGTGCAGTGGTGCAATCATAGCTCATTCCAGCTTCCACCACCCAGGTTCAAACCATCCTCCCACCTCAGCCTCCCAAGTAGCTGGGACTACAGGCACTCACCACTATGCCTGGCTAATTTTTTTTTTTAATTTTTTGAGACAGAGTCTTGCTCTGTCACCCAGGCTGCACTGCAAGTGGCGCGATCTCAGCTCACTGCAACCTCCGCCTCCCGGGTTCCAGCAATCCTCCTGCCTCAACCTCCGGAGTAGCTGGGACTACAGGC